>NW_027361832.1:10820000-11135000 GCF_039654945.1 Dendrobates tinctorius
TGACTTTAAAGTAAAGTGATCCATTGCCATGTGTAGCTGGTTAATCGCTAATTGATGTGTGCACGAGTGGCACCGCTGGCAGAGTAAAGGCGCGGGTTAGTATTACACTGAGCGCATGTTGTACGATGTGGATGGCTTTTAAACCGAGATCTCTTCAAATGCAAGTTAAAATCTCGAGTAACACCTGCACCGCATTTTAAAACTATTTGGAGGACTTTAAACTCGATCAGAGCAGGTCTGATTGCAGTCACATATCCGCAGAGCCGCAATCATTCACAAAGCCAATTAGCTCTGGCCTTGAGTCCTTCTTCGCAGCTGCGAGCTGAGTGACTGAACAGGAATCCATTTTGAGACGAAACCCACCACCTGAGTCCTGGAACCAGCTAATAAAAGTTTTCCAAGGGCAAATGCATCACAATACCATTTTGATCACTTCACGTTTCCTTTTTTTTTTTCCTTCCCCTAGAATACAACAGATCCATATGGAGAAATAGCCATTTAGTCAAAACTAAAGAGTAAAATGCATTTTCCTCCCGTAACGTTCCCTTCTCCTTCAGTAGATATTATGTTGTATAATGGTGCTGCATGCACCCATTTTGTCATCGCTTTGGGTCATCCTTGCTCACAATTGGTTATTTATTCAGGGGCCTTTGAAATTATTGAGTTGACACATCTGTCAGACGGCAAAAGCAGAAATGCTAAAAGGTCACTTGGAGGGAAACCAGCTGCTCCAGACAAACCTTTCTGCCTTCAAATAGCACAATCATTACTGCGTGACAGATGGTGCCTTTGCTTTCATTTCTGTTTTTCTCCTTCACTTCAGGTATTCAGATACAGTACCTCATTGCCAGGTCAACATAGGCCTTCTTGTAATTACCCACACAATAGGCATCTCGCTGCTTAAGAATAACAGCTCCATTTTCTCTAAATAGAGAACCTGTTTCCCCATAGATATGAGATAGAGAAAACGGGCCGAAAACTTTCCTATTAATAGATCCGTTTTGACAGCACTAAGTACATTTTTATTACTCTTGTTTCTGCCATTATGTTGTAAAACATAAACTCACTGATGGTTCTATAATGTGCCGAGTCCATGGCTGGAAGCTGGGGCTCGGGGATATCCAAAATTTATCAGTTAAGGATCCCACTTAAGTGGATCATCCAGACATATTATTGAGAAATACCGGAGAAGAGTGGATTTATGATAGATTTTGTGGTTGTCCTGTGGAAGGAGTCAGATGGATTCTGAAGCTCATTGATATTAAACCGCTTTTTCATGATATTCCTTGGATGGTGTTTAAATCAGCAGCGCATCTTACAAATCCACTCTACTCTGGTATCTCTCTGAAAACTCTCGTGGATATTTCAGCAGCTGACATTTTTCACCTCTTGAGTGGTTGTGTCTTACTCAACCTTATTAGGCGAGTTTAAACCTGTTTTATCGTCACCAATTTACTTGGATAAGACCCTGTCATGCTTTGCATTTTTTAAATCTAGCTAGACATATTATTTTTATATGTCACATCCATTTGGTTGGTTCTCTGGCAGAAAATACAGAAGTCATACATTTTACCATTCCCACGACAGCACCATACGAAAGAGAGAGGATCCACCCCCAAGGACAGGAAACCTACAGATTTAAAAGGCAGAGCCTCATTTCCTGCTTCAGTGGTTTTCTGTCCTTGGAGGGAGACCTACAGCCCTGGAGATGCCAGGGATTCTGGACTTTCTTCTCCCACCAGTGGGATGGGGGGGAATAAAGTAACGCTGCCCGAAGGCAGCAGGCTGAATTTTCACCTCTCAGTTGGGCTCTGCCTGAAGGTTGGTAGTGATCGCCGGGGTTCCTGATAGATCATCCGCGGGGGCTTATTATATCTGCCAGGGGCCCTGATGAGGTTACCCTCCGTTTCCCCAGAGCATGCCAAGATCCTGGCTTGAATGAGCGCTGCAGGAGATCACGCTCACATGTGCCCTGAGGAAGTGGTCACTTCTGAGGACATGGCTAAGGGGCGCCTATGGTCCCAGAGAGTGGGAAATTTGAAATGGACAGCTCATTGTATAAACGAAGTTCTTCCCCTGTTCTTCTTGGCTGCAGCACCAGTGATCCTGCCTTCAGAATGGAGGAAGAGAGCGTTATAAGAGATACTGCAGATGAAGCAGACCCTCTTCTTTTATTTACCTAGGAAGGTGCTAACTAAAATAAAGAACAAGGAATGCACACTTTGCAAAACAAGACTATTTTTATCTTATGACAAAAACTATGCCAACCCTGTATAGAGAAGACAGTGGCAGAGGAATCCTCGCCCTTTATGAATAGCTTAAAAGCTATTGTAAAAGCACAGGTCAGGAATTCATTTAAGGGACTTGAAAATAGGACTCCTTATGTTCATGCAGATAAGTTGGATACAAGCTCAGACGAGGATTTAGAAGATAGAGAGTTAGGCTATGTGCACACGTTGTGGATTCTGCTGCGTTTCCGTAGCGTTTTTGGCCCTGCGGATCCGCAGCAGTTCTGCAGACATGGTACTGTACCATGTTAGCCTATGGCATTTCAAATCCGCGGTGCTCACGCTGCGTTTTTTTCCGCGCGTTTTTTTCCGCGGTTTACAAACCGCAGCATGTCAATTCTTTGTGCGGATTCCACAGCGGTTTCACACCTTTAACATAGTAGAGGTGTGAAACCGCAGGGCAAAACCACAGGCTAATCCGCAGGGAAACCGCAGGTCACTTTACCTGCGGTTTTACCTGCGGATTCGAGCGGAAAAACCCGCAGGTGAATCCGCAGCGTGTGCACATAGCCTTAGGCCGGAGTCACGCTACCATAGAATACTGGCGAATACTATGAGAGAAAATATCGCATAGCACTCAGGCTAGTGTTACTCTATGGGGCAGCTCACATCACTGTATTTTTTCTCAGACGTATTCAACGTGCTTGTAAAATCGCAACATGTTGCAATTGTACACGTATATCGTCCGAGACCAGGGGAAGTGGGTGTGAGAAAAACTTGAACACGACAGCACGGGCGGCGTTAGGGGCAGGCAGACTAGGCAGCTGCCTAGGGCCCTCGCTCCCCCAGGGCCTCCAGCTAATGGCACATCAGGCAGCCGCTATGGCAATTTCTCTAGCCTATTATTCAGGCGGACACCGGCTGACATGTACATGTCCTAGGAAAGATGTGGGCTCACCGACGGAGCCCACATCAAAGGGAGGGAGTCTAACATTGGCGTACTATTACGCCCGATGTCGGAAAGAGGTTAAAGGGAATCCGTCAGCAATTCTTTTGCTATGCAATCTGACAGCAGCATGCTATAGGGACAGCAACCCTGATTCCAGTAATGGATCACTTAGTTTACTGCTTACTGCAGTTATAATAGAGTTGAGTTGTCTATAACCCCACTATACCACAGCTTTCTATGTACAAAAGCTGCTAATCAGTGCTGCTGGTGGGGTTGGACTAGCCGGCAAGTGTCAAGTTGTCCTGTAATATCCTGCTGATAAATGTATTGAAACAGCAAAACACGGTAAGTGGCACATCGGTGTAATCTGTGACTTTTCTAAAGGGTATCTTTTCTTCACATTTTCACTAAACAGTGGCACAACAAACATAGTGGTTACAGTTTAGTATAAATGGCCAAAAATCCACAGAATTTCCAGTTCACAATAGTAGTCCCTGATTACATGAGATAGTGTGTTTTCTATCTTTCAGTAACCAAACTACAACACTCATTCACACCAAGCAACCTTCATGCTATTTAAGTCACTTTCAGGCCTGCAGAGACTACTGGTCAGTTTTCTTATTTCGCACGTGGTTGAGGAACCACTGTGCCGTGGTCCAGGGAGAGCCTAGAGGGACGTAACGACGCAATCACCTCGTTCTTCACTAGAGCCCTTGATAGTGTGGTTAGACTTAAACCCAGATGAATGCTAGGTGCTGCTCCAGGATGGACCCTGGAGCCATGGCAGCTGACCCCAAAGGGGTCAGAGAGGCAGGACTGGCCTGGAACTGGGTAGTGGCTGGTAGACAGATGCAGGATCAGTCACAAGCAGAATAGGCACAGGTACACAGGAACGCCGCAGGTATGGGATCACTGTTGCAGGTACACAGAAGATGGATCAGACAGAACAGGAACAAGACATGGCACAGGCAGGACCGGTTCTGGTATAGGTACAGCAGGATAGGCAGGATATGGTGCAGACAGGGCAGATAGAGTCAGGTAAAAGGGATGGACAGGATCAGATTCAAAGGGCACAAGTATGGGGACCTTACAACTAGGAAGCAGGATATAGGCTGCTAACTGAAGTTGCTAAGGCACCTCCCAAGAGGGGAGGGTGCCTTAAATATCAGACATCTCCCAGCTATTGGCTGGGGATGTTTTTAGCAGCGTGCAATAGCCCATTAGTAGGATGGAGTGCATTCGCACCCTAAGCACACTCCCAGGAGACCTGCTTATCATGCACAGGACCTGGGAGGAAACAGATGCCAAGAGAGTGCGGAGAGGTAAGTGAATATGTCAACATCCCTGCAGGGGGAGAGAAGAGGACATGTGCAGGGTTGCTGGAGCTTCACAAACAGTTCCCTTCATGTTGTCCAATCAACACTGTTCTCATCTCACAAGTCATCCATCCCAACATCAGTCATAATGTGCCGGGATTTAAATATATCGCTAAAGGTTACAGAAACTAAATAGAGAAGAGCATTACTGTAGAATTCAGTTCTATCTTAGGCCTCTGTTAGGTCCACAAGGCCCCATCTCAGACTTCCATTACTTAACACAGGTCTTCATTGCCAAGACACTTCCCACTGCTATACATGCCTTCTGAACAATGGCCTGCTTTGCAGAACCCTGCTCCTATTAACCCAGGTTCTAGTCTCAAGGGAACTTTTCCCACTGTCTCTTTCAGAGGCAAGTAAATTCTGTTGCACCTCACAACTGAATCAACCAAACTGTTCTTGTGGCCTACAGGCCAAACCAGATCTCCAATGATAGCTACTTGCTTGTCGTCGCTATGCTGGTATATCTCACAGTCCCAAAGAGACATAATTTTAGGTTTCCCTGTTTATGAGCTCAGACCCTCTCAACCCACCCTGGCCTTTGAATGGTTGACATATCCTTATTTACAGTCAGCTCATCGTCTTTTCTCAAAGACACCCTTCCAGTTACTGTTTAATGAATGAGCTGTTCAACTCTTTCAGAGATTCACTGCACTTAGGTAGGTGACTCTCTGCAAATCTCCTGCCTACAACCCACCAATGCTTTTCTGTGTGAACGTGTGAACAAGACCTTTGGTTCCAGATGGACAAGCATAGGCCTATCTATTACATAGTTCAACAAGTTCTCTAGCAACAGCCCATATTCCTCTTTCTGGCACCAAAACTTCCTTCAACATTGACACTAATCCTTCCACAACCACCTCCACTCACTTGTTACACAAGCACTAAATGCGAATACTTTTACTAGATCTGGATCATTTAACCCTTTATCAGATTTTCAGTGTTTTTATAAACTCCTGGCTATGGGGCTTCTGGTGTGTCCTATGCTTGTATACTTGCAGTCCTGCATAGCCCTTTTTCCTATTGTCAACACTGTACCATTATTCTCAGTTCATGTGACTTGCGGCTTGGTAAGTCCACCTCATCTGGTGAACCTTAACAGTATGCCATTCACACAACAGCCACTGTTCTCAGAGATGTTAGCTGCGTATACATTCATATCTATTTACCTCAAAATGAATTTTACAACTTCTTTACCACTGACCTGTTTTTCTGCAGATGCTGAATTCTTCAGACTCCTCTGAGGTTAACACATTCACAGGTTCAGTATTTGGTCAGTATTTTACATCAGTATTTGTAAGCCAAAACCAGAAGTGGTGACGTGTTGCTATTATACTTTTCCTCTAATTGTTCCGCTCCTGGTTTTGGCTTATAAATACTGATGTAAAAAACTTAGCAAATACAGAATGTGTGAACATGACCTTGTTCTGTGTTGTGAACTCATTTTCTGGTTTACCTCTGACTTCTGGTGAGGGTGGTGGAGCTGGATGTGTTGACAAAGGAGTCGTGAGGTCTCCATCCAGGCTCCCTCTAGTGGTAACAGTAGGTAATGAAGCTGATCTAAATGGCAGAGACCTGCCACCTGAGGAGGAGGACTGTGATTGGACATCAGGAGTCTCTGACTGGATTTAAGACAGCCAACTCCCTAATTCTATGCTGGTGATTTTCCTGCCTTCTCAAGCTAAGTGTGCTCTGCTATTTTTTCACTTGAGATTTGGTCTGGTTTACTCAGTTTTTGTGGTCAGCCAGCCCCTGCTGGGGCTGTGCTGAATTTCCATTCTTATGTCTCTGTTTATGCCAGTTTGCTTTTTTGTCCCTGATCAGATTGGTCTCTTTTTGCTCTGTCTTCAGAATATACCAGAGTGCTGATATAGGGAATTGAAGTCTAGTGACTTCAGGATTTTTGTTATCAGAAAGTGTTGGACATTATTTGCAGGGTTTTGTGTGTGATTGCAGACAGCTTCTTTCCTTTCCTGTCCTTTCTAGGTAGTGTGGGTCCCATCGTTTGCTCAGCCTATTTTTCTATCTGTGTTTGTGTTTTCATCTTGTCTCACCGACAATACATGTTTGGGGGCTGTCTATTGCTTTGGGGTCTGCTCTGGGGCAGTTTAGATTTCCCTTTTTCTTGCTTTAGGTTTATTTAGTTCTCCGGCTGTGATGAGGCATCTAGGATCATCGTAGGTACGCTCCACGGCTACTGCTAGTTGTGTGGATAGAATCAGGGGTCTGCAATTCGCTTAGTTACCAACCTCTCTGGTTTTCGGTGGCTTAGCTTGTTTTTCCTCCTCGGTGACTCATTCATAACAGTTCTGAGTCCATAACTAAGCTGAGAGTGTAAGACACTTGAGACACTGGTTCTATGGCTTTGTCTATGTACCGTTATGTAAAGGGGTGGCGTTGCTATGGACAGTAGACACAAACTGCCACTTTAAGAGACAGCACCCCCTTGGCTAGAGCAATGAGATATTCGGCTCTCAACCGGAAATAAGACTTTTGGTTTGTTCTGCCAGCAATGGAGAGGGGGGGCTGTCTTCCTGTGTGTGTTCTGAGCTTGGAGTCTGCAGGAAGCTGGCGTGCTGTGAGCTGTGAGGAGAAAACGTGCAGCTTGAAATTGACTGAACTTGTGAGATTGTGTAGACCCTTCTGGGGATAATGAAGCTGGCTTTCCTGTGTTGCTGTGAGGAGCCATGAAGAAATACAAGGAAGGAATCCAGAGGAGGAGATCCACCATTTCTAGGAGCAGGCTCGGGATCTTCACACAAGGACAAGACCACGGAGGACATCGCATCATCTTGCAGAGGACTGCAGGGGGCCCCTTCCAGGAAGGAACTGAGACACCAACATTACTGTGAGTGTTAACCCCATGTGCGCACATGTTAGGGATTAGGATAGGCTGCTGTTATGATTCGGTACCGAGGAGGATTGCGGGAAATAGCTAAGCAACCAGGAAACAAGAAAGGTTGGCAAATTAGCGGATTACAGACCCCTAAACCTAACAACACAACTAGCATTAGCCGTGGGACGTGCCTGTTATGATTAGGTCACCGACGAGGAAAGCAAGACCAAGCTAAGCCACAGAAAACCAGAGAGGTTGGTAACTAAGCGGATTGCAGACCCTCTGATCCTATCCACACAAGTAGCAGTAGCCGTGGAGCGTACCTACGATGATTCTAGATGCCTCGACACAGCTGGAGAACTAAATAAGCCTAAAGCCTGCAAAAAATGCCCAACACGTCTGATAGAAAAAATACTGAAGTCACTAGACTTCGCCCACTATATCAGCACTCTGGTATATTCTGAAAACAGAGCAAAGAGACGCCAATCTAAAAAGGGACGAAAACAAACTGGCACAAACAGTAACATACGGATGGAAATTCAGCACAGCCCCAGCTGGGGCTGGTTGACCACACAAAAATGAAATAGACAAAACCAAATCAAATGTGAACAATAGCAAAAGAACACTTAGCTTGAGCATGCAGGGACTGAGCTAGAAACTAAGACCTCAGGAGGCAGGAAAAAATCATCAGCAGGGATAGAGGGAGTCGGCTGTCTTAAATCCAGTCAGAAACTCCCAATGTCCAATCGTCCTCCTCATTATCAGGTGGCAGGTCTCTGTTAATTAGATCAGCGCCATTACTTCCTGTAACCACCAGAGGGAGCCCGGAAAGAGAACTCGCGACCCCTCTGTCAATACAACCATCTCCACTACCTTCACCAGCAACCAGAGGTAGGCCAGAAAGTGAATAAGTGAATTCACAACAGTACCCCCCTTGAGGAGGGGTCACCGAACCCTCATCCACGCCACCAGGCCGAGCAGGATAGGCCCGGTGAAAAGCACGAGCCAATCTATCGGCATGAATGTCAGAAGACCCAAGATTTATCCTCCTGGCCATAACCCTTCCATTTGTCCAAGTACTGGAGTCTCCATCTAGCCAAACGAGAATCTAATATTTTCTCTACCTCATATTCCACATTGCCTTTAACCAATACAGGGTCAGGAGGTGCCGCCATAGGAACTACTGGCTCCACAAACCTCTTCAACAGAGATTTATGAAACACGTTATGGATCTTAAACGTAACTGGAAGAGCCAATCGAAAAGAAACAGGATTAAGAATCTCCAAAATCTTGTAAGGTCCAATGAATCTTGGCTTGAATTTTGGAGACGCAACCTTCATGGGAATATTCTTTGACGACAACCAAACCATATCACCCACTTTAAACCGGGAACCAATGGTCCTATGCCGGTTGGAAAACCTTTGGGCTTTTTCCTGAGAGAGGGACAACTTATCCACCACTTGGTCCCAAATCTCTGGCATTCTCTCTACCATAGTGTTCACACTTGGGCAGGTCGAAGATTCCACTTGCACTGGAGAAAATCGAGGATGAAACCCAAAGTTACAGAAAAAGGGCGACATCAAAGTGGCAGAACTAGCTCTATTGTTTAGCGCTAATTCGGCCAAGGGCAAAAATGAGACCCAGTCATCCTGATCAGCAGATATAAAACATCTCAAATAGGACTCCAAAGTCAGGTTTGTTCTCTCAGTCTGCCCATTGGTCTGAGGATGAAACGCAGAGGAGAAAGATAACTGAATTCCCAGATTGGAACAAAAAGTTCTCCAAAATCTGGAAACAAATGTTCTCAGGACACAATGTTCTGAGGAATCCCATGCAACCGAACCACCTGCTGCAAAAACACGGGCACCAACTCTGAAGAAGATGGCCACTTTGGGAGTGGTACAAGATGGATCATCTTAGAAAATCTATCACGAATCACCCAGATAACAGTCATTCTCTAAGAGACAGGAAGATCAGAAATAAAATCCATTGAGATATGGGTCCATGGCCTCTTGGGCACCGGCAGGGGCATCAACAACCCACTAGAACGAGAACAGGGTTTAGACCGAGAACAAGTCCCACAGGACTGCATAAAATTCCTGACTTCACGAGATAAGGCAAGCCACCAAAAAGACTGACTCACCAAATCTCTGGTACCAAAAATACCTGGATGACCAGTCAACACGGAGCAATGAATTTCAGACATTACTCTCTTCCTCCACTGGTCAGGAACATACAATTTTCCCATAGGGCAACGCTCATTTTTGTCCTCCTGAAATTCATCCAGGGCACGTCTCAAATCGGGTGAGATGGCAGAAAGAACTACCCCCTCACCTAGAATGGCAGTAGGCTCGGTCACAATAAGAGAATCCGCAAAGAAACTCCTAGAAAGATTGTCCGTCTTAACAGTCTTAGTGCCCGGAAGAAAAGAGACCACAAAATTAAAACGCGTGAAAAACAAGGCCCACCTAGCCTGTCTAGGATTCAAGCGTTTGGCTGATTCAAGATAGATCAAATTCTTGTGGTTGGTGAGGACCACAACTTGATGTCTAGCTCCCTCCAACCAATGTCTCCACTCTTCAAGTGCCCACTTCATGGCCAACAATTCCCGATTCCCCACGTCATAATTACGCTCAGATGGGGAGAATTTTCGAGAAAAGAAGGCACAGGGATTCATTTTAGAAGTCACCGGATCTTTTTGGGACAAAACAGCTCCTGCACCAGTCTTAGAAGCATCTACCTCCACCTGAAATGGAAGTGAGACATCAGGTTGCCGTAGAACCGGAACAGAAGTGAATCTCCGCTTAAGCTCCTGAAATGCCAAGACTGCCTCTGGAGACCAATTCACCACATCAGCGCCCTTTTTGGTCAGATCAGTCAGTGGTTTGACAATACCAGAAAAATTACCTATAAATTTACGATAAAAATTAGCAAAACCCAAAAACTTCTGGAGAGCCTTCAAAGAAGTGGGCTGAACCCAATCATAAATGGCCTGTACCTAGGCCGGGTGCATTTCAATAGCCGACGGAGACAAAATAAATCCCAAAAATGAAATCTTCTGTACACCAAAGAGGCATTTTGATCTTAACATACAGGGAATTTTCCCTCAAAATACGGAACGCAGTCCGGACATGTTCCACATGAGAATCCCAATCACTGGAAAAGATCAAAATATCATCCAGATAAATGATCAAAAAATTATCCACAAAGTCCCGGAAAATATCGTTCATAAATGATTGGAAGACAAGGGGCATTAGTGAGCCCAAAAGGCATCACCAGGTACTCAAAATGTCCCTCCGGAGTATTAAATGCCGTCTTCCATTCATCCCCATGCTTGATATGAATAAGATTATACGCCCCCCTGAGGTCAAGCTTGGTAAACCAGCAGGCACTTTTAACTCTGGAAAATAAATAAAAAACCAGGGGTAACGGGTACTGATATTTAACAGTGATTTTGTTAAGGGAACGATAGTCAATACAAGGCCTTAATGAACCATCTTTCTTGGTCACAAAAAACCCAGCACCTAAGGGTGAAGAGGATGGTCTAATATGACCCTTCTCCAATGACTCCTTGATATAAGATCGCATAGCATCATGTTCGGGTACCGATAAGTTGAAAAGCCGACCCTTGGGAAATTTACACCCGGGCGTTAACTCAATTGCACATAACTCCTATGAGGAGGCAAAGATGCAGATTTACTGTCACTGAATACATCAGAAAAATCAGCCAAATAATAAGGAATATCATGAGACTGGGGAGAGGTGGAGAAAACAGGAGTGTCACTAAGAACACACTGACAACCCCAACTCACCACAGACACAGAATTCCAATCCAAAACAGGATTATGAGTATGCAACCAGGGAAAACCCAGAACAATAGTATCATGCAAATTGTGCAGCAACAAAAATTTACAATTTTCTTGGTGGTCCGGAGCGACCCGCATTATCACCTGGGTCCAAAACTGGGGTTTATTCTCCGCCAAAGGAGTAGCATCAATACCCCTCAAAGGGATAGGAGTCCACAGGGGTATCATGGGAAATCCACAACGTTTAGCAAAGTCCAAATCCATCAGATTCAAAGCTGCTCCTGAAGCCACAAAAGCCTTAGCGGAAAGTGTAGATAAGGAGCAGAGCAGAGTAATTGCCAAAAGGAACTTAGTGTTAGGAATCTGGGTCCTTCTATGCCTATGCAGGTACCCAGATTCTCACATTTATCTCCAGAGGCTAAGTCCTTTTTCCCAGCTTCTGAGCATGCTCACGGGACGAGCTCTCATTGGAGTTCAGGAGTCAGGTGCTCAGGTCCTGCTCCTGATTTCATTGGTTCTGCTCTGGGCTCTGGAGATTTCCAGAAGGTCCCGTACGCTATAAAAAGTGCGCTTGGCTGTTCCGCCATGCGCTAGTATTTTCTTACTGCTGCTGTGTGTATGGTGATGGATGCTTGGACTGGTGACTGACTCATTAAGAAACCCCTTCCTTCTGATAATATGTCTGTGTGAGTGTGTGGTATTCAGTCAGTATCTGCGCTAGCGCCAGCGCGCACAAGCTCCATCTTTCCAGCAGCTAAGCGTCCTGCATCGCGCTTGCAGCATAGTGGTGCTTTTTCTGCGGCTCAGTTCTCGCCGCGCTGCGGTTGCAGTCTGTCGGACGTGCGCAGTTGCGACATCCCGCTTCTCAGTTTACGGTAGGTCTAGATGGAGTAGTCCTGATGTCTAAGGCTACTCCTGTGACTCTTAAATACCGTGTCTGCTCCGCTGAAGTCTGTGACCTAGAACAGACTCTGCGGTTTTGTATGCTTTAAAGCTTGCAGCTCTGTGACTTTAACAGAGCTTGCTTTAGTACACTGGGTGCAGTTACAACCCTGTGCACACTACCGCCATTGTGCTCTGCCTCTCTAGCAGCGGTTTCTACACCTACCGCACGGTGGACCCCGGGCGGCGAACACGCTTTATTTATATTTTTATTTAGCGTGTTCCGCCATCCATAACACTTAGGTTGTACACTGCCCACAGCAAATGTGTGCGCAAAACGTTTCTCTCGTTTAGGGCAGACAGAAATAGTATGAGAGGCGTCTCCACAGAAAAAACACATCAGGAGTAGGGATTTTTGGTTCAGCAGGTGATTGAGCGAGATAGGCGGAAATTACCTGCACTTCAGCAGCGAGCTGCTCAACACGATCAGACAATTGCTTAATCTCCATTAAAGAAAAAATCCTCCTATGGCCCCAGAGAAAAAGAGGAAAAAATATATATATATATAAAAAAAAATTCTGACACTTTTTTTTTCTTTTTTTTACAATTCTCTCCTGCTTTTGAGTACCTTAGAGTCTACGGTTTAGGCTGGTGATTCTGTTATGATTGGGTCACCGAGGAGGAAATCAAGACCAAGCTAAGCCACAGAAAACCAGAGAGGTTGGTAACTAAGTGGATTGCAGACCCCTGATCCTATCCACACAACTAGCAGTAGCCGTGGAGCGTACCTACGATGATTCTAGACGCCTCGACACAGCCGGAGAACTAAATAAGCCTAAAGTAAGAAAGGGGACATCTAAACTGCCCCAGAGCAGACCCCAAAGGAATAGATAGCCCCCAAACATATATTGTCGGTGTGACAAGATGAAAACACAAACGCAGGTAGGAAAATAGGCTGGGCAAACGATGGGGCCCAAACTAACTAGACGGGACAGGAATGAAAAGACACTGTCTGCAATCACGCAAAAAACCCTGCAAAAAATGCCCAACACGTCTGATAGAAAACATACTGAAGTCACTAGACTTCGCCCACTATATTAGCACTCTGGTATATTCTGAAAACAGAGCAAAGAGAGGCCAATCTAATAAGGGACAAAAACAAACTGGCACAAACAGTAACATACGGATGGAAATTCAGCACAGCCCCAGCCGGGGATGGCTGACCACACAAAACTGAAATAGACAAAACCAAATCAAATGTGAACAATAGTAAAAGAACACTTAGCTTGAGCTTGCAGGGACTGAGCTGGAAACTAAGACCTCAGGAGGCAGAAAAAAAATCACTAGCAAGGATAGAGGGAGTCGGCTGTCTTAAATCCATTCAGAAACTCCCAATGTCCAATCGTCCTCCTCATTATCAGGTGGCAGGCCTCTGTTAATTAGATCAGCTCCATTACCTCCTGTAACCACCAGAGGGAGCCCGGAAAGAGAACTCGCGACCCCTCTGTCAATACAACCATCTCCACTACCTTCACCAGCAACCAGAGGTAGACCAGAAAGTGAATTCACAACACGTGCCTACGATGCCCTAGACGCCTCAGCACAGCCAAAGAGATAACTAAGCCTAAAGCAAGAAAGGGGAAATCTAAACTGTCCCGGAGTAGAACCTCAAAGAAATAGATAGCCCCCAAACATATATTGACGGTGAGATGAGGCACAAACGCAGGCAGAAAGTAGAGTGAGCAAACGATGGGGCCCAAACTGTCTAGATAGGACAGGACAGAAAAGATACTGTCTGCAATCATGCAAAAACCCTAAAAAATCCAACACGTCTGATGTACAAAAACACTGAGGCCACACGACCTCTCCCCTGCTAGATTAGCATTCTGGTGTGAACTGGAAGCAAAGCAAAAGATACTAATATAACAGGGGATTAGCAATACTGAACAGAATGACATAAGCTGTGAGATATGAGCGGTGTCCTGCACAAATCCCAGCAGGGAATAAGGCTGAATCCGCACAGCAAAGCAGAAAGCAGAGAAAGGCAAAAACTATATCAAATGCAAAAGATTCCAGCAAACAAATAACGTATCTGAATGATGAAAGACCAAGGAGGGGAAAAAGCAGACTTCACAATGCACAGGAAGACAAACAAATCACCAGCAGCAACTGAAGGAAGCTTGCTCACTTAAATCCTCCCAGTCAGTAACCCCTGACTTCCAATCATTGTCTTCAGGTGATATACTTCTGTCAATACGACCAGCTCCACTACCCGTGGCAACCACCAGAGGGAGCCCTGACTCAGAAGTCAGATCCAGAGAGTTCACAACAGGCTGCAATAGAAAGAGCACGGTAGCCACGCGGCCAGAGTAGCAGAGGCCAGATAGGCTACAGTTAGAGTAGCAGCATACTGTACTTTAGCGTGTTGTTTTGCCTTTTTGAGAAAATACACTGATCTGTAAGAGTTGGTGCACCTTGCTATTTGACGGCCCAGCTAGAGAATATCACTTTTGTAAATTGTTTTATGTCATTGCATACCCCTGTTTACACCTTCCCAACACTGCATTCCTTGCCTGTAAATAAATTAACCCTTTGTTGTTTGCACCTCATCTTGCGTACTGTGGTCTCCCTGCACTGTGTTGGTCTCTCGGCCATCTCTTCAAGTGGCGCTGCGAGCAGGGTTACTGTCACCAAGATGCAGGCAGCAATGGCAGGACTGCTAGTGTTAGTGGTGATGGTGTAGGCATTGGTGGAACCCCTGCAAGGACACTCCCTATGGGCACCATATTTAGTGTGCTACCAAAGTTTGATGGCAATAATATGCCCCTGTCCGATTGGGTGTCCCGGCTGCAAAGCACCCTGAAGATTTATAATATCAGCACAGACCTTGAAGTGGACATTGCTTTGTCTGCCTTGGAGGGAGAGGTGCCAAATTTTTTTCTAGACTGCAGCAGGAAGAAGAAGGGATCTCTTAGTATGCGACAGCACTGCAAGAAGTGTTGACAGAAGTGCAGAGGACAGAGACGGATGGGCTTGGTGGCATGGGCCCCAAAGACCGGATAGTCCGGGAACAATTCATTCTGGGACTGCATAGCACATCCTTGAGGAGAGCGCTGTCAGAACGACTCTTTCATTCCGTCAAATCCTGGCAGAAGCAGTGGCCCGAAGCAAGGAAGACAGTTACGCGTCTGGTGTGATGCGTGTCCAGGGTGCCAATACCAGAGGAGTCCCCAATCATCAGGAGGCACTGGTCCAGGTAGTGCATGACTTGCAGCGGTCTCTTGTCAGTATGCAAGACAAATTAACCCAGACGGAGCAAAGAATGGGAGAACAACAGACTGACGCAACGCACTCATATAACCATCCTTCGGCCCAACCTTTAAGGGGTCAGCGGGTGCAAGCTTCCCCCCGCCAGGCATCAGAGGTATGAAGACAGGCTCAGGGTGCCCCTCGGCGAAGAGGAGGCATCCAATGCTGGGAATGTGGAGGACAAGGGCACCTTGCCAGGGACTGCCGGAATTATGCTCAAAGCCAGCAACAGCCGCCGTTAAACTACCAACCATTGCAGTAACGCAGCACTCTGCAAGGGGAAGCAAGAAGAGAGGCCTCTCCTTTTCATAATGAACACTTCATTGCTGGGAGTCCCATCCTTCGTGCTTAATTTGAGGGTGTTCCAGTGGATTGCTTGATAGATACCCGGTCACAAGTGACAACGATGCCAGAATCATATTTCAAACAGCATTTTCAGGCCCTGGCTAAGCCAGAGAGGGAGACATTGATCCGGTTGTTTGCTGCCAATCAACAGCCGATCCCAGTTCCAGAGGTCATGTGGATGAATATTTGAATCTGTGGGCAAGAAGTAGGAAAAAAGGGATCCTGCTAGTCCCTGAGCCCATCAAAGAAGATGTGCCTGTAATACTAGGAATGAATATCCTACGAGAACTCGATCACATAATGTTCACCAAACGGGGGCCCAGTTATTGGAAGAAGGCTGCCACACACAAGCCTACTCAAGAAGCCCTTCAGCGATTGATCCGCATCTGTGGGATGCAGAAGAGTGTGCCGTCTTATCAGGAGGTAGGGGTCATCAGGGCCCCAGGGAAGGAGTCTGTAATCCTGCCTCCCGAGCAAGAAAGTATATTACACCTTCCAGTGGGGACTCAACGCAACCTTTACAAGCTGGAGGTGATGGTTCAGCCTGTGGTAGGTGGAGGAGTGGACCAAGAAGTCATGATAGCTTGTATGATAACTGTGGTCCAGCGAGGACACGTCCCCTTAAGAGCTTTGAATATAGGCCCTGGGGAGATCACCTTGCCACGGGGGACAGATCTGGCCTGGGTGTACCTACACAAGGGCGAAATGGTTAGTCAGAAGGAGATGTCTTTATTGCCGATCAAAGGTGTGGGGTGGACCCTGGCAGTTGCTGCGGGGCCCGAAGAGAAGCCATCCCTGGAGTGGAATGGGCGGGTCATCCTTGATCAAATGGAAGTGGATGTGAATGCTCTTGGCCCTAAGCGTGTGCGAGCGATAGAAGCTATGCTGTGGGAAAATCAGGTCGCATTTGCCCATCACGCCGAAGATTTTGGCTGTACCGAAGCAATCACACACGAGATACCGACCGGGGACGCTCGTCCAATTCGAGAGTGATACCCGCAAATCGCACCCAAGATGTACCAGGAGGTAAAGACATTACTGAGGAAGATGTTGGATTCAGGGGTAGTGCAGAGTTTTCAGAGCCCTTGGGCGGCCCCGGTGGTGCTCGTCAAGAAGAAGGATGGGACCATCTGGTTCTGTGTAGATTACAGGAAACTCAATGCCTGCACTGTGCGAGACTCATATCCGTTACCCCGCATCGAGGAATCCTTGACAGCTTTGGGGAAAGCCAAGTACTTATCCACCTTGGACCTAGCAAGCGGATACTGGCAAGTGGCCGTGGCAGAGAAAGACAAGGAAAAAACTGCCTTCATCCTCCCTATGGGATTGTTCGAGTTTAGCCAGATGCCCTTTGGGCTCTCCAATGCTCCGTGCACATTTCAACAAGAGATGGAAAAGTGTTTGGGAGACTTAAACTTTGAGGCTACCATGATATACCTGGATGACATCATTGTGCTTTCTGCCTCGTTCGAAGACCATCTTGCCCGGCTTGGACAGGTACTTGGAAGACTGCAGGCTCATAACCTGAAGGTGAAGCCAAAGAAGTGCCACCACTTCAAGAGAGAGATTGAGTACCTGGGCTACGTAGTGTCACAAGACAGAGGTCTGCCTTCACCAGAAAAAGTGGCTGCTATCCAGAAGTGGCCAGTTCCTCGAACCGTGTGGGAGCTCCAGGCCTTCCTTGGACTCGCCGGGTACTACCGACGGTTTGTCAAAGATTTTGCAAAGGTGGCGGGTCCTCTGAATGAACTGCTGAGGGGGACTGCCGGAGTGCCGAAGACCCAGTGCATCCCTTGGGCCCAGAGACAAGATGAGGCCTTCCAGGCTATAAAGAATGCTCTTACTTCAGCCCCAATTTTGGCCTACACAGATTTCGATCAACCGTTCCTGTTGTACAAAGATGGTACCCTTCATGGACTCGGTGCAGTACTTTCTCAGATACAAGATGGAGATGAGCGAGTCATCGGGTATGCCAGTAGGTCCCTGCGAGACAGCGAAAGAAACCCCCATAATTACAGCTCTTTCCGGTTAGAGCTCCTGGCCCTCGTGTGGGCTTCCTGGCAGAGAACAAGATTCAAGTTGGAACGGACAATAATCCCCTGGCCCACCTTGAGAATGCTAAATTGGGGGCCTTAGAACAATGGTGGGTGGCTCGCCTGGCCAAGTTTTACTTTACCATCCGTTATCGCTCTGCTACCGAAAATGCAAATGCCGATGGCCTGTCATGAGTGACGGTGGAAACTCCAGTGGGGGATCTCGATGAACAACTCAAAGAGGAAGAAACACCAGACTTCAAGTTCAGGACCCCAGTGGTTGTGGTCCAGTCAAGTAGGGAGGCCTGCGCACTACCCTGACCTCACGGGAGAACCAATGAAGAATGGGGAAATGTTCAAGATGAAGACGGAGGGCTGAGACAGATGAAATGCTGGGTAGTGCAGAAGCGGAAGCCAGGCAAACAAGAGAGAAATAGTCTGGACGCTGAGGTGAAGAGTGTCTTACATCAGTGGGATAGGCTGGAGGTGCGAGAATCGGTGCTATATGACAAGAGGCAACAGATGAAAGATAATGAGGTAAGGTGGCAGGTGGTCATCCTAGGAGGAATGGCCCAAGAAGTGGCTAAAGATGCCCACGAATTCGGGGCCCACTTCGGGTCCACAAAGACCTACCAGTGGTTACAGCGGCATGTGTACTGCCCCCGGTTGGAGTCCATGGTAGAAGAGGTTTGCCGGCAATGTCAAGAATGCGACCTCATTAAGAGTACTGAACAAAGGGCACCCATCCAGACCATATATACTAAGGAACAGGTAGACGTCTTGATGATCGACTATCTCCTTGTGGGACACTCAGCCCGGGGCCCACAGTACTATTTGGTGATGACCGACCATTTCTCCAAGTTCGCGGTAGTCACCCCGACTAGAGATCAGACTGCTGAGTCAGCGGCGCGGGCCATCTGTCAAGACTTCATCCGAGTGTATGGGTGCCCAAGGCGCATCCACTCTGACCAAGGTGCATGTTTCCAAGTCAAGGTGATGGAAGAACTGTATCATTTGTATGGCATCGAGCGGTCCCGGACCACCCCTTACCATCCTCAAGGCAACGGAGCATGTGAACGCTTCAACCGGACCTTACTTCAAATGCTGAGGATGTTGGAAGAGTACAAGAAGTCATGCTGGCCAGATTTCCTGCCAGAGTTGGTCTGGACCTACAACAATCAGGTCCATTCCACCAAGGGTTACACACCCTATCTGCTGCTATTTGGAAGAGCTGGACGAGAGATCATTGAATTGAAGTTGGAACAGCCAGAGGAGCTGATGAAGCGAAACATCACTTTGTGGGTGAAAGAACATTGGAAACTACTGCAAACAATACGGCGGTTGGTGGGTCAGCAGCTACAGGACAAAGAACATACGGGCCGTAAACCAATTCAAGAGATACCGCTCCGGCCCGGGGACCGAGTATTAGTCAGAGAGAAATGCCCCAAGGGTAAACTAAGCAAGAGATGGGAAGTACAGCCTTACAAGGTCATCGAGCGAGTTATTGCTAGCGGTCCGGTCTACAAGGTGCAGGTTGAGAATGAAGCGTCCACCCCTAGAGTGCTTCACAGAAATATGCTGCGGCCATGCCGGTTCGGGGCCTGTCCTGTACCAGTGCCGCCTGGAGACGTTGCTCGACTTCCTGAACCTGTCTTGCCTGCTGGTGAAATCAATGATGAATGGTGGATCGACCCTGACACCGTGGGGGGTCCTCCGCCAGACAGAGATGGTAATCCTCTGGAGGTACCACTACTGCCACGTGACAATGAGTCCAGACAAGAACCTACAACTCCTACAGCAAGTATTCCTTTGGAAGATACTAAAGACTTCCCGGAGACCCAGAGGTCTACTGCAGGGGTTCCACCAGTCCGTTATGTAGAACAGTGTTCTCTGTCTGTTTTTCAGCTTGTATTGTCTCCCCTATAGGTGCTATACTGCTTTGCAAGTTTCTTCATCCCACTGCAACCTTGATGCTGTGATGGTCGAAGATGACCATCTTTAAGTAGGGAGGCATTTAAGGGGGTGGCGTTGCTATGGACAGTAGAGACAAACTGCCACTTTAAGAGACAGCACCCCCTTGGCTAGAGCAATGGGACATTTGGCTCTCCCCTGCAATAAGACTGTTTTGGTTTGTTCTGCCAGAAATGGAGAGGGGAGGGGCTGTCTTCCTGTGTGTGTTCTGAGCTGGGAGTCTGCAGGAAGCTGGCGTGCTGTGAGCTGTGATGAGAAAACGTGCAACTTGAAATTGACTGAACTTGTGAGATTGTGTAGACCAGTGTTCCCCAACTCCAGTCCTCAAGGCCCACCAACAGGTCATGTTTTCAGGATTTCCTTTGTATTGAACAGGTGATGCAATTATCACCTTGGCAATACTAAGGAAATCCTGAAAACATAATCTGTTGGAGGGCCTTGAGGACTGGAGTTGGGGAACACTGGTGTAGACCCTTCTGGGGATAACGAAGGTGGCTTTCCTGTGTTGCTGTGAGGAGCCACGAAGAAATACAAGGAAGGAATCCAGAGGAGGGAATCCACCGTTTCTAGGAGCAGGCTCGGGATCTTCACACAAGGACAAAACCAAGGAGGACAGCTCATCATCTTGCAGAAAACTGCAGGGGGCCCCCCTGGGATGGATCTGAGACACGAATGTTACTGTGAGTGTTAACCCCGTCTGCACACATGTTAGGGATTAGGATAGGCTTCAATAGAAAGAGCACAGTAGCCGTGCAGCCGGAGTAGCAGAGGCCAGATAGGCTACAGTTAGAGTAGTAGCATACTGTACTTTATTGTGTTGTTTTGCCTTTTGTAGAAAATACACTGATCTGTAATAGTTGGTGCACCGTGCTATTTGACGGCCCAGCTAGAAAATATCACTTTTGTAAATTGTTTTATGTCATTGCATACCCCTGTTTACACCTTCCTAACACTGCATTCCTTGCCTGTAAATAAATTAACCCTTCGTTGTTTGCACCTCATCTTGCGTACTGTGGTCTCCCTGCACTGTGGTGGTCTTGCGGCCATCTCTTCAGTTACTCACGAAGTGATAATATAAAGACTACCAAGAAGTGTGAAAGGACACCAAAAAATTATGCAATAAAAACTTATTTTATTACTGTTAAAACAAAGATAAAAACTATCCACAATATACAAAGTAGAAAACATATAGCAGGGACACAGTCTTATGTAGAGGAATCACATAGATATGTATATAAAGTGGGTATGTGCAGTGAAGAGCAAAAGGGTAACAATGTTCTGAACTTTCAACTTTCAGGCACCATATCTCACCATCCACTACTGCTTTGAACATGAGACTACCATCATTTTATAGACAATCATCTTGGCTATCTCATACATAAATTTGGCTTGCAACAGTGTAAGCAGGTAACGGGATGCAGTGACAAATAAGAGGCAGAGCAAGGGGTTAACAAATTTAACAGTTTAATTAAACAGGGTATTAAACTCCTCGCAGGGAGATAAATGGTTAAATAGTAGATAACAGAAACAACAAATGCGGAATAACAGCAGTCCAGTTGTCAAACTTATTGTGTCTTTTATGTTCCTCCTCCGCAGATGTTCCTGCAGGGGTTGTAGCCCCAGCCAGGAAGATGTCCACTGAGGGGGTCCTTTAAACCATGATCCATCTTCTGGCAGCAGTGGTTGGTCTCCGATATCTTCCACTGAGGCCCTAGTCCAGGAACTTGTTCGGCCAAAGCAAACCAGGCCGCAGCACTCTCGGAGCGTACAGGAGTAGGGCAGATGACAGGGAAGGCCGCAAACGAATGTCTGGTACTCGGCCTTCTCTCCTCCGCACGTGTGCAGTACTCACAGTCTCTGGGTGCATGGCACCTCTCTCTCTTATATTCCCGCTGGTGGTGACATGAGCCGACTCTTGAGCAATACAGTTTCAGTCTTTCTTCCACACAAGACACCAAACCACTTTAGACTCCTCTCTTCAGTTTTGCTGAACCCAGACTGCCTGTAGATCCCATTTATTTAAAACCCAAACCATGTGACTTACCACATGATCATGACATCACACAGGTCCCGGCAGCTCTGCAAGTGGAGATAAAGTGCACCTCCCCCACACACTCTATGAAGGTCCACATGAAACCAACCTATTATGCCAACTTTACTTAACCCTCACATCATATAGTGTGCTGGAGGAAAATACTCTCCAGCATGGGTTTGTAACTAATAAGTCAGGTCAGACTAACTTAATTTCCTTCTATGACGGAATCACTGATTGGGTGGATCAAGGAAATGCTGTAGATATAGTATATCTTGACTTCAGCAAAGCATTTGACAAAGTATCTCATACAATCCTTATTGAAAAACTGACTAAGTATGGAATGGACAAGGCAACTGTTAGGTGGATTCATAACTGGCTTAGTGATCGGACCCAAAGAGTGGTCGTAAATGGCTGCACATCCAGTTGGAGGAATGTCTCAAGTGGGGTACCACAGGGCTCTGTCCTGGGCCCTGTATTGTTCAACATCTTTATCAACGATTTAAATGAAGGAATTGAGGGTAAACTGATTAAATTTGCTGATGACACAAAGCTAGGAGGGATAGCTAATACTAGAGAAGAGAGCGAGAGGTTTCAAAAAGATATAAATAAACTGGAGCAGTGGGCAGCAACTAACAGAATGGTTTTACCAGGGAAAAATGCAAAGTACTACATCTGGGCAATAAAAATGAAAAAAGCATATACAGAAAGGGAGGAATAGGGCTAAGCAACAGCACATGTCAAAAAGACTTTGGTATACTAATAGATCACAGACTGAATATGAGTCAACAGTGTAGGATGTATTAACAGAAGCATACAGTCTAGATCACGTGAAGTCATTATTGCCCTCTACTCCTCTTTGGTCAGACCTCATCTGGAATACTGTGTCCAGTTTTGGGCACCACATTTTAAAAAAGACATCAAAAAACTGGATCAAGTTCAGAAAAGAGCGACCAGAATGGTGACCGGTCTGCAAACCCTGTCTTATGAGGAAAGGTTGCAGAATTTGGGAATGTTTAGTTTGCAAAAGAGAAGACTGAGAGGAGACTTAATAGCTGTCTACAAATATCTAAAGGGCTGTCACATTGTAGAAGGATCGTCTTTATTCTCATTTGCACAAGGAAAGACTAGAAGCAATGGGATGAAACTGAATGGGAGGAGACACAGATTAGATATTTGAAAAAACTTTTTGACAGTTAAAGTGATCAATGAGTGGAACAGGCTGCCACGAGAAGTGGTGAGTTCTCCTTCAATGGAAGTCTTCAAACAGAGGCTGGACAGACATCTGACTGGGATGATTTAGCGAATCCTGCTTTGAGCAGGGGGTTGGACCAGATGGCCCAGGAGGTCCCTTCCAACTCTACGATTCTATGATTCTATATCACTTATGCCATTAAGTGACACATATCTCCCTTCTAATACCTTATCAGTGACTTTGTCACAATATATTGTTTCATAGTTGTGATACATTATGCTGCCATTATTTGGCTATTTATGCACTTATACATTCTTTATATCATATAATATTGTATTATACATACGTGTTATACATGTACTCTAATTTTTATGGGATATGTGCTTCTTTTGTGCCGACAGGGCTGCATTTCTCCTAGTTCTGGCTCGCGGCGTTTGTGTGTTCCACAGTGGAACGCATCTCTCATCTCATTTGATACTTATAGATCACATGTCTTCATACGTCGCATCCGATTCCAACAACCACTAATTCAGTATGCGCTCCATGCTGGAACACATAGCCCTTTTTTATTCATTTTCATTTCACTTATCACAGATTGTATTAATTTAAATTTTATTTGGTTTAGTTTACCCGCTCTTTAGTTTTATTCCTATTTGCCCACGCAATGTTTTTTTAGATGTTTGCTCTATTATAATGACATCTATATATATAATTGCCTTAAATTGTCCGTCATCCACTTCCATCTGGATGTCCCCGAATCCCACAATCCAATGCGCCGACCGGAAGTACGCCGACCGCCATATTGGAATACCCAAATGATGGGTATTCCAATATGGCCCCCGCTGGTGGCACCAGGCCCTTCCACAGTACCACCAGCAGGACTCCGCCGGGACCCCGCCACCGGACCCCCTGCCGCTGCTGGACCTGCCGCCACTGGACCCCACCGCCGGCCCACCCACTTCCGTGCTGTCACAGCC
Organism: Dendrobates tinctorius; assembly: GCF_039654945.1. Taxonomy (NCBI): domain Eukaryota; kingdom Metazoa; phylum Chordata; class Amphibia; order Anura; family Dendrobatidae; genus Dendrobates; species Dendrobates tinctorius. The sequence continues at coordinate 10,843,940 of NW_027361832.1, forward strand.
GGCAGGAAAGACCGCGGCTTCCGGCCTGTTCTGGAGATGAGGTGTGGGCGCTGTCTGGTAGCGCCGCACCCCATCTCCAGCACAGGCTGCAAACCACCGTCTTTCCTGCTGGCTGCCCGTCACCACCACCGCCAGGACCCCCCGCCGCTGGACCCGCCACCGCTGCACCCCCCCGCTGCCACCCCTGGACCTGCCGCCGGATCCCCCCGCCGCTGCTGGCCCCTCTGCCGGCCCACCCACCTCCGTGCAGTCACAGCCGGCAGGAAAGACCGCGGCTTGCGGCCTGTGCTGAAGATGGGATGCGGGCGCCCTTTGGTGCACCCCATCTCCAGCATAGGCCACAAAGCACAGTTTTTCCTGCCGGCTGTGAGAGGGGTATAACGAGAGGAGTGTAATGAGGGGGCTATAATGAGAGGGGTGTAATGAGGGGGCTATAACGAGAGGGGTGTAATGAGGGGGGTATAACTAGAGAGGTGTAATGAGGGGGCTATAATGAGAGGGGGGTATAATGAGAGGGGGGTATAATGAGGGGGCTGTAATGAGAGGGGTGTAATGAGGGGGGTATAATGAGAGGGGGGTATAACGAGAGGGGTATAATGAGGGGGCTGTAATGAGGGGCGTGTAATGAGGGGGCTATAACGAGAGGGGTGTAATGAGGGGGCAGCTGCCCCCATCATGATGTCACTGCCCTCCCGATGCGATAACATCGGTCACACATCTAGTAACTTATATTGGCTGTGTTGATGTATATAATACCCCCATTCACTCTTTTCACTAAAACTAGTTGAGAAAGCCACCTGGTGAAACGTATGTGCATCTTATAATGCGGATATACCTTACTGGCCACGGTGGAGCAGGGTCCCAAGGTCGCTGGAGGAGGCAAGAGTGGAGCGTTGCTACAGGCCACAGGTTGGGATGAAGGGATGTTCCGATGTGCGCCACTGCGGGTGAAAATGGCTGCGGTGCTCTGTGGTGTGGGGGGGCTCTGCTGGCATTTTGTGACCCCCCCGCATATCCATTACTGCAATGCGGTGGCTTTCGGGAAAATTGACGCCGGGGGCGGCGCATTCTCAGATTGAGATCTCGGCAACGAGATCTCCTCCCGAGATCTCGGGAGAGGAGATCTCGGCACCCGAGATCTCGAGAGATGAGACCTCAATCTGAGCATACGCCACCCCCGGCGGCCATTTTCCCGGATTCCCCTGCACATCCATTACTTATAAGAGGCACCACCATTTTATTAAAAAAATTTTTTTTCCTATTTTTCTCCTCAAAATTTGGGGTGCGTCTTATAATCCGCAAAATACGGTATATGTATGTATTGATTTTTACGGTAAAATCAACATATATTAGCATATTTATTTATCCACTTGGATTCATTATGAGATATGTACTTATGTGTGGAATTCACCCTCAATACTATCTCCATGTTACATGAGGCAGGGCAAATAACATGTTTTTTATGTCCATTCACATGTCTTGGTAGATTTACTTAATCATTTAATTAATATTATATGATTAACTAGGTAATTCTCTTTTTATTGTTGTTCACAAAGTGATATAGTCAGACAGCTTGATTCGACTGAAGAGGCAAATATGAAAATTCCAAAAGAAGTTTTTATTTCAAGCTGAATTCTTGTACAGTAGTTATGCACAATCACAGTAGTTAGAAAAGACTTTTCTGAACTAGAGATTCAAACACAGGAGCTTCTAAGATGGCTGACAAATGGTGACTGTGGAAGAAGGGATGGGTTACTGACATCAGAGCTACTTAAGGGAGGGAGGGCAACCCCTATTGCAAGGTAGCACAACAACATAATAATACAATACTGTCTGTATGATTCCTAAATCAAGGGACATGATACAGTACGTAGGCTGTTCTTTGAGATCTGAGCCATGCCTCCAGCCTAATTTTAGTCCTGGATCAACAAAGGGAACCACTGCATGCTTTGTGGCTTCAACAACAGACTATTATACTTCCTCAAAGCAGCTCTATTTATATATTCCACACCAGTGACACTTAGTGTCAGCAGATTATCATGCTCACTATGTCTGTCATGTCTGCCATGTCTCTTTTGCCTCAAGAACCCCTGGAGCGGTGTGCACGCGCATATCATGTCTGCTATCATGTGTGATCCCTGGAGCAGTGTGCATACTTACCTTGTGACTGTTGGGCTGCAAGATGCCTGCGTTTCTGCTCTGCCTCCTGTGATCTTCTCTGCATGTCTGAAAACCCCTGATCATGTGACCTTTCCTAGGATCCAGCACTGTCCGGTTCTGCAATCATCTCTGCATATCTGAAAACCCCTGATCATGTGACCTTTACTAGGATCCAGCACTGTCTGGTTCAGCAATCCTCTCTGCATGCCTGGAATCCTGATCATGTGACTGCTCTCTGTTATCCTGAGGATCTCAACCGGAGGTTCTCCCCTGGTCCTGACCCGGAAGTGGAGGTGCTATGCCGTATATCAGACCGCCCCGCCCTATGGTCTTGGCCTGAGTATTGTGTTGCTTCCCTGCATGGCTGCTTGGTCTGCTGGGTCGCTCCCTCTATTCTGTGCCCCTGCACTCTGCCCCGTCGTGCGTCTATGCACATGCTCTGTGCTTGTACTCCGTTGCTTGTCTCGTGCCATGTCTAGTGTTTGTCCTTCGTGCCATGTTTTGTCTCTGCTCTGCTTTGCCTTGTAGTTCTTCCTTGCTCTGATTCCGTTCTGTTCTCCCGTTCCTTGTTCCGTACCTTGCCTTGCTCTGCCTTGTTCCTCCCTATGGTCTCTGTCCTTGCTGGCTCTGCCTCGCTCTCTCCTATGGTGCTCTGTAGTGCTCCCTGGCACACGCACTACTCCTCTCTTACCTTTTGTGCTCTTTTTCATGTCTAGTCCCAAGGCTCTGCCTTGGCCCGGCTCTGGGCTTCGGCCTACGCTCCACTGCTAGACTCTGTCTTATTGTGCTCTCTTGCACGTTTCTAGGCTAGTCCCAAGGCTCTGGGCTTTGGCTCCGCTTCGCTGCTAGCTCTGTTCCTGCTCTGATCTGTCTCCGTGTTTCTGCCTATGTTCCGCTTCGTGTTCCGTACTCTGCCTTGCTCTTGCCTTGTTTCTCGCTTCGCCTTGCTTTATTCTTTCGTGTGCTCTTCGCATGCGTCTGGCCTTCCTAGCCTCCTGTTCGTGCCTCAGCCGTGCCCGCCCTAGCCGTGCCCGCCTGCCTGTGCCGCAGCCGTGCTCGTCGGTCAGTGACAGCTGTGTCGCCTGCTATGCCTCAGACGGGTTCGCTGGAGTCTTGCCCATTTGTTAGTGCTGCAGCCCGTCCAGCCAGCCAGTGCCCCAGCCGTGCTCTCTGTGCTTCCTTGCACTTCACACTGCCTCTGCACTGTGCCTTTGTGCTCTCTTGCACTCACAGGCCCTTGCCTGTCCCTGGCGTGTCGCTCTACATGTCCAGGCCTCCACTTTGAACCTCTCCCTGGCGTGTCTCTCTACACGCGCAGGTCGCCGTCCCTGTACCTGTCCCTGGTGTGTCTCTCTACACGCGCAGGCCACCGTCCCTGTACCTCTCCCTGGCGTGTCTCTCTACATGTGCAGGCCCCCTTTAGACTCCGCCCAGGCTCCACCCCTCAAACTGTCCACAGTCCCACCGCTCTCTCTTAGAAAAACTCCACTTCTCACCAATCACCCAGAAACAGTTCCCATCACCAGATCACACATATAGCCGGCAGCTTTTGTTTTGTCCAAAAGATTTTTTAAGCTGCCATCACAGCACTGTAGACATTTTTGGCCGAGCTCTACTCTACGCTAACCTATTAAATATTTGTTAAAATATGCAATACAATTTAGGTATATTTTTATTTATTTTTCATTTTTTAAAATGACCAATATCACATTCAAGGAACAAATACCGCCACACCATGTCCAGACCACATATTACCACCACATAGTGACCTATAATATCACATACAAGGGAAAAAAACCACCACACCATGGCCAGACACCATAATACTACCATAGTGACCGAATAATATCACATACAAGGAACAAATACCACCGAACCATGACCAGACCACATATTACCACCACAAAGTGACCAAATAATAGCACATAAAAGGGACAAATACCGCAACACCATGTCCAGACCACATATTACCACCACATAGTGACTGAATACTGCAATACTGATCAGTAATAAAAAAACACAATATTATCACCATAAGTGCCATTATACACAGGAGATCTGTACTTAGTATGCAGTGTCTGTATACAGGTAATACAATAAAGGTTCTGTATATAATGTACAGGTAATACAGTGATCACTGGTGACATTATACACAGGACCTCTGTATATAGTATACAGTGTATAGTGTAAGTGTATAGGTAACATACTAACTCACCAGTGATGCCTCTAGGTGAAGTCCTTCATCTTTGCGCTTCATCCTTGCTTTTCATCTTTCATCCAGCACAGACCGCCATCACTTCTTCCAGCCAGGACTGCAGGAAATAACACAGTTATCTAGAGCTCCGCTTGCAGAACACATTACTTATTTTTTTCCCAACTTCTACATTACATCACAAGAAGAAAAAAAGGTGACATAGTATCACTCTTCACAGTAAAAGGACCTTCCTCCATTTAAAACAGTATACTCAAAAAATAAATACATCACTGCAGTAATAATATTCCTTAATTAGCCCCTATGGTAATGATATTCCCCATCCTGGTCCCCGTGTGTCTCATTCCTGGCTTCAGCCATATGTTCTCCCATCCCGCCCTCATGAGTATCCATTGTTCCCCATATGATCTCCCCATCTGCCCCCATCATGTCCAGCATTCTGCCCCAGGCCCCCTGGATCGCCGCTTTCAATTAAAAAAAAACCTGGCTGCGCTCCAGTGGCGACGCTCATGCTCCCTCCACGCTGCGCACTAGCCGGCGACAGACAGTGATGTCAGACACCGGCGACGTGCACGCTGCGGCTGATGTCAGCGGCCAGCCTCCGATTGGCTAACGGCTGTTAACTATTGACGTGCGGGCCAACGGGCGTTCAGCTGCCACAGAGCAGCGCTGCTAAGGGCCCGATTTACCGTGCCGTAGGGGCCCGGTGAGCAGATGAGACGCGGCCCAATGCGGGCCCCCTCTGCCCACCGGGCCCCATACGCCAGTCAGGGCAGTAATGCCCTGATGGCGGCCCTGACCATGATGTACAGTACCTACAGTCTTTTACATAAGGGTAAGAAAGTTTACTCATCCATAGTTTGCTCCCCTTAAAGAAGTATGTTTCCCTCTATAACGTAAAAAAGTTGCATACAACTTTGAATAATTTCTAAAGTTTAACTGAGACATATTGCTGTCATATTTAGTAATATGCTTCTTGTTGGATCCTGTTGTGTATTATTAATAAAGCAAAGGGCAATCTGTGTATATTAGTAGTGAACAGATGATGCACATAATGTAGTGTACAATGATATAGCTTTCTGGGAAAATCTAAGGTCTTGAATCTTTTCCAGCAAACCCCTTAGAGATGTAAGCATATTTTACATACACGAGTCTATTGTAAAAACGATGATGCCCCCTTGTTTGTGGAGAATCTCAACAGCTGTTGTGAGTCATTAGACCCCTTTAGACAGACAAACTACATTTAAATCTGTCTCATCTAACCACAATGTGAATGGGCCATGATTTTACTTAGTATTTTCTGGAAGCCTAATGATATATTAATATTTTACAGTTTCAGATTTTCCTAAAAGTGTAGAAAATTTGGGACTTATATACATATGGTATAGACTTGTAACATATGGCAAAAATTAATAACAGTACAAGGTGTTCTGTAGAGTCTTGCCCTGGCACAGACCTTGACATTGCCTAAATGTACTGTACACCAGATTATACTCCAACTGATAGGAAAGAAAACTACACACTGCATTCTATTAATTAATTAATTAATGCTGTCCATGTTCTCCGACAACCTAAATCATACATGTCAAACTCAGGTTGATGGGCTAAATCTGACCCGCAATATAATTATATTTGGCCCGTGAAAAATACGAAATGTCTACTAAAGCTTCCCGGTAGATGCCATTGAGCCTCTGTGCTATTGTCATGATTTAATAGAGCTTGAAATAACCACAAATGGAGATGAATGACCTGCGAAGGTTATGTTGTCTAAGCCAAAATGGCATAAAGAGGCAAAGCCCCACTAGAAATGACACCTCTCTAGTGGGTCAATAAAACTTTGCTTTTATTGTACTACTGAAAGGAGATAGACCGGACATCGGGTACCTGCATGCTGGGTCCAGAACTAGAAGGGCTGCATCCTCTGTTCCCGGGGGGAAACCTGAGTGGGGAGGACCTTTCTCTGCTGCATGAAAGAAGCCTGAGAGACAGAGTTTCCTGCTGACAGGAGGGGGCAGAGAGAGCCAGAAAAGGGCATGCAGCAGCCGGCGGATAAATGGAGAAAGAGCGCCAAAAGAGTCAATCTGGTGCTGGCGCAGAGCAGCGCAGAGGGCAGCACGCAGAGCGGTGAGCAGCGCACTCTGCTTCCCCCATCAGAGTGTCCCGGTGTGGCGACGGGCCATATAGAAGGAGCCCCGTCACCTGCAGAGCAGAGCCATGCCAGCAGAGCAGAGCTATGTCAGCAGGGAGAGCCATGTCAGCGGAGCAGAGATGTGCCAGCAGTGAGAGCCGTGCAAAGTCATGCACCCAGAGCAGAGCCGAGCCGGGTGTCGCAGCAGACCAAGAGAGGAGTGCTCCGGCCGGAAGTACCAGCGCCAGGCAGACCAGCATCGCCCGCCGCCAACAGCGGGGACCAGGGAGAGTGGGACGTGTGGTGTGTGTCCAGGGACAGCCAGAGAATACCAGGTGCCGCACACGACCTAAGAGAAACCACATAGGACTGACACTCGCACCCTGACGTGGACACAAAATAATTGTCCTGACCTTTGTGACCTACAGTTAAGGAGCCACATTGGGCTCGTACCGGTCCATGGCCCGTGCCTTTAATATCCACAGCAGTATATGGACAAGGGGCAGCGGAAGGTACTGGAGACCGACCACTGTTACCAGAAGACAGGGTATTATCATCTACATGACCCTACTAGAGAGGACACCGCGTCAGCCATTATGGTGCAATTGAGTTTTCAGTTGGAGCTGCAGTTTAAGGACTGCCTTACATCTATGCTAACAAACTGCCGCCATCTGAACCATTGTTATATCCTTTGCCTTTAATGTATCATTTGTCTCCCCTGACTAACCCTTTATCTCCTGTTTAACTATTTACATCCCTGCATGGAGTATTCCCTTGTAAATAAACCTGTCAACCCTTGCTCTTCCTGTGTCCCTTCACTGCATCCCGCATTCCTGTTTGTTATCTTACACTTGACGTAGTCGGCAGGATGCTGTCTACGGGTGCAAAAGTGGCAGTCCAAGTGGTTGGGGGTGTTCCAAGGGCCAGTGTGCCGCTGGGGACAATTTTGAGTAATCTCCCCAAGTTTACAGGGAGCAACGTTCTATTATGGAGCTGGATTGAGCGGATCAGGGGAATGATGAGATTGTATTCCATGACTCCTGCGTTAGCGGCGGAGGTTGCCCTGATGGCTCTAGATGGAGAGGCCAGGGATTCCATCATGCTACGACCTCCTCATGAGCGAGACACCTTTGACAAAGTACTGAAGATACTGGAATAGACGCATGGAAACTCCACGGACGTAGGGGAGTTATGCACGTGCTTATTTAGGCGTATTCAAAGAGAGGGGGAGACAGTGATGCAGTACATGAACGCGCTACAGGAGCTACACACTACAATTCTTAATAAATACGGCATAGGCATAGGACTCCCTGACATAGTGCTGCGAGACCAGTTAGTGACAGACCTGAGAGATGCGTAGCTTGGACGAGCTTTGCGTGAGCGCCTGCGAGTTAACCCGCACATGACTCTTGCGGAAATTGGGGCAGAGGCATGCATAGGTGAACAGGAGCAGCGGGTTGCAGCCTTGACAGGGATGGTCCGATGTTGTAGAGTACCCACCCCGATCGAGGAAGAGCCGAAGTTGTCCTTTGAATTGCGGCAGGGAATGAGGAGAATTTGGGAAGAAATCGAAGGCCTGAAAGAAACCCTTGCTGCTGTCCTGGAGTACAGCATCCTACCCCGAGGTAACTCATGGCTAAAGGCGGAAGAAGTCAGAGGGGAGGTGCGGAGCATCAGAAGCACCCCAGCAGTTGTCCCAAGAGTTGCTCCCAGTTTGTGGAAAGAAGAGCGAAAGGAAAGGATGTGCCGTACACGACCTGACCGTGAGTACCTAAGAGAAACCACACAGGACTGACACTCGCACCCTGAGGTGGATACAGAATAATTGTTCTGTCCTGCTGTAGATAAGCCCCCGATCCAACATGCAGGATAGGAAAAATAAGTTTTATTACACTCACCCGGGGGGGCGCTCCGATGCCTCTGTGACCTTTCCTGGCGCCTGCGCACTGCAGTACTTTGTTCTGCCCTCAACAGGGCAGAGAAGTATGACTGCCCAGAAGTGCGATTCTGGGAGCAATGAAGAAGCTGGAAGACGGCGTCGCAAGAAGATGGGAGGCGCCGGACTCGGAACTGTGATACCCATCGGGTGAGTATAATAAATCTTATTTTTCTTATCTTGCAGGACCTTATCTTGCAGCATTATAGAATGCTTTAGATAAGCCCTGAAAGGCAGTGGCCGCATCTTATAGCGGCCAAAACAGGTGACAGGTTCCCTTTAAGCAAAACTTAAGTTTTCTTTCCATATGAAGAGGTTCATTTTTTTTAATAAATATCAAGGTTGGCCCACCACTTGACTAAGTTTTTAATTTTGGCTCTCTGTGTAATTGACTTTGACATCCCTGACCTAAATGGATTGCGGGTGTCATGATCCGAAGTGGATCTGACAGTTTTAAGTGCACAAAGTGAACTTTTTTTCCTTTGGCTTGTGCCAAAGTGGTGTGATTGCCCCCAGTGGCCATTAGAATTATTACATGTGGTGTTGTTCATTCTAAGTTGCCCCAGTGGTGGTGAGTGGTATCGCACCTTAGTTTTAGGTTTAATGTGCACGCAATTAGAAATCAGGTGTGAGACTTTATAAATTAGTCTCAGGGTTGTTCAGTCACTGTTGGTGATATTGTGAGTCATTTTCAAGTAAGCCTGGGTGAAGGAGGGAGCTAAACATGAGTCCTGTGCAGCCCGGCCAGAGGGGTTGAGTCAGCTATGGAGTCTGCAAGGAGTGCTGGCATGGATTGGTGGAGTTCATCGTTGGAGTCTGCAAGAAGGGCTGGCATGGCGTGGTGGAGTCACAGTTTATGTTGTCAGCAGGAAGTGCTTGCATTGCTTGGTGGAGTGGCGACTATGGTGAGAGTTGCACTCAGCATGCTGGACTTGGTTGCTGAAAGCTGGACTCAAGCATGCTTGACTTCTTGGCAGAGATGTTGGACTCGAGCATGCTGGACTTTTTGGCAGAAGCTGGACTCATCCTTGGGACTCTGTTTTCTGGGCAGCCCCAACTGGTGGTGGACTCTGCTCCAAGGCTGCACTATGGTGAAGGATCCTGTTATGGTGATGGATCCGGGTGGAGGAGAAGATGCACGCAGGTGGTGGGCTCTGTTGCTAGGAGCGTACGCAACAGAGCAAAGCTAAGTGTTGTTTCCCCTGTATTGTCTTCTTTCCTCATGTGTGTTTAGTGCAGTGGTGGGATTAGTTTCCGCACCGACCAATTCCCTAGTGAGGGTTTAGGTCCAGGGCGAGTCAGGGTTTTGAGGTACGCATGCGTCGCCCGGTGCAGAACCGGCATAGGGAACGTTAGGAGTGCAGGGACACTGGCTCAGGGGAGCTCAGGAGGTCTCCACTTCCCTATTCCCTATCGCAGGGCCCACCATTGTTAATGTTACCCAGGTTTCCCCCTTATTATTTAAATTCGCCTTACTGGAGGCGGGGTTTCCAGACTTTTGTACATACGTGTAATGTCTAAATTCGCCAGTTGGAGGCGGTGTATCCAGCTGCACGTGTTTATTATTTAAATTCGCCCCACTGGAGGCGGTGTATCCAGACCGTGACAGCAGGATTGCCCCTTTTATATAGGGCTTCAGTCATCAGTGGGCTCAGTGGTCACTCTATCACCTAGCAAAACACAATATTTCGTAATGGGGGGAAAGAAATGAACATTTTGTATAGGGACTCAAGGGTCAAGAGTCTTAAGTTAAGCTTTTGTGTATCACAAATTAGTATTTTTAGTTGTTACTCTGTCATTCCATTTATGCCAGAAGATAATTTTGCCAGGGAATGTTCCCATTAACAATGCAGTCACGTCGGACATACAAGCAAATAGTTGTCTCCACACAGAGTCATACTAATGTGAGTGATCTATTTCATGTGTTTATTTCGGTTAAAGGAAACCTGTCACCTCATTTTTCACATATAAGCTGCGGCCACCGACATTAGGGGCTTATCTACAGCATTCTGTAATGCTGTAAATAAGCACGCGATATAACCTGAAACATAAGAAAAACAAGTTAGATTATACTCATTCAGGGGGCGGTCCTGTGCGGTTCGGGTCCGATGGGTGTCGCAGGTCCGGGTCCGGCACCTCCCATCTTCATGCGATGACATCCTCCTCCTTGCTTCTGTCACGGCTCCTGTGCAGGAGTAATTCTCTGCCCTGTTGAGGGCAGAGCAAAGTACTGCAGTGCGCAGGCAGCGGGAAAGGTCAGAAAGGCCCAGCACCTGCGCACTGCAGTATTCTACCCTCAACAGGGCAAATCAGTATGCCTGTGCAGGAGCCACGACAGAAGCAAGCAAAGTATGTCATCACATGAAGATGGGAGACGCCAGACCCGCGACACCCATCGGACTGGACCGCCCCCCGGGTGAGTATAATCTAACATGCTTTTCTTATCTTTCAGGTTACATCGGGGGGCTTATCTACAGCATTATAGAATGCTGTAGATAAGCCCCTAATGGCGGTGGTCGCAGCTTATATGCGAAAAATGATGTGACAGGTTCCCTTTAACCGAAATAATGTTGATGATTGTGGCTTACAGCCAATGAAAACCCAAAAGTCATTATCTCAATAAATTAGAACACTTGTTATGTTTATAGCCTGGGAAGGGGCCATGAATGCTGGCCCCCCTGGCTAAAAGCATCAGCTCTCTGTGACCCCAGAAAAGGGGCATTTCTAAGATGCGCCAATTCTGGCACTTAGCCTCGTTCTTCCCACCTGCCCTGTAGTGGTGGCAAGTGGGATAATAGTGATGGGGTTTGATGTCAACTTTGTATTGTCTGGTGACATCAAGCCCCGATGTTAGTAATGGAGAGGCATTAATAAGACACCCCCATTATGCCCCCATTAAAACACAGACACAAAGAAAAAGTCCTTTAAATGAAAGAAAGACACAGACTCCTTTAATATTCTTAATTAAACCATACTTACGACCTCGCCCATTCCCTCGATGCCCTCGTCATCTGCAAGAGAGGTAAAAAATACAACAACAAAATTCCTCACCTTTCCGTAGAGATGCTTTTAATGAATTAGTCCCATGATGGGTTCAATTTTGCTACATCTAGATAGCAGGCTGCATGGTGCGACCATGAATCCTGTCATCCAGAGGAGAAACTGAGCACCATGTGCACAGTGTCTCCCTGTGAACTGCTATTCTGTGTCTGACTTTATCGCAAGTGTGACAAAGTTCTCCTGTTCGCGGTGCCATCTGGACAGGTCCTACGAGTTCACGACCAATGAACTCACTTTACCTTTCTGACGTCAGAGCGAGTGGTGGGAAAATGTATGTAAAATTTCCCATGGCGCTCGCGCCAATGTCACATAGGTGAAGTGAGTTCATTGACTGTGAACTCGCAGGACCTGTCTGTCAGACGGCACCTTGAGCAGGAGAATTTTCTCACGTGGGAAGAGAGAAGCTAAGTGCCAGAATTGACGCATCTTAGAGATGCGCCTATTCTGGAGCAGCTGAAAGCTGATGTTTTTAGCCAGAGGGGGAATACTTGGCCCCTTCCTAGGCTATTAATATCAGCCCACAGCTGTCTTCATAGCCTCTGCTGTTTATTAATTATAGGGGGACCTCACTTCATTTTTTTGGGGTGCCTCATTTAAATAGCCAGTAAAGGTTAAGTATACAGTTGTGAGCTGATATTAATAGCCTAGGAAGCTTCATGGGTATTACTCCCTTCCCAGGCTATAAACATCTGCCCTCAGCTGTCGGCTTTCCCTCTGCTGGTTACAAAAATTGCGCGGGAGCCCATGTCATTTTTATCTGAAAAATAATCTTTTATTTATTAAATACATGTACAGTAATTTGCACACACACTGTACTAATTTTATTTGTCAATGACATCTATATAACTCTCTATTCTATTTGTATTTACTGTATGTAATCCATCTCTTCTATCCTGTTGGCTCCTGCAGTGATTTTACAGAACACAGCAGATGAATTAACGGCTTTTCTTCTATCTATTTATGCAATATAAATACATATATATATATCTATATATGTGTGTGTCACTGACATCTATATATCTATGTATTCTATAAGTATATCTCTATTCTATCTATTCTATTCTAACCTGTCAGTGTGATTTTACTGTAGGCAGCATATGAATTGCAAGCTTTTCAAAGGACACCGGTGCGTAAAAATCGGACAGCACTCGCATGGTCCGAGTGCTGTGCGATTGTTTTTTTTCGCACTCATATGCTTGCAGTGGCAAGTCTAGGCCAAGTCTCGGTGCCAATCGCAGCATGCTGCGATTTTACACACAAGCTGAATACGACCGAGAAAATAAATGCTGATGTGAGCTACCCCATAGATTCACACTATTTCGAGTGCTATGTGATGTTTTCTCGCATAGCACTCATTCGTATTCTATGGTAGTATTTCGCCCCAGTCACCACAGAGGTACTGCACCTCAACCAGAGGTGTGGTACTCCGCTCTCAGGTAAGGGGGGAGCACTACTCAGATCCCAGACACTTGCATCCAACACTATACCTCTCTGGGCCCAGGAGGAGCTAGGCAGAGGTGTGGGAGGAGAAAGCAGCAGGAAGCGAGCTGAAGGAAGTGACAGTGAGAAAGTGCAGTCAGTTGGTGCTGGGGACTTGAGCAGCGAGAAGCTCGTCCCAACACCAGAAGACAATAGAAAGAGAGAAAGGAGAAAGAGAAGCAACAGAAAGATAGCTTCAGTGGAGGAGAGAAAGAAAGGGTCCTAGGGGCACGGGTAGTGAGAGATCCACCCATGGGTCCTCTATCCACGCTGACTGTAGTTGGGTGGAGGGACCAGATTGCAGTCAGGGGACCGGCCCAAGTCTAGTGGAGAAACTAAGGACTCAGCTAGCTAACCGGAGGTTGCACTATCTGCATGTGCTGCAGCCACATCCAACACATTCGCTGAAAAGGCAGCCGGATAGGATCAAGGGGACCTAGAGCACGTCGCCCGACAAGATCCGGGGCTGCTGGCTTGTGACATTGTGTGAAGGCGCCGGGCAGGAGATGAGGTAGCCAGCGCAGAGAGGTGGCCAGGAAAGGAACATCTGAAGGGGGTTCTGACACGGTGTACCCCAATTTACCTGAGAGCTGTCTGGACCACCGACCCTGAGGACACAGCACCCCGACTGGGGATTGTAACATCAGAACTGTGAGTAAAACCTGTAAAGACTGCACTCTGCTGTGTCCTCCAAATTATTTACTGCGTCACTTGTCCTGCACTTCAACCACCATCATCACCATCTATTATACTACTACTGCCCTGGGACTTAGCTCTGCCTGTGGAGAGCTGTAACAACTCTGCTGCATTACCATCGGCCCAGCAGACTTTCCAGCAGCGTTGACTAAGATCTTATTTGCAGAATACCACAGGTGGCGTCACAAATCATCTCTTATAAACTCTATTTCCCCTTTAAGCATCATTTTTCATTGAACACCCAGGGCCATGGACCAGGTCACTGCTGCGGTGACACATCCCCTTAAGAACCGTCCTGGTACTGAGTATCCCCACATCCCTGGTGGGCACTCCAGTAGTGTGACCCCTGCCTTTGTGACATACTTTTTCACACACTGGGTGAGAGGTGTATCTTCAATAGCAGTGACTTATCTACATTGAGGTCGGCTGACTCATGGTAAGGTTTTAATATTAGAGACAGGATAGGACTGTCCCAATTGGGTACACCTTATTGTGGTAGGATGGATTTTATACTTTTTGGGCAAAGATAGTGTTAGCTAAGTAACATACTTATACCAAATTATTGAAAGTGGTGACATGTTTCTATGAGGCCGGGATCACACATGTGAGAAATACGGCCGAGTCTCGCATGTTGGCACTGCCGCCGGCACTCAGAAGCGGAGCATGCAGCTCCATGTATTACTATGCGGCCCCACGCTCTGCTCCTGAGTGCCGGCGGCAGTGCCGAGTATTAACATGCGAGACTTGGCCGTATTATTCGCATGTATGATCCTGACCTTATACGTTTCCTCTGATTGTCCCACTCCTGATTTTGGCTGACAAATACTGATGTAAAAACCTGACCAAATACTGAATGTGTGAATGAGGCCTTTAACGAGGTTTAATAGATTGCTTCCACAGAAGGGCTGCTGGCCGTAGGAGCGGACAGTAGCAAGAGAAAGGCCTGCAAGCCAGGTCAGAACAAGGAAGTCTATGTAGAGACAAAAATAATAAAGCAGGAGAATAGTCAATGAATGAACTAAAGTCAAAATCAGGAATGTCCACTGGGAAAATTCACAAAGCACAAGTTAACTGAACAGAGTGAGATTATAACTGGCAGTGGAAAACAGGATTTCAGGAGCTTAAATAGCTTGCAGCCCCACCCAAGCCACACAGAAGGGAGCAAACACTGACAGAAGTTAACTCTTTATCTCCCACCCGAATGTAACAACATGACCGGATGTGCTGGCACCAATATAGGTGTCACAAACAGCACAATACATAGTTACTAGAACAACATTTATTAATTATCAACATTATGAATGATAAATATGCCACTACAGCGTTGGTCTGGCCGGTGGGGTACCGGGGATTCCCCCGGTGGGCCCGGGAACGAGAGAAGAAAAAAAAATCTGCGGTTTTAAGGGGCGTGGGCCCTTTAAAAGCGCAGGCCGATATGTGCAGGGACGCGCGCTCGCAGAATTCATTACCTGAAACGCTGCGGCGCACGTCCCGATCGATATTGGCAAGTGTGCGCCCAGCGTATGACGTCAGTATCATGCGCCGGGAGCACACATTCACCGGCCTCTGCTATGTCGGCGGCCATTTTAGTATGAGCGCGCCGACATGCAGAGGAGGAGGAGGACTCTGCAGCCGGGAGCACAGGCAGGTAAGAGCAATGCTATTTTTTCTTCTTTTTCTCTCTCTCATACGGGGAAGGGACCAGCATGGATATATATATATATGGGGGAAGGGGCCAGGATGGATATATATACAGGGAGCGCACAGTAGATGCGCAGGAGCCGTCTGTGTTTTTTTCAGCCGATGCTTCTCTATAATGGGGATAACGACTGACAGATATTTGCATATAGCTGTAGGGTGGGCCCTTAGAGTCCATTACCCTGGTGGGCTCCAGACATCCCAGTCCGACCCTGGGTCATTACCAAGGGTTCCGCTCATGTAACCTTCACTTATTCTTACAAGAGGCTCAAAATCACCTATTTAAATAGAGTGTTAATGAGTATTTGCAATCCCTACTCCAACAGACATTTTAAGAATTAGTCGTAGCACAGGTTCCCTAAGGCCATGTGCACACGCTGCGGTTCTGCTGCAGTTTTGACCGCAGCAGAACTGCAGCAGTTCTGCAGACAGTGTACAGTAGCATGTTATCCTATGGGATTAACATTCTGCTGTGCACATGCTGCAAATTTTTACCTGCGGAAAAGCGGCGTTTTTTTTTCCGCAGCATGTCAATTGTTTCTGCGGATTCTGCTGCGGTTTGCCACCTATTCCATTGTCCAGGTGGCAAACCGCAGGGCAAAACCGCAGGCCAATCCGCAGGAAAAACCGCAGGTCATTTTACCTGCGGTTTTATCTGCGGTTCTGCAGATATGAATCCGCAGACGAATCTGCAGTGTGTGCACTGCACATAGCCTAATGCCCAATTCACAGAGGATATTTTTGGACCCTTCTTCATGGGATCAGTGTTGAGTCCCAGTCCTAATGTTATTTATTTTTATTTTTTCTTAAATGCATGTATTTTTGGCAAAAAAAAAATAATTTTGTAGCTTATGTTTCTTTAAAAATGTTGCATGGTTTGACTTTTCTAGCCTATGTATTCCATTGTTTATTACTAGATGCAGAATGAGAAATCATTACTGACGGTCCAATGGGAGAGTTTGTAACTTTTTCATTTGTCGTATTTTTTTGGAACGTCTTTCAGTTGATTTATGACCACAGACAGACGTTAAATGTAATGGGGAAACAAAGAGCCTGTAAAAGCCGAACAGCGCAATTTAAGAAAAAAAAAAACTACAATACAAAAATATTTTTTTTTGCCACAAATACAAGCATTTAAATAAAAAAAGATGTCCCAAGAGCTGGACAAGCCCCTTAATGTTACAAAAACAAGTATATAAATGTATATTTACACGTGATCGGGTCACAGATATTCCATTAAATGTAATTTCCCGTTTCTCTTCATACCTGCACAGCTGTATCATAGAGCTCTGCTACATGTTCACCCTCATCCTGTGGTCTCATCAGCCCAGAGATCTACGACGCTGGAGTAATGGACGTACAGTATCATTAATCTTCACTAGCCAGGCGAGTTGTGCTATAAAAGATTTATTCCAATTAGCGGATCATTGGAGCACAGGTGTGTTTCCCCCATTTATGGAGCAGAGATGCATATGCGGACATACATTTTTGCTTGCTTTTAATGTGCGCATTTAATTATCAGCATGATTATTATTCTCCATGAACTCGGTGGGTGGGATTGTAAGTCTCTAAGTAAACAGCAGTTATCCAATCTGTTACAGTGGACCTGCTATCCGAAGGTGGCATCTCGCCGCCTATGAAGATACCGCGCTTCTGTGCAGCGTTACATTTCCAAAGTGTTAAAGTAAAATCAATGCTATTAGCAATGGAAATGGCGAGAGATGCGGGACCCCAAATTACTACTAAACACCACCCAAATAACTTCACCAATTAATTGAACTGTAAATAAATTGATGGCAAGCGTGTAATTAACATTGGGGTGTGTTAATTGCTATGAGCAATTTATCAACAAGCATTTGGGAAACAAATCATACAAGCTCCAGCAGGTTTACGCTAATTGTCTCGTTGAAAAGCAAGCAGGCTTTTTTGGGGGGGGCATTTTTAATGAACCCTTAGAGAGCCGAGATGTGTTTAACGGCAGTGTAATGGCACCGCTCGATCAAACCAGGTTTCTACAGTCAGACGTTGTGCAGGACATTCTTTTCAGCAAAATCAAATAACCTTTCTGACTTTCACTCTTTAGGGCAGGTGGAGACGGCCATAGATTGTCTCATCAGGTTGACTATGTGAATGACACTCTGATCAGAGTGTGATCGGCGCAATCAAAGTGTGATCCAATTCTCTGGGACAAGGAGAAGAAGGAGAAAAAAAAAATGTCTCCATCTTCACCATTCTGAGAGTGCGCAAAAATCAGACTGCATTCAGAAGTCATCCAAGTGCAGTATGATGTTTCCCAGGAACTGTTTTGCACTCAGACCAATAATAAACTTATGGCACCTGCCCTTAGAGGGAACTCGACTTTGCAGCTGAGACTCCAGGTTGCATTTGAAAAGTAATTGCCGACTGGTTCATCGATATTCGAGAAATTAAACTGGGTTCAGAACCAGACAGTGAGTAGTCCATAACAAAATCCAAGAAAGAAGTCAGAGAGAAGTCATGCCAGAATCCAGGAAAGACAGACAGAACAGTAACGTCTCAGTAAGGCTGGAGTCACATTACGTTTAGGCAGTCCGTTAGACTGTCCGTTAACGCTGTCATTGCCCTCCATTATCGGGCGCATCGCGACGCATGCCGTAAAGCGGCACGCGTTCACGATGTGCCGTCATTCAGTGACGGAGCCTCGGACGTGGGCTGCATCGTCTGAGACTCCGTTACCGCTAGCGCTGATAAATCATCAGCGCTAGCTAGTATAGCATAACATGATCGCGTTTGCTATACCGTTTAACCAGCCCGTCAACACTATGCGTTGAATGGGCTGGTTAAACGCAATGTGAACCTTGCCTAAGAGATCTGTTTTTTCCACATAGCAGTTCAATCCGTGTTTTTCATGGATACATGTGCAGTGGCACATGTGTGCAATCTAAGTATTACACGGTCTTTCAGTATATACTCATGTTTTGTGAAAGGCCACAGAGGTGTAGGTGCGTGTGCCGAGTGGGGGGTGCTCCTTTTTCCGCCACGGACAGATTTGAGACAGAGACTGATGTGCGTTCAACAGGTCCTCTTTATTGGCACACAGCAGCTCACGACAACTTCCGCACACAGGCCCGGGTACCTTCACTTTCCTTCCTTTTCCTAATTGACGTCCCTCGCGGCTCTTTCACTGTGGCTGCCCTAGGCCTACCACGACAGCGCTTCACCCATCTGAGTCCATCCGTCTCTGGTACCTCCAGGCCTTCTCTGTCCTGCGGCTCTCCTGTCAGGGCCACCCCCCTGTCTTCCTCCTCAGTCCCTGCTGGAGATTCTTCTCTGTCCGTCTCCTCCTTCCATCTCTTCTTCCCCTAAGCTCCTCTCCCTGGACTGGCTTCCTTCTGGAACTCTCTACCCTGGGAATTCCCCCTCTAGAGCTCCTGTAACTCCGCCCCCCATGACTTTGCGGTTTCTTAGCCTTAAGCTGATGTTAAGTCCTTTCCTCACTGCTCCCTGCTTCCATCTTGTGGCCAAACTACAGTACTACACAAGTGGGCTGTGGCCGGACCTGAGAGCGGGGCAGAGGCGGCCACAAGTGCCGGAGGACCAGCCGCAGCTGGGGCCGGACATGGGGCAGGGGCAGCCGCGGGTCTCAGTGAGTAGGCCACAACCAGAGCCTGGAGCAGAGCCTGGAGCCGAGACAGAGGATGGAGCAGTGGCAGCCTTGGTTGGTGGTGAGTAGGCCACGGAGGCTGGCGGCCCGGCCACCGCGGCGGTCTGGAGCTGGGTCGGAGTGGCAGCAGTCCTCGATGGATAGGCCGCCGGGATGTGGAGTGTGGCAGGGGTGGCCGCGGGTCTGTTCCGCGCCGGTGATGCGGGACAGGGCGCCTCCGGGCGGGGTGCCTCGGGATCGTTGGCGGAGGCGTTGGTCAGCCCTGCGGGGGCCACGGATTCATCAGGAGCCAGGGTCGCTGGAGAGCGGGAGGTTGAGCGGGGAGGCCGAGGGCCGGTGTCAGGGCCCTGGGGCCTGTCTCGTGCATGGGCGTGGGGGCGGGAACTGCCTGCAGTGCCGCCGGCTGGGCCGGGGGAGCGCTCACCTTCCCCGGCGCCGCGGTTCCCATCAGGCCACCCCGCAGCTCCTTCAGCGACCGATGCTCTTCACCCTGCTGTCCGGCAGGGACAGCCTCCAGGCCTGATGGTCCCGCAGGGAAGGTCGCCAACCGTTCCTCCAGCGGCTGCTCCGATACAACCTGGGCCGCAGGCGAGAGCTCTTCCGTTTTCTCCTCTGGCTCCAGCTCCGTGGATCCAGCTGTTGGGGCCTCCATCTGCTGCAGATCTCCTGGACGGGTGAGTGCTTGCTGCGCTGGCAACTGCTCCCAGCTCTTGCTGTAGTCCTTTAACATGGGAGGGTACCCAGCTTTCCAGCAGTGGCACCTAGCTTTCCCAGCAGTGTTTCAGGGGCGAGTTCGGCTTAGCTGTCCCTGACAGCCCAATTTGGCAGCAAACTCCGGCGATTCTTTCAGGCACTTGTATGCCACAGCCCGCCTGCAAAGTCTTTTTCCGCTCCGGATCCACCTGATGAAAGCCAACAATCCTGAACACAGTCCAAGTTTGTAATCCACAGGGAATATCAACCCGTTCAGCTTGGGTCCTTTGGATCTTCGGTGCAGGCTTACCGCTGAAGGTGGTGTATTGGCGGTGATGATCCTGCCGGCTATGCCAAATGTAGGTACGTGTGCTGAGTGGGGGGGTGGTCCTTTTTCTGCCGTGGACAGAGTTGAGACAGAGACTGATGTGCATTCAACAGGTCCTCTTTATTGGCCATCCTCTCAACGACCGCAGCACCACACAGCGCTGCATGACAACTTCCGCACACAGGCCCGGGTACCTTCACTTTCCTTCCTTTTCTTAATTGACGTCCCTCACAGCTCTTTCACTGTGGCTACCCTAGGCCTACCACCACAGCACTTCACCCGTCCGAGTCCATCCGTCTCTGGTACCCCCGAGCCTTCTCTGACCTGCGGCTCTCCTGTCATGGCCACCCCCATGACTGTCTTCCTCCTCAGTCCCTGCTGGAGCTTCTTCTCTGTCCATCTCCTCCTTCCGTCTCTTCTTCCCCTAAGCTCCTCTCCCTGGACTGACTTCCTTCTGGAACTCTCTACCCCTTCTTATATTCCCCTCCCTGGGAATTCCCCCTCTAGAGCTCCTGTAACTCCGCCCCCCCATGACTCATCCCTAATTGACGATTACACCTATGATGCTGCACAGTAGGAAAGAGGCAGAGGGATTTGAGGGAGAGCCACAGAGAATTACTGGGCATGCCCAAGATTCCCAGCCCCGCAATGTGAATAAATCAGAAGAGACTGCGGGGCGGGATCTCTGGCCGCGCATCCACGCAGGCGCGGTAGGAATGACATCATGTGATGTCAGAGGATGGGCAGCGCTAACTGCGCATGCCCAAGAAAAGATATTACAGGGCAGGCGCCAGGAATTAAAATGAACGCTGAGGAGGCGGAGCCAAGACTGAAGGAATCAATGACTGATGGATGTGAGGCGTCTGTGTCTGAGGGGGAAAGACCTGCCCCCCGGACAAACTTCAGGTATGTCGGTCAAATTTTAAAAGCGCTTATTTCTTTGGTGGAAGTGACGCAAAATAAAAGATCCACCTTGACAGAATATTAATCTTTAATAATAATCTTTATTTTTATATAGCGCTAACATATTCCACAGCGCTTTACAGTTTGCACACATCATCACCACTGTCCCCGATGGGGCTCACAATCTAAATTCCCTATTAGTATGTCTTTAGAATGTGGGAGGAAACCGGAGTGCCCAGAGGAAACCCACGCAAACATGGGGAGAACATACAAACTCCTTGCAGATATTGTCCTTGGTGGGATTCGAACCCAGGACCCCAGCGCTGCAATGCTAACCACTGAGCCACCGTGCCGCCCATAATGCAGCATTAGTGCTGCACAAGGTGGCTCTTGTACTTAAAAACACCTGGGGGGGGTGACAGGTTCCCTTTAAAGAAAGAATCAGCTGTGATCCCGTGTTGTAATCTCTGTATGCTGTCTTTTGCTTTCCCTTCTGCCCAGGAGCTGTGGTATGATCAGACACAACCAGTACACAGTACACAGCAGGGGCACATTTGTAAGATTGTCTATATTGTTTATATTTTATATATTTCTAATTTCTAATACCCTTTTCTAAATGTGGAGTCCAACACTGGATCCCATCTTCTAGATGTGGCCTCACCAGTGATCTATAAAGGGCTAACAATACATTGGGATCACGGAATTTTATCTCTCTTTTTATACACCCTAAAAACTTGTTTGCTTTTGCGGATGCTGCCTCACATTGAGTACTGCTGCTCAGCTTACTTGTAACCAGAATACTCAAGTCCGTCTCCTGTTCTGTAGTGCCGAGTATACTCCCATCTAATGTATATTGTTGTGAGTTCATTTTTCCCTTCACTGTTGAGGTCTGATGAACTCCCTCTTCTGGTGAAGGAAGGTAGTGAGGCTGATTACCAAACACCTGTGCAGGTAGATGATGACTGGGTGGCTGGAATTGATGACTGGATATAAGGCAGCCGACGCCCTTCTTCCTGGCTGGTGATTTTCCTGCTGGATTCTTGGAGACCAGCCTGATTCCTGCTTCTCAAAGCTAAGTTTTTTTGCTCTGCGTTTGTTCACTTTAGTTTTTGGTTTTGTTTTGCTCTGTTTTTTGGAGTTCAGCCATCTCCGGCCGGGGGTGAGCTGAATTCCATTTTTGTCTCTGATCTTTTGATCTTTTGCTCTGTCTTCAGAATATACCTGAGTGCTAATATAGTCTTTTGAAGTCTAGCGACTTCAGGGCCTGTTTTTCCTATCAGTCGGTTGGCACATTTTGTATAGGGTTTTTGCGGATGGCAGACAGCAGCTTTCCTATCCTGTCCTATTTAGTTAGCTTGGGCCCCATCATTTGCTCAACCTATCTTTCTATCTGTGTTAGTGTTTTCATCTTGCTTCACCGTCATTATATGTTGGGGGCTGCCTATTGCTTTGGGGGTCTGCTCTGGGGCAGTTTAGTTTTCCCCTTTCTGTCTTTAGGCTATTTAGCTCTCTGGCTGTGATCGAGAGGTCTAGGGCACCGTAGGAACCCCCCATGGCTACTGCTAGTTGTTGTGGATAGGTTCAGGGGTCTGCAATCCGATAGCTGCCAACCTCTCTGGTTTTTCTGGACTTAGCTAGTATTTAGTTTTTTCCTCCTTCGGTGACTCATCATAACAGTATATGCAGTAATAGGATTACTCTGTCCCGGGTGCATTACTCTACATTTATCTTCATTTCCCCAGTGTTTGTGGGTCACCCTGCCAGGGCTGTGGGGTACTCGGTACCGGGCCAGTCTCTCAAAGGGGAAGGTCACAGCAGTGGTGACCCGGTCCGTGGCCCTGGGCACCCATGTAAAAGGGGTTAAGTGATGGAATAAAGTTTATGAGTGAATGATTCGTGACACCACCTGTGGTGTTCGGCAATGAAAATGTTAAGCCGACGCTGCAGACAGATCCTCTGGGACAGATGGTGTGGTGCAGCAATGATGTTGTGGCCCTCAACAGGTAGGGCTGTTGTCCCAGGGCAGTGTAGATGGAGAGGTAGTGAGGAGAGGAGAGCGGTGTAGTGTTAAGCACAGAGATGTAGCAGTGCTGAGTGGGTTGACGCAGGAATAAGCGGAGGACACCAGGACATGTAGTTCCAAAGCTTTACTCACAGTCTGTTGTGCATACAGGTGCCCACTTCAGTGCTGTGTCCTCCAGGTCAGGGGCTCAGCCAACCTCCAGGCAAGATGAAGTACTCCGTTCCAACACTCCGCCAACTTATGTGCCTTTTCAGAACGTCTCCCTTTTTGCGTCTATAGTGAAGTACTCTCAGTACTGAGTTACACTGGAGTTCCTCCTGTCAGATGTTCCTATGAACTCTACTTGTACGGCAGACAGCTGTAGCCTGCTTTGGGGACTCCTTGCTACTAAGTCCTGGCTCACTCACGTTGCTGTTGTGCCCCCAAGTCTTGTGTGGGAATAAAGTGGTGACAACTTCTATTCCTCTGGTGTCTACTGCAGGACCATTAGTATCCATACAACCTCGGGGTCCGGACCCTGGCCTTGCGCTGTGAACTTGGGAAGGGTTCTGCTCTAACCCTAATCCTCAGTCCTCCTCTTCTCCTTACGTTCTGTTCAAATCTATCTTTCTTATAAATAGTCAGGCTTTCCATCAATGTCTCTTTCCTGTGCCAGCAGACCAAGGTCACTGAGGTCCGCTGCAGCACTTCCCTCGTCCTTCCCACTCCGGGGATCTTCTCTCTCTTTCTGACCCTGTCAGACTGACTAAATCCTAAACTCTTCCCAATCTTTTAGTGCAGACTAAGCTCCACCCACCTCCCAGCACTCTTCGTGTTCCAAGCAGGGAGCCACCAAAGGCTGCTTTGCTACACTACTATGTTGTGTGGGATGCAGGTGTTGGAGTGTGGTCAGGTGTCCCCACCTTACCTGGATGGTGGGGTACCACACCTCAGGAGGAGGTGCAGTACCTCTGTGGTGACTGAACCCTCAGGGGCACCACATACCCCCCCATTAAACACAACACGTCCGCGGGCTGCAAGTGAACAAAGTTAGACAAAAACAAAGGAACACACAAAAATTTTTGGTATGCTGATAAACAATTCTTATCTAAACTTCCCAAAATGGGAGGCACTGACTCTTGAACGTTGCAAACAATTTAACTATCTATACTTAATATATATATTAAAAGCTATATTACCTAATTTAAAGTGCTGTGGTACCAGTTCAAATATTATCATCAACACATTTTCTTCTTCTTTTTGTCTTTCACATTTTCTATGCTCTCCTTCCTCTAGACCTTGAGTGAAAAACCGCTGATGCTTGGTTCGTCACCTAAATATTCTTTATTTAAATTTTCATCTCTTTACTCCTAATCAGATACCTAGTCATTACTATCAGTTTAAATTTTATATAAAAGCTATTCTATAATTATTAATACTCTGATAAGACACATTATATAACTCTTCACATTAAAACATCACAATTCTTGTAAGTGCTGGACACCGCTCCCAGCCGGGATTTCTTGCAGTGTCCTTAGATTGGAGCAATGCTCCAGGTGAGGTAGTCCTTATTCCTAGAAGGCCTATGTAAAACCAAGAAAGGGCACCTAAAGAGGTGCAACCATATACAAGAAAGTTTGTGACTCACTCCAAGTTCATAGAATCATAGAATCATAGAATCGTAGAGTTGGAAGGGACCTCCTGGGCCATCTGGTCCAACCCCCTGCTCAAAGCAGGATTCGCTAAATCATCCCAGTCAGATGTCTGTCCAGCCTCTGTTTGAAGACTTCCATTGAAGGAGAACTCACCACTTCTCGTGGCAGCCTGTTCCACTCATTGATCACTCTAACTGTCAAAAAGTTTTTTCTAATATCTAATCTGTGTCTCCTCCCATTCAGTTTCATCCCATTGCTTCTAGTCTTTCCTTGTGCAAATGAGAATAAAGTTGATCCTTCTACAATGTGACAGCTCTTTAGATATTTGTAGACAGCTATTAAGTCTCCTCTCAGTCTTCTCTTTTGCAAACTAAACATTCCCAAATCCTGCAACCTTACCTCATAAGACAGGGTTTGCAGACCGGTCACCATTCTGGTCGCTCTTTTCTGAACTTGCTCCAGTTTGTTGATGTCTTTTTTAAAATGTGGTGCCCAAAACTGGACACAATATTCCAGATGAGGTCTGACCAAAGAGGAGTAGAGGGAAATAATGACTTCACGTGATCTAGACTGTATGCTTCTGTTAATACATCCTAGAATTGCATTTGCCTTTTTTGCTGCTGCATCACACTGTTGACTCATATTCAGTCTGTGATCTATTAGTATACCCAAGTCTTTTTCACATGTGCTGTCACTTAGCCCTATTCCTCCCATTCTATATATGCTTTTTTCATTTTTATTGCCCAGATGTAGTACTTTGCATTTCTCCCTGTTAAAAACCATTCTGTTAGTTGCTGCCCACTTCTCCAGTTTATTTAAATCTTTTTGAATCCTCTCTCTGTCTTCTCTAGTATTAGCTATCCCTCCTAGCTTTGTGTCATCAGCAAATTTAATCAGTTTACCCTCAATTCCTTCATCTAAATCATTGATAAAGATGTTGAACAATACAGGGCCCAGGACAGAGCCCTGTGGTGCCCCACTTGAGACATTCTTCCAACTGGATGTGCAGCCATTTACGACCACTCTTTGGGTCCGATCACTAAGCCAGTTATGAATCCACCTAACAGTTGCCTTGTCCATTCCATACTTAGTCATTTTTTCAATAAGGATTGTATGAGAGACTTTGTCAAATGCTTTGCTGAAGTCAAGATATACTATATCTACAGCATTTCCTTGATCCACCCAATCAGTGATACCATCATAGAAGGAAATTAAGTTAGTCTGACATGACTTATTAGTTACGAACCCATGCTGACTCTGTTTAATCACTTCATTCTTATCCAGGTATTGACATACATGTTGTTTAATAATTTGTTCAAAGATCTTTCCTGGTATAGAAGTCAGACTCACCGGCCTATAGTTGCCTGGGTCCACCTTCTTCCCCTTTTTGAAGATAGGAACAACATTTGCTCTTCTCCAGTCTTCTGGCACTTCTCCTGTTCTCCAAGAATTTTCAAAGATTATGGAGAGGGGTTCAAAAATTTCTTCTGCTATCTCCTTCAGTACTCTGGGGTGTAATTTATCTGGACCTGGAGACTTGAATTCATTTAGGTTAGCTAAGTGTTTCCTCACTATCTTTCTGTTTATAGATATCCTGGATTCTTCTATTTCCTTAATAGGACAGTGAATAACAGTTGATGTTACATTTCCTTTCTGAGAGAAAACAGATGCAAAATAGGAATTTAAAAGTTCAGCCTTCTCAACATCCTGTCTTACCATTTCATCATTTTCATCCTGTAAAAATCCTATAGCATCTTTGACTTTTCCTTTACTTTTGACATATCCCCAAAATCCTTTATTATTGCTTTTGACATCTCTTGCAAGCCTCAATTCATTTTCAGCTTTAGCTAATCTGATTTGTGCCCTGCATGTTCTGCAGACAGCATTATATTCTTCTTTAGATATGCCTCCCTCTTTCCATTTTATAAACATTTTTTTCTTCCTTTTTAGCATGTGCTTAAGTTCTGTGTTCATCCATCCTGGTTTCCTTAAATGCTTCCTATTCTTCCCTCTTTTCGGAATTGTTAACAACTGTGCTTTGAGAATTTCATTTTTCAAGATTTCCCATCCTTCCTGGACATTTTTGTCTTTAAGGATATCCAGCCATTGGATCCCTCCAATTCTCTTTCTGAATCCCTTAAAATCTGCCTTTCTGAAATCTAACCTTGACGTCTGAGTCTTCACAGGTCTTCCGCCTCTAGTTATCCAAAATTCCAAAATAGCATGGTCGCTACCTCCTAGGGTCCCAGCCACTGTTACCTCCTCAACCATTTCCTCCCTGTTTATAAGGATTAGATCCAAGGTAGCAGTTCCCCTTGTTTTCTCCCCTACCTTTTGGAAGATAAAGTTGTCAGCAAGAGAGGATAAGAATTTTCTGGACCTGTTAGTTTTGCCTGAGAGAGATTCCCAACAAATGTCTGGATAGTTGAAATCTCCCATGACAACTATGTCATATTTTTTGGAGAACTTGGCCATTTGATGCATAAAGAGTTCATCCATATCTTCAGCTTGCACAGGCGGCCTGTAGTAAATGCCTACAATGGTGTCCTTTCCATTGTTCTGTCCCTGTATTCTTACCCAAACAGTTTCCACAGAACTCCCAGTCTCTGAAGCTTCAATCTCTGTGCAGATATACGCGTTTCTAACATACAATGCGACACCCCCTCCTCGTTTATCAAGTCTGTTTCTTGCAAATAAGTTGTATCCTTCTAGTCTTGTATTCCAATCATGTGTATCGTCCCACCAAGTTTCAGTGATTCCAATGACATCATATTTCTTTTCCTGTGTTAGTAGTTCCAATTCTCCTTGTTTGTTGCCCATGCTTTGTGCATTAGTGTAGAAACATTTTAGTTTGTGATTGGTTTCTCTTTCTCCAATATTTTTATTAATTAGATTCTTTCGTCTTTGTTCTTCCTTTCCACTTCTAATAGCAGAGTTCTCAATAGCATTTGTCAGGTGTATGGCTTTTTCTGGTCTTTTGCTTCCCTTCCCATGTTGTTCTAGTTTAAAGCTCTCCTTACAAGTGTAGCAAGGCGACTTCCAAATACATGCTTTCCAGTCTTCGTAAGGTGCACCCCATCTCTAGCAAGTAGGCCATCGTATAAGTAGTTCACTCCGTGATCCAGAAATCCAAATCGTTCCTGACGGCACCATCGACGTAGCCAGTTGTTCACCTGCAGAATCTTATTCATGATCACGGCAGTTCAAATTTTTCTTCGTGTTCCAAGTAGGGAGCCACCAAAGGGTGCTTTGCTACACTACTATGCTGTGTGGGATGCAGGTGTTGGAGTGTGGTCAGGTGTGCCCACCTTACCTGGATGGTGGGGTACCACACCTCAGGAGGAGGTGCAGTACCTCTGTGGCAACTGAACCCTCAGGGGCGCCACATTTGCTCATTCAGACATTTTATTCAGATCATTTTGCAATATTGTAATGTCAAGGTCAGATTTTAGTATCCTACATAGGATGGTGTTGTCAGCAAAGACTGACACTTAACTCTCAATCCCATCCACAAGGTCATTAATAAAGAGGTTAAAAGGAATTGGTCCTAGCACAGATCATTGCAGTCCTCACTGCTCCCAGTACAAATCTCTGTGGTTCTCATTGCTCCCAGTACAGATTCCTGTTGTTCTCACTGCTCCCAGTACAGATCCCTACATTCCCCACTGCTCCCACTACAGATCCCTGCGTTCCCCACTGCTCCCACTACAGATCCCTGCGTTCCCCACTGCTCCCATTACAGATCCCTGCAGTCCCCACTGCTCCCAGTCCAGATCCCTGCGGTCCCCACTGCTCCCAGTCCAGATCCCTGCGGTCCCCACTGCTCCCATTACAGATCCCTGCGGTCCCCACTGCTCCCAGTACAGATCCCTGCGGTCCCCACTGCTCCCAGTACAGATCTCTGCGGTTCCCACTGCTCCCAGTACAGATCCCTGCAGTCCCCACTGCTCCCAGTACAGATCCCTGCAGTCCCCACTGCTCCCAGTACAGATCCCTGCAGTCCCCACTGCTCCCAGTACAGATCCCTGCAGTCCCCACTGCTGACTATATCCCTATAAGAGAAAGCACCATTTATGTCGACTCTTTGTTTCCTGTCATTTAGCCAATTCCTTACCCATCTGCATATACACAGTATTGAACATGTCTCCCCAGTTTTGCACTTGGTCCACAAGAAAAATTTGACATGTGAAGAGCCCCATAGACTATACTAGGTATGAATTCTATCCGTGAAAAACAACTTCAACCATGACAAACTGAGTGAGTGAAAAATCTGAGTGAGCCCTAAACCATCTGGGTAAGCAAAGTTGTTGAAGAAAAAAAAAAAATAAAACAAAACATAAAGACAATATAAAAAAAATCAATACACGTTTAGAAAATAAAGTGTAAATATTGGGGAGCGGATTTGGCCGTGCGGATTTTGTAAAATCCGCAGGTAAATCTGCAGGTCAAAAGACCTGCGGTTTTACCTGCGGATTAGCCTGCGGTTCTGCCCTGCTGTTTTTCATCTCCACAATGGAGCAGATGGCAAACCGCAGCGGAATCCACAGAAAGAATTGACATGTCAATTCATTCTGCGGTTTCAAAACCGCAGGAAAACCGCGCGGAAAAGTCCGCACCATCTGCACAGCGGTTTTTTATTCCCATAGGGAATAATGGTACTGTACACCGCAGCAAAAACTGCTGCAGACCCGCAGCGGCCAAATCCGCTGCGGGTCCGCAGCAGAATCCGCAGCGGGTGCACACAGCCTGAAGCCGCTAAAAAGCAAATTACTAGAAAACAGTAGAGAAACAGCAATGATGAATTGGGACCTATGGGTCCATTAAAGATCAAAGCCCTCATACGGATGGCATCAGCGATCAGTCTGTGTGCTGTCTGTGATTAACATTGTAACGTATAGGAGAAAGTTATTCTTTTTTTTGCATGGGAAAATCACAGATGAAACACTAATGGTAAAAGATGAAACAGCGATACAAATCTGATCCAAAACACTGATGGAAATCTGTTTGTGTTTTGATGTAGGAGAAAAATCACTGATGTCTTAATGAGGTCTAAAGCACATAAGGTAGTATATGCTATAAAGGGCACATACAAAAACCTTTAAATAAAGCACCAGGGATTGATAATTGGCTGATTGAACTGCTGATTAGGCCCCTGATTGGAGATCCCAGAATAGTTGAATGGTACATATGTCTCTGCTAGCACTGCCAAGAGAACCAGAGCGGCGGGCACTAGAAGAAAAAAGTATCGTGGGAGCTCGCCAAAGGAAAACCTTTTAATATGTATGGACAATTTTTGGTGCAAATGATTATTTTTTCCCCTTATATGGATTGTCTGGTGAAAGAAAGTTATCACTTAGGACAAAAACCTAATCCTGAGGAAGAAGTCTTGCGTTGACCTCGAAACGTGTTGACTTTAAAAACCTGTTAAAGGTTTCAAGTAACCATCTGGTCGACAGTCTCCATCAGCAGCGCATCAAGTGACACTTCACCCGGATTCATTTTTTACTTAGTCCTTTTGGACCCGTGTCCTGCAGCAGCTGATTTATGTGCAACACACGTTGCTTAGGTGCAACTTCACCAGGTGAGTGGATTTACTTTCCTTTTACTACGTTGTAATCAGTTCAGAACCTATTTGGTCTCTTTTGTTCCCCAGTTTCTGCACCTCTGTTAACACTTCATGAATGCTTCATCCACATTAAACAAAAGCTTTCCAATTACACGTGACAGTACAATACTTCCATTACATGTCACAGTAACAGTTCAGCAAACCATTATGGGAAGTTCCATTTTCCCCTGTGAGAACCTTACAGGTTGGGGTGTGTTGCTATGGCCCCTCACACCTAGGCTCAACTCCCAGTTGGTTTGTGAGGATCCCACTGGCTGACTTGTCAACAGGATTTTGCTAAGTAGCCTACAGACAGTGTCAGGTTGTCACTGTCACACTGATGATACCTGGGTTGAAGAAAACCATCTTGTGGTTGTTTAACCCCTTACCTACAATTGACGTAATATTCCGTCCATGTGACCATGGACCTAATTACCATGGACGGAATATTACGTCATCGCGATCAGCGGCGCCCACGTGGTGAGCGCCGCTGATCGCGGCCGAGTGTCAGCTAATTATCATAGCTGACACCCGGCACAATGTGTCAGGGGCGGTCACGGACCGCCCCCGACACGTTAACCCCTTGCACACCGCGATCAAACACGATTGCGGTGTACCGGGGGTTAAAGGGAAGCATCGGCAGGGAGGGGGCTCCCTCCGTGCTTCCCTGAGCCCCCCACGGCAGCGCAATGTGCAGCGCTGCTGCGGGGGACTCCTTTCCTGCAGGTCCCCGGATCCAATATGGCGACGGGGACCTCCGGGGGCCTGCAGGAAGCTGGCTTCCTCAGTGCCTGCAAAGCGCAGGCATGAGGAAGCCTGTGCTTTGCCTGTGACAGATCGCTGATCTGTCACAGTGATCTGTGACGTGACAGATCAGCGATCTGTCACAGGACAGTGATGTCCCCCATGGGACATTGTAATAAAGTAAAAAAAAAATAAAAAAAAAGTGTAAAAATAATTTAAAAAAAATCGCCAAATAAATTAAAAAAAAAAAAAAAAAAATATTCCCCAATAAATTCATTTTTTGGAAATAAAAAAAAACAAAACAATAAAAGTACACATATTTGGTATCGCCGCGTCCGTAACGACCCACCCTATAAAACTGTCCCAATAGTTAACCCCTTAAGCGAACCCCTTAAAAAATAAAAATAAAAAACGAAGCAAAAAATAATGATTTATTATCATACCGCCGAACAAAAAGTGCAATAACGCGCGATCAAAAAGACGCATATAAATATCCATGGTACCGCTGAAAACGTCATCTTGTCCCGCAAAAAATGAGCCACCATACAGCATCATCAGCGAAAAAATAAAAAAGTTATAGCTCGCAGAATAAAGTGATGCAAAAATAATTATTTTTTATATAAAATTGTTTTCATTGCATAAAAGCGCCAAAACATAAAAAAACGACCTAAATGAGGTATCGCTGTAACCGTACTGACCCGAAGAATAAAACCGCCTTATAAATTTTACCGCACCCGGAACGGCGTAAACGCACCACCCAAAAGAAATTCATGAAACGCTGGTTTTTGTAAATTCTGCGTCCCAAAAAACGAAATAAAAAGCGATCAAAAAATGTCACATGCCCGAACATTATACCAATAAAAGAGTCAACTCGTCCCGCAAAAAATAAGACCTCACATGACTCGGTGGGTCAAAATATGGAAAAATTATAGCTCTCAATATGTGGTGATGCAAAAACTATTTTTACAATAAAAAGCGTCTTTTAGCGTGCGACAGCTGTCAAACATAAAAACCGCCATAAATAGTAAATCAAACTCCCCGTTATCACCCCCTTAGTTAGGGAAAAATAATAAAATTAAAAAAATGGATTTATTTCCATTTTCCCATTAGGGTTAGGGCTAGGGCTAGGGCTAGGGCTAGGGTTAGGGTTAGGGCTAGGGTTAGGGCTAGGGCTAGAATTGGGGGTTTCCACTATTTGCGCACATCAGGTGCTCTCCAAACGCAACATGGCATCTGATCTCAATTCCAGCCAATTCTGCGTTGAAAAAGTCAAATGGTGCTCCTTCCCTTCCAAGCCCTGCCATGCACCCAAACAGTGTTTTACCCCCTCATATGGGGTATCAGCCTAATCAGGACAATTTGCAAAACAACTTTTGGGGTCCTATTTCTCCTGTTGCCCTTAGGAAAATACAAATTTTGGGGCAAAAATATCATTTTTGTGGAAAAAATATTTTTTGTTATTTTCACGCCTGGGCGTTATAAACTTCTGTGAAGCACTTGGGGGTTCAAAGTTCTCACCACACATCTAGATAAGTTCCTTGGGGGGTCTAGTTTCCAAAATGGGGTCATTTGTGGGGGGTTTCCACTGTTTTGGTACATCAGGGGCTTTCCAAACGCGACATGGTGTCTGATCTCAATTCCAGCCAAAAAAGTCAAATGGCGCTGCTTGCCTTCCGAGCTCTGCCATGTGCCCAAATAGTCATTTACACCCACATATGGGGTATCAGTGTACTCAGGACAAATTGCACAATAACTTTTAGGGTCCTGTTACCCTTGGGAAAATAAAAATTGGGGGTGAAAAGATCATTTTGTGGAAAAAATATGATTTTTTAATTGTACCGCTGTGCATTATAAACTTCTGTGAAGCCCTTGTGGGTTCAAAGTTCTCACCACATATCTAGATAAGTTCCTTAGGGGGTCTAGTTTAAAAAATGGGGTCACTTGTGGGGGGTTTCCACTGTTTAGGTACATCAGGGGCTCTCCAAACGCGACATGGCGTCCGATCAGAATTCCAGCCAATTTTGCATTGAAAAAGTCAAACGGCGCTCCTTCCCTTCTGAGCTCTGCCATGCGCCGAAACAGTGGTTCCCCCCCACATATCAGGTATCAGCGTGCTCAGGACAAATTGCACAATAATTTTTGCAGTCCAATTTCTCCTGTTACACTTGGTAAAATAAAAAAAATTGAACCTGAAGTAATTTTTTTTGTGAAAAAAAGTTAAATGTTAATTTTTTTTAAATATTCAAAAAATTCCTGTGACGCACCTGAAGGGTTAATAAACTCCTTGAATGTGGTTTTAAGCACCTTAAGGGGTGCAGTTTTTAAAATGGTGTCACTTTTGGGTATTTTCTATCATATAGACCCCTCAAAGTGGCTTCAAATGTGATGTGGTCCGTAAAAATAAAATGGTGTTGCAAAAATGAGAGATCGCTGGTCAGCTTTTAACCCTTATATCTTGCTAACAAATAAAAATTTTGGTTCCAAAATTGTGCTGATGTAAAGTAAACATGTGGCAAATGTTACTTATTAACTTTTTTGTGTGCCATATCTCTGTGATTTAAGGGCATAAAAATTCAAAGTTGGAAAATTGCGGAATTTTCAAAATTTTCGCCAAATTTCCGTTTTTCTCATAAATAAACGCAAGTTATATGAATGAAATTTTACCACTAACATGAAGTACAATATGTCACGAGAAAACAATGTCAGAATCACCGGGATCCACGGAAGCGTTTCAGAGTTATGACCTCATAAAGGGACAGTGGTCAGAATTGTAAAAATTGGCCTGGTAGTTAACGTGCAAACCACCCTTGGTAGTGAAGGGGTTAATCCTTACAGTTCACAGTTAATAAGATTCTCGAGCTTCGGGGCGGCCTGTGAGCGTGTCTTTTTATGGTGCGCTGGCCTCATCTTCATCCTTGTGGGCTTAAATGAAAGGTCACTGAACCTTCAGTGACCTGCCTCCTATTTTAAATACTATACTGGTGCAGTTAATATTGTGGTCTTTAAAAAAAGAAAAATAATTACAGGAAAATGGTGCTGGTGGCGGCGCTTGTGCAGTGGCATCTATCATTTGCTGACAGATGCTAATGCATATATGCTGCTGCCAGTGCCATTTTACTGGACCCAAATATTTTAGCTCCAACAAAATGGCGCTGTGGTGGCGCATGTACAGTAGTAACTGTCTGCAAGCGATGCTCTTAACCTGCCCAAGCTCCGCCAACTGGTGAATCTCACTAACTGAAAACTGCAAAGATTAATCAACAGCCACAAGATGGATTTCTTCAACCCAGTTATCATTTTAATCAGTTTAAAAGCACCAACCTGACACTGTCTGTAGTTAATTAGCAAAATCCTGATGACAGGTTCACTTTAAGTCCTGTTTATCTGACATAAGGAATCCTCCCTTCGCCTTAATCCCCTTTTTTGGGGCTTCCTGGCCTAAGCTAAGGAATTTGGGAGCCAGGCAAATTAAACAGGTACAGAAAGAGACTGTGTACAGCGCAGAAGGAATCTGGCACCAGGGCCTTCCCCATAAAGAGCACATATGCAAGCTGCAAACCACATGCAAAAGTTAAATGGGGGAAAAAGGATATGGGTAAGATGATGGATAAGATGATGACCTTCTTTCTTGTATTGTTTTGAATAAGACTGACTATCTGCCACATGCAATCCTTCATCTACATATATATGGTGTGTGTATATATATATATATACATATACTGTATACGAGCTGAAGAGCTCGGCGTTGCCTGGGCATAGTAACCAACTGTGGTTAGTTATAACGAATTATAATATCGCACATAAAAACATTTCACATCATATATTCAACACTACAGATTTGCAACACAAATTAACTAAATGATTACCCAAGTATTGATAGTATTTTATTTTCAACTCATTCAAGATTTTTGGTTTTTCCTTTCAGTGCAAAGATGAACAGATTTTTGGCAGTTCCAACTCTTGAACAGACCACATAAAGTTGACCATGAGAAAAGCATGGAGATTGCAAATTGATCCCTACTACTTTCAAGCGCTGTCCCTGAGCATTGTTAATGGACATTGCAAATAGCAGTTGAACTGGAAACTGGAGGCATTTAAAATCAAAAAACAAATCAGATGGAATGAGTGGAATTTTTGGAATGAAAATGTCCTCTCCTTTGGCACATCCTGTTTCTGAGCTGTGTATCTAACCCTATCCTGTGTGATAATGTCTGCTGAGCTGTGTATCTAATCCTATCGTGTGTTACTGACTGCTCAGCAGTGTATCTAATCCAGGCTCGGTCTGGCCTGGTGGGGGGAAATCTCCAGTAGGCCTCAGCTGAGGAGAGGGGGGGGGAATATAATGCATGCATTTATATTTGTAGCCGTTAGAGTTGAGCGAAATGGGTCGAAAAAATTCAAAAGTCGCCGACTTTTGGCAAAGTCGGGTTTCATGAAACGAAACCCGACCCTAGGATGAGGTCGGCCACGAGGTCGGCGACTTACGCGCCAAAGTCGTGTTTCAAAAGTTTGTTTTGCGCTCTTTTTCAGCCAATCAGGATCCACGGACACTGTGGGCAACGTGATGACCTAGGCACGGGTCACCACGATCTTTCAGAAGGGCATGCAAGTGATTGGCTTGCTTTGGTGGGCGTCACAGGGGGTATAAAAGGGCGTGCACGCCGACCGCCATCTTACTTCTGCCGATCTTAGTATAGGGAGAGGTTGCTGCTGATTCTGTAGGGAGAGCGTTAGGCAGGGAAGAAGACAAAAAAACTGCTTCTGCTGCTAGCGATTTGGCCAGCACAACACACAAGTCACTGTGTGTGCAGTGCAAGGGGAGGCTATATTGTGGTGTATCAGTGGTGTTGGTTGTTGGGCTGCCTTTTAAGGCTTCCTGACATGCTGGCATTGCTGTTTACCCACTGCTCCGCAAACTGCTTTTTTAAAAGCAATCCAATCTCCCTTATCCTCTAGTCACTTTTGTCACAGCTGTGCCATCGAGCCTGTCACATAGCGCTCAGATATCAGTGGGCCTCACACAATCCACAAGTGTCCAGTGTCCAAAAGTGTGCGCAGAGATTCAAAATCTCCATTATCCTCTCGTCACTTTGGTCACAGCTGTGCCATCGAGCCTGTCACATAGTGCTCAGATATCAGTGGGCCTCACACAATCCACAAGTGTCCAGTGTCCAAAAGTGTGCGCAGAGATTCAAAATCTCCATTATCCTCTCGTCACTTTTGTCACAGGCAGCTGTGCCATCGAGCCTGTCACATAGCGCTCAGATATCAGTGGGCCTCACACAATCCACAAGTGTCCAGTGTCCAAAAGTGTGCGCAGAGATTCAAAATCTCCATTATCCTCTCGTCACTTTGGTCACAGCTGTGCCATCGAGCCTGTCACATAGCGCTCAGATATCAGTGGGCCTCACACAATCCACAAGTGTCCAGTGTCCAAAAGTGTGCACAGAGATTCAAAATCTCCATTATCCTCTCGTCACTTTGGTCACAGGCAGCTGTGCCATCGAGCGTGTCACATAGCGCTCAGATATCAGTGGGCCTCACACAATCCACAAGTGTCCAGTGTCCAAAAGTGTGCGCAGAGATTCAAAATCTCCATTATCCTCTCGTCACTTTGGTCACAGGCAGCTGTGCCATCGAGCCTGTCACATAGCGCTCAGATATCAGTGGGCCTCACACAATCCACAAGTGTCCAGTGTCCAAAAGTGTGCGCAGAGATTCAAAATCTCCATTATCCTCTTGTCACTTTGGTCACAGGCAGCTGTGCCATCGAGCCTGTCACATAGCGCTCAGATATCAGTGGGCCTCACACAATCCAAAAGTGTCCACTGTCCACAAGTGTGTGCAGAAATTCTAAATCTCCCCTGTCCTATAGACACCTTGTACCTTGTTTTACATTACTATATAGTTTGTTGGATTTTGTCTACATTTCTACCAAAAATGAGGAAGGCTGGTGGAAGAGGCCGTGGAATTGGGCGGGGGTTGGCAGCTGGTAATGATGGTGTTGGTGGTGGATCTGATGGTAGTGGCAAGAGCAAAATAGGACCGAATGCAGGAGGTGCTGACCCTGCGTCATCGTCTGGCTACATAAGGCCTCGAACGCTTAGTTTTCTAGGAGTTGGCAAACCGCTTTTAAAGGCAGAGCATCAGGAAAAAGTTTTGTCTTACATTGCTGACTCAGCCTCCAGCTCTATCGCCTCTCTTCTTCAGTTGTAAAAAGTAAAAGCACTGAGTCGTCATTGGAGGCTCATGTTCATGAACCACACCTTTCCTTGTGTCCTTCACCCCAACCAAGATTGAAGGATGACGCAGGCCATACTACTGATTACTCCATGGAGCTGTTTTCACATACCATGCCTGGATTATCAAGTCAAATGGTGAATTACCCAGGCCAAGATGAATCTGACATGGAGTGCACTGATGCACAGCCGCTGATGGATGATTCTGCTGGTACATTCACTCAGAGCACTACATTGTCCTCGCAGTGTACAGAGCCAGATTCTGACCCTGATGAGACTCAGGTGCCCCTTCCCGCACACTATACCACCATACACGGTGACACAGAGGAAGGTGCACATGACATAGAAGAGGAGGTGATGGATGACCCAGTTGTTGACCCAGATTGGCATCCATTGGGGGAAGAGGGTGCTGCTTCCAATAGCTCAGATGAGGAGCATCCACAGCAGACATCGACATCGCAACAGCTGTTATCTGGCAGGCCCGGAGCACTCCAAAGACAGGTTCCAAACATCAAAAGAGTTGCTGGACAGCTTGTCCAGAGGGTCAAAAGATCACAGCGTGCTAGGCCGCAAAATGTCTGCCAAAGTAGGAAGAGTGCAGTGTGGCACTTTTTTGAACAAAATCCTCATGATCAGGCCAAGGTTATCTGTAAGAAGTGCGCAAAGACCTTTAGCCGAGGGAAAAATCTGAAAAATTTGAATACCAGTTGCATGCTTAGACATTTAACCAGCATGCACTTGCAAGCGTGGACACAACACCAAACCTCAAGTGCCAGATGTGCAACTGATCACAACGAAGGTAGTCAGCAACGCTACATTGTTTCCCCCACTATAAGCCCACCGGTTAGCACAGCAGCAAATGTTGAGGTGTCGTTGCAAGACCACAGCAGTCAGGGAATCCCACTGTTATATCAACGAAAGACTGATTCTAGGCCATCAGAAAGAACACCAACTCCATCACCATCATCAACCCTCTCTCAGTCCGCCCTGTCCACCGCTACTTCCACCATATGCAGCTCTCAAGTCCAGCTCACCCTCCCAGACACTATGAGTAGGTCAAGAAAGTACTCAGTCTCTCATCTGCGTACACTGGGTTTGAACGCCCACATTGCCAAACTAATCTCGTTTGAGATGATGCCCTTTCGGTTGGTGGAAAGCACAGCTTTCCGCGAACTCATGGCCTATGCAGTACCACGCTATGACCTACCCAGTCACCACTTCTTCTCTCGCAAAGCCATCCCAGCCCTCCACCATCATGTGAAAGACCGCATTGTCCATGCACTCAAGCAGTCAGTGAGCGGAAAGGTGCACCTCACAACTGATGCATGGTCCAGTCGGCATGGCCAGGGCCGTTACGTGTCCATCACTGCGCACTGGGTTAATGTGGTGGATGCAGGGTCCACAGGGGACAGCGGTGGTGGGACAGTGCTGCCTAGCCCACGGTATAGGAAACAGTTGGCTGTAGGCGTTCGACCCTCCTCCTCCTCCTCCTCCTCCAGAAGCGAAAGCTCGTCCACAGAGCGCAGTCGTACGAGCACTCCATCTGCAGCTGCCACTGTTGCACACGATGTGTCCCCCTATCGAGCAGCTAGTGGAAAGCGTCAGCAGGCTGTGTTGCAGATGATGTGTTTGGGCGACAGAGACACCGCCGAGGTGCTGGCCGAGTACTTGAAGCGACAAACTGAGTCATGGCTGGGCAGTGTACATCTTGAGGCAGGCAAGGTAGTTAGTGATAATGGCCGCAATTTTGTGGCAGCCATAGCCCTTTCAAAACTCAGCCACATACCTTGCTTGGCTCACACCTTGAGCCTGGTGGTGCAGTGCTTCCTCAAAAATTATCCGGAGTTAACAGCCCTGCTCCAGAAGGTGCGAAGTCTGTGCGCGCACATCCGCCGGTCGCCTGTACACTCCGTTCGTATGCAGAAGCTGCAGCGATTGCTCCACCTTCCCAACCACCGCCTCATTATCGACATTGCAACAAGGTGGAACTCCACCCTGCACATGGTGGAGCGGCTGTGCGAGCAGAGGCAGGCCATAATGCATTTGTGGGAGGATACACGGCCAGGCACTTTGAGAGCAGACATGGAGTTGACAGGCGTGCAGTGGTCGAAGCTGAAAGACCTTTGTAAAGTCCTTCAGTGTTTTGAGGAATGCACACGGCTGGTAAGCGCAGACGACGCCATCCTAAGCATGAGCATCCCACTTATGCGTCTGCTCATGCAAACTTTGACGCACCTTAAGGAGCAGGCGTCTGCAGCCAATGTTGATGAGGAGGAAGAGGAGGAGGGAATCCTTGATGACATTCAGCCATTGTCTGCTCAGGGACCTCTCCTGGACGAGGTGGAG
The DNA here is from genome assembly GCF_039654945.1 of Dendrobates tinctorius. Taxonomy (NCBI): domain Eukaryota; kingdom Metazoa; phylum Chordata; class Amphibia; order Anura; family Dendrobatidae; genus Dendrobates; species Dendrobates tinctorius. Next base: position 10,883,467 of record NW_027361832.1, read on the forward strand.
GAAGAAGAGGAGGAGGAGGAGGATGATGGGGATGATTACTTAGGGGAGGAGGATGCATCTCGTGGGGCAAGTGAAAATGTTGGCGTGGCAAGGTCTGGTACAGGGTTTGTGCGTGACTGGAGGGATGTGGATTTGCCAGAAAGTGCTCCTCCACCCAGCACTCGCAGTGCATCATTGACACCGGGAACATTGGCCCACATGTCAGATTATGCCTTGCGGATCCTAAAAAGGGACCCCCGCATTGCCAAAATGATGAACGATGACGACTACTGGTTGGCCAGCATCCTGGATCCACGCTATAAAGGCAAATTACAAAACATCATGCCACAGGAGAACCTTGACCTAATATTGGCTAATAAACAAGCAACTCTGGTAAATCGGTTGCTTGAGGCATTCCCAGCACACAGCAGCGGTGATGGTTCTCACACGAGCCGTACGGGCCGGGGGCAGCTTGGCAGAGGTGTTCGTGGTGCACACAGCAGAAGTGGCGTTGGAGACAGGGGTTTCATGACAATGTTGTGGACTGATTTTTCAAATACCGCTCACACAACTGGTAATACTGCATCGATGGAAAGTGACAGGAGACAGCAGTTGTCAGCTATGGTTACAAACTACTTTTCCTCCCATATCGATGTTCTCCCACACAGGTCATTCCCCTTTGACTATTGGGCCGCTAAACTGGACACCTGGCCTGAATTGGCCCAATATGCCTTACAGGAGCTCGCTTGCCCAGCTGCAAGTGTGCTATCGGAAAGAGTCTTCAGTGCAGCTGGATCAATCCTGACAGAAAAAAGGACCCGTCTGTCAACCCAAAATGTGGATGATCTAACCTTCATTAAAATGAACCACGCATGGGTTTCCAAGGATTTTGTCCCACCTTCCCCTGATGACACATAGGGTGACAGAAAAATGGCTTGCTTTGGTCTTCCTGGTACTTCACCTATTTCGCCTTTTGCATCAGCTGAATGTCCAACATCAACATATGCCACTTTCTAAAACTCCCTAACTGTGCTGCCTCCCCCCCATGGCCGGGGTCACCACCTACCACACGACACCGTGCGAGTGCCGTTGCCCTGGAGAGGTGGGTAGGCCGACTCTTGGGCGCGGGCTCTGGCACAGGGTCCCGCATAGTGCAATCAAGTGTCTCTGACGGTGGTGGTGCACACCCGCCGTCAGACACACCGCTGTACTATGAGGGGCCCAGTGCCAGTACCGACGCCCACGAGTGGGCCCCCCTTGCTTGGGCAGGGCCCCAGCATTTGCAATCTTTACCTCTCCCTGCTCCTCCGCTGTGTAATCTGGGCCTTCAAATCCATACTGTGCCTGACACCGTCTGAGCCTGCCTCCTGAGACATATATTTTGAATGTGTACGCTATCCATACATGTTATCCGGGGATACGGTACCCTTTCTAACCTTTGTGCAATCACGTGCAATCCATACTGTGCCTGACACCGTCTGAGCCTGCCTCCTGAGACATATATTTTGAATGTGTACGCTATCCATACATGTTATCCAGGGATACGGTACCCTTTCTAACCTTTGTGCAATCACGTGCAATCCATACTGGGCCTAACACCGTCTGAGCCTGCCTCCTGAGACATATATTTTGAATGTGTACGCTATCCATACATGTTATCCGGGGATACGGTACCCTTTCTAACCTTTGTGCAATCACGTGCAATCCATACTGGGCCTAACACCGTCTGAGCCTGCCTCCTGAGACATATATTTTGAATGTGTACGCTATCCATACATGTTATCCGGGGATACGGTACCCTTTCTAACCTTTGTGCAATCACGTGCAATCCATGCTGTGCCTGACACCGTCTGAGCCTGCCTCCTGAGACATATATTTTGAATGTGTACGCTATCCATACATGTTATCCAGGGATACGGTACCCTTTCTAACCTTTGTGCAATCACGTGCAATCCATACTGGGCCTGACACCGTCTGAGCCTGCCTCCTGAGACATATATTTTGAATGTGTACGCTATCCATACATGTTATCCAGGGATACGGTACCCTTTCTAACCTTTGTGCAATCCATACTGGGCCTGACACCGTCTGAGCCTGCCTCCTGAGACATATATTTTGAATGTGTACGCTATCCATACATGTTATCCAGGGATACGGTACCCTTTCTAACCTGTGTGCAATCATGTGCAATCCATACTGGGCCTAACACCGTCTGAGCCTGCCTCCTGAGACATATATTTTGAATGTGTACGCTATCCATACATGTTATCCGGGGATACGGTACCCTTTCTAACCTTTGTGCAATCACGTGCAATCCATACTGGGCCTAACACCGTCTGAGCCTGCCTCCTGATACATATATTTTGAATGTGTACGCTATCCATACATGTTATCCGGGGATACGGTACCCTTTCTAACCTTTGTGCAATCACGTGCAATCCATACTGGGCCTAACACCGTCTGAGCCTGCCTCCTGAGACATATATTTTGAATGTGTACGCTATCCATACATGTTATCCGGGGATACGGTACCCTTTCTAACCTTTGTGCAATCACGTGCAATCCATACTGTGCCTGACACCGTCTGAGCCTGCCTCCTGAGACATATATTTTGAATGTGTACGCTATCCATACATGTTATCCAGGGATACGGTACCCTTTCTAACCTTTGTGCAATCACGTGCAATCCATACTGGGCCTAACACCGTCTGAGCCTGCCTCCTGAGACATATATTTTGAATGTGTACGCTATCCATACATGTTATCCGGGGATACGGTACCCTTTCTAACCTTTGTGCAATCACGTGCAATCCATACTGGGCCTAACACCGTCTGAGCCTGCCTCCTGAGACATATATTTTGAATGTGTACGCTATCCATACATGTTATCCGGGGATACGGTACCCTTTCTAACCTTTGTGCAATCACGTGCAATCCATACTGTGCCTGACACCGTCTGAGCCTGCCTCCTGAGACATATATTTTGAATGTGTACGCTATCCATACATGTTATCCAGGGATACGGTACCCTTTCTAACCTTTGTGCAATCACGTGCAATCCATACTGGGCCTGACACCGTCTGAGCCTGCCTCCTGAGACATATATTTTGAATGTGTACGCTATCCATACATGTTATCCAGGGATACGGTACCCTTTCTAACCTTTGTGCAATCACGTGCAATCCATACTGGGCGTGAGAACGGCTGGCGAGCTGTTAAGCAAGCTACAGCACCTGTCCAGACAAGTACAGGGATTCCCTAGCGAGGAGACTTATTTGATTGTTTTCAATGTTGGGACAGCAATTTTTGGGGAGCACTATACTCTGGAGAATGATAGATGGGGCCCACCATACACTGGAACATTCCAAAGGTGGACATCAGACACTGGAGCAGCATTTACAGGGCCCATTATACACTAGAGCATTAGAAATGGGGCCCATTATGTTTGGAGCATTATTTGGGCCCATAAGACAGTGGAGCTTCATCCATGGGGACCAACATATACTGTAGCATTATGTGGAGCTCATCATATACTGTTTCAAACATTATATGGGACCAATGATTCTGTATGGAGAAATAGATGGGCCTCGTCATGAGATGTAAAAAGTGAGGTATTTTTCATTGTACTATACCGCTATTTATCTGCCGTATCGGAGCATGATGAGTTGTGGTATGTGTTAAAAGGGCGCTCTTTCGCCCAGGGCACATGAAAACCTGCAGCCAGCCCTTCCCCCCCCACAACTTTAGCCAAATAACCCCCATTTTTCAGTGCGTAACTTGTATTATGAAGTTAATTAAGGTTGACAAGCTTAAGTAAGAAGAATTGATGCTTTTGGCATTCAAATGGGCACTGTAGGTGTGTTTCCTGTCCTCCTCTCACTGCCGACTTTTATTCCCCATTGACTTACATTGGGTTTCGTGTTTCGGGACGACCCCGACTTTTCCCTATAATCGGACGATCTTGCTCGACCCGACTTTTGGAAAAGTCGGGTTTCACGAAACGAAACGCGACCCTAAAAAACCAAAAGTCGCTCAACTCTAGTAGCCGTGGGCCCTTTAAAAGTGCAGGGGCTCGCACAGTGCTCAGGACAGTAGCAGGCTGGTCCAGGAAGCCGAGCAGGGGGTCTTGTGCACGGGGGGCTTTTAAAGTGCAAGGTGCTCAGCGAGCTGCCATGGGAGCCAGGATTGTGCGCACTGCTGCTGGCCCTTTAACAGTGCAGGGGCGCGATGCTCAGGTCCTTGCAGTCACTGCTGAAGCTAGCAGTGAAGAAGGTGCTAATGGAAGAGAAGGTGTCCGCTGGCCCTCCTCCTGCACTGCTGGCAGCTAAGGCCTCTTTCACACTTCAGTTTTTTTGCATCAGTCAAAATCCACCAAAAGGATGGATGGCGGATCCGTTTTAGTACTGATGACAACTGATGGAGAGAGAGAGAGAGAGATTTTGTCCGGCAGGCAGAAAGAATTTCGGGTTAAATGAGTGTCTGGAGGATCCGCCACAGAAAAAAACGTTGCAAGCTCCGTTTTGAAATCTTTGAGGATGGTGACAGACAGGAACTTTTGGCGGATCCGCAAAAAAAAAACGGATGCAACGGACGGCAATCCGTCACAATCCGCCAATAATGGAAGTCAATGGGGAAAAAAACGGATCCTCAAAAGAAAATTGCGGATCCGTTTTTTTCAAAACCTGGCGGATTGTGACTGATTGTAAAAAACTGAAGTGTGAAAGAGGCCTAAGCTCTAAGGTCGGCATGATCAGTAGGGGGAGGGGAGGCTCCACAGGAACACAGTGCTGGCCTGATGTGAGTAACAGAGCTCCCCAATTATGGCTCTTTCCTGACTCTCTCCTGTCCTCCACATCAACAAAAGCTGATTTTCCTGTTTGCCCCACACAGCTGCCCTCTCTCTGTGCCCCACAGCTGCACTCTCTCTGCCCCCACATCGCTGCACTCTCTCTGCGCCCCCACAGCTGCCCTCTCTCTGCCCCCACAGCTGCCCTCTCTCTGCCCCACAGAGCTGCACTCTCTGCCCCCCCACAGCTGCCCTCTTTCTGCCCCCCCACAGAGCTGCGCTCTCTCTGCCCCCCCACAGAGCTGTGCTCTCTCTGCCCCACAGAGCTGCGCTCTCTCTGCCCCACAGAGCTGCGCTCTCTCTGCGCCCCCACAGCTGCCCTATCTCTGCCCCACACAGCTGCCCTCTCTCTGCCCCACAGAGCTGCACTCTCTGCCCCCCCACAGCTGCCCTCTTTCTGCCCCCTCACAGAGCTGCGCTCTCTCTGCCCCCCCACAGAGCTGTGCTCTCTCTGCCCCACAGAGCTGCGCTCTCTCTGCCCCACAGAGCTGCGCTCTCTCTGCGCCCCCACAGCTGCCCTCTCTCTGCCCCACACAGCTGCCCTCTCTCTGCCCCACAGAGCTGCACTCTCTGCCCCCCCACAGCTGCCCTCTTTCTGCCCCCTCACAGAGCTGCGCTCTCTCTGCCCCCCCACAGAGCTGCGCTCTCTCTGCCCCACAGAGCTGCGCTCTCTCTGCGCCCCCACAGCTGCCCTCTTTCTGCCCCACAGAGCTGCGCTCTCTCTGCCCCACAGAGTTGTGCTCTCTCTGCCCCCCCACAGCTGCACTCTCTGCCCCCCCACAGCTGCACTCTCTGCCCCCCCACAGCTGCGCTCTCTCTGCGCCCCCACATAGCTGCACTCTCTCTGCGCCCCCACAGAGCTGCCCTCTCTCTGCCCCCCCACAGAGCTGCCCTCTCTCTGCCCCACAGAGCTGCCCTCTCTCTGCCCCACAGAGCTGCGCTCTCTCTGCCCCACAGAGCTGCGCTCTCTCTGCCCCACAGAGCTGCCGCACAGAGCTGCTCTCTCTGCGCCCCCACAGAGCTGCGCTCTCTCTGCGCCCCCACAGAGCTGCGCTCTCTCTGCGCCTCCACAGAGCTGCGATCTCTCTGCGCCCCCACAGCTGCCCTCTCTCTGCGCCCCCACAGAGCTGCGCTCTTTCTGTGCCCCCCACAGAGCTGCGCTCTCTCTGCGCCCCCACAGCTGCCCTCTTTCTGCCCCCTCACAGAGCTGCGCTCTCTCTGCCCCCCCACAGAGCTGCGCTCTCTCTGCCCCACAGAGCTGCGCTCTCTCTGCGCCCCCACAGCTGCCCTCTTTCTGCCCCACAGAGCTGCGCTCTCTCTGCCCCACAGAGTTGTGCTCTCTCTGCCCCCCCACAGCTGCACTCTCTGCCCCCCCACAGCTGCACTCTCTGCCCCCCCACAGCTGCGCTCTCTCTGCGCCCCCACATAGCTGCACTCTCTCTGCGCCCCCACAGAGCTGCCCTCTCTCTGCCCCCCCACAGAGCTGCCCTCTCTCTGCCCCACAGAGCTGCCCTCTCTCTGCCCCACAGAGCTGCGCTCTCTCTGCCCCACAGAGCTGCGCTCTCTCTGCCCCACAGAGCTGCCGCACAGAGCTGCTCTCTCTGCGCCCCCACAGAGCTGCGCTCTCTCTGCGCCCCCACAGAGCTGCGCTCTCTCTGCGCCTCCACAGAGCTGCGATCTCTCTGCGCCCCCACAGCTGCCCTCTCTCTGCGCCCCCACAGAGCTGCGCTCTTTCTGTGCCCCCCACAGAGCTGCGCTCTCTCTGCGCCCCCACAGAGCTGCGCTATCTATGTGCCCCCACAGAGCTGCGCTATCTCTGCGCCTCCACAGAGCTGTCCTCTCTGCGCCCCCACAGAGCTGCCCTCTCTCTGCACCCCCACACAGCTGCCCTCTCTCTGCGCCCCCACAGAGCAGCCCTCTCTCTGCGCCCCCACAGAGCAGCCCTCTCTCTGCGCCCCCACAGAGCTGCCCTCTCTCTGCGCCCCCACAGAGCTGCCCTCTCTCTGTGCCCCCACAGAGCAGCCCTCTCTCTGCGCCCCCACACAGCTGCCCTCTTTACTCTTTCTGCCCTATAGTTGATGATATCACAATGTCTTCCCTCACTCCTGCGTTGTGCTGGTGACAGGAGCTCCCCATGTTCTTCATGGCATTTATTGCCAAGAGATTCATTTATCTTATTTCTGTGTGTATACACAAATCACATATATACACTATATAAACTATATACACACTATACTGATTTATAGGCCAGGGTCACACTTGTGTGCGTAATATGAGAAACTCACCTCAATACCCAACACTGCCGCAGGCTCGGGGCCCCCCATACTGGAAGTGAGTTATGGCAAGGAGAATAAAACTTAATTTTCTCCCTGCAGCCAACGCTTTTCCATTAAGCCAGTTAACCAGGCTTTAAACCCCATTTACCTGCAGATTAACCCCATATCTGCAGATAAATACAGTTTCTCAAGGTGACAAGTTACCCTTAACGGGACTCTGTCAGTACAGAAGAAGTCCTGCTTGTTTACTCAATCTCCACCTCTCCCCTCTAATTTGATTGACAGCTCTGGCTTCGTAGATCCAGAGAAAGATGAAGATAGATGGAAGATACAGATCTTCTTCAGATTTTTCAGGGCTGTCGATGGGCAAAATGGAATTTCAGCTCCCTCCAAAGAATTTCTATTGGGTTCAGCTCTGGAGACTGGCTAGGCCACTCCAGGACCTATAAATGCTTCTTACGGAGACACTCCTTAGTTGCCCTGGCTGTGTGTTTTGGGTCATTGTCATGCTGGAAGATCTAGGTACTACCCATCTTTATTGCACTTACTAAGGGAATGAGGTTATTGGCCAAAATATTGCGTTATATGACCCCATCCATCCTCCCTGATATGGGATGATTCCCCCACCATGCATCACAGTTGGGATGGTGTTCTTGGGGTTGTACTCATCCTTTTTCTTCTTCCAAATGCAGAGAGGGGAGTTTATACCAAAGCATTCTATTTTGGTCTCATCTGTCCACCTTACCTTCTCCCATGCCTCCTCATCATATTGATGGTCACTGGTGAACTTCAAATGGGTCTGGACATGTGCTGGTGTGAGCAGGGGGAACTTGCATGCTCTGCAGGATTTTAATCCTTGACGGTGTAGTGTGTTACTAACGGTGATTTTTGAGACTGTGGTCCCAGCTCTCTTCAGGTCATTGACCAGGTCCTCCCGTGTAGTTCTGGACTGATTGCTGAAATTTCTCAGAATCATCCTTAGCTCACAAGGCGAAACCTTGCATGAAGCCACAGACAGGAAGATTGACAGTCATTTGCATTTCTTCCATTTAAAAAACAAAAACAAAAAACTTTGATATTGTGCAGTGCACATTACAGTTCTTTTGCACACTGTATAGTTTGCTAAAAGGCACACGTGAGAGATGCCGACAAATGAACAAGTAATAATACTATTTATGGTAGCCATAGGGTGGGCCCCTAGAGTCAATTACCCTGGTGGGCCCTAGGTACCCCAGTCCGACCCTGATCTAATCCTATCCTGTGTGATACTGACTGCTGATCAGTCAATATAGAATTGATCTTCAGCTCACCTGATCCAGCCTGCCCAGTCCTCCTTTCCATGATCTCGGTGCACGGAATAAATCCATCCCCATCTGGGAGAAAATTCTTAGTGAAAAAAACTTTTGTAGTTCCAGCACACGATATAGAAAAATTAAAAAAAGCCTTTATTTAGCCCATCATTAAAAATTACAATACCATGTAATAAAAGCATGTGTAGGCTTACGCGTTTCGGATCATATTTGACCCTTAATCATAGCATAAAATACTGGATAAATGTTGCACTTATCAAAGTGCAACATTAAGGCTACTTTCACACATCCGTTTTTTTAAATCCGGCATGATGCGGCGAATTTTGTGTAAACCGGATCCGGAATTGGATCCGGTTTTTTCACATAGAATGTAATGATCGCCGCATCATGCCGGATGGACATGCGGCGCCTCCGGGTTTTGCCGGATACGGCAAACATGCGCCGTCCGGCGTCTGCAAAAAACGTTGGCTGCAACGTTTTTTTGCAGCGCCGGACCGGCTTTTTCAACTGCGCATGCCCGGGCACTATGAGTTTTAACCCCACAAGTGCCCGGCGCGCATCTCTCTCTCTCTCCCCCTCCCCTTCTCTCTCTCCCTCTCTCTCTCTCTCTCTCCATACGCTCCATACCTTTCTTTGGCTGGCTCTCTCGTCCCCCTCTGTCTCTCTGGCTGCTCTCTCGTCCCCCGCTGTCTCTCTGTCTGCTCTCTCGTCCCCCGCTGTCTCTCTGGCTGCTCTCTCGTCCCCCGCTGTCTCTCTGGCTGCTCTCTCGCCTCCCGATCTCTCTCCGGCTGGCTCTCTCGACCCCCGGTGCTGCGGCTCCTTTAAATGTCCTCCAAGCCGCATCAGGGGCCGCATGTACATCCGGTGTCACCGCTGCAGGCCGGATCCGGCGGCCTGGCTATTCGCCGCAGGCCGCCGGACCCCTGACACCGGATGTCTGAAAGAGGCCTTATCCTGTATTTTATGCTATGATTAAGGGTCAAATATGATCCGAAACGCGTAAGCCTACACATGCTTTTATTACATGGTATTGTAATTTTTAATGATGGACTAAATAAAGGCTTTTTTTAATTTTTCCATATCGTGTGCTGGAACTACAAAAGTTTTTTTGACTGCTGATCAGTGTATCTAATCCTATCCTGTGTGATACCGTCTGCTGAGCCGTGTACCTAATCCTATCATGTGTGTTACTAACTGCTCAGCCGTGTATCTAATCCTATCCTGTGTGATACTGACAGCTGAGCCGTGTATCTAATCCTATCCTGTGTGATACTGGCTGCAGAGCCGTGTATCTAATCCTATTCTGTGTGATACTGTCTGCTGAGCCGTGTATCTAATACTATTCTGTTTGATACTGTGTGCTGAGCTGTGTATCTAATCCTATCCTGTGTGATACTGTCTGCTGAGCTGTGTAGCTAATCCTATCCTGTGTGATACTGACTGCTGAGCCATGTGTCTAATCCTCTCCTGTGTGATACTGACTGCTGAGCTGTGTATCTAATCCTTAGTAATCCATTATGTACCTAGGGGCAAAATTGTTTGGTGAACTGGAATGTGCGGGGTTAAAATTTCACCTCACAGCATAGCCTATGACGCTCTTGGGGTCCAGACGTGTGACTGTGCAAAATTTTGTGGCTGTAGCTGCGACGGTGCAAATGCCAATCCCGGACATACACACATACATACATACAAACATACACACACACACATTGAGCTTTATATATTAGATATATATATTGTGGTGCAGTGACCACTGTGACATCTAGGGGGCACTGTATGGGTCATGCACACATGCATATCCATTGTGGTAATGGAGATAGGATGAACGGGAGGATGCCAAATGACAGTTTTGTATCCCAGGGGGTGGCCCTGGGATGGAAGCTTGAACGAGTGTTGATCAGCAGAGGTACTGCTGAGGTTTTTGTTACAATGTATCAGGGAGAGCTTTCAGGTGGCTGGTGAGACAGGTGGGACCAGTCACCTACAAACCCATCCAGGGGCGTGTGTCTAAAAATGCCTATAGTAAGCCTGTATATGTGTGTATGCATGGGTGTCTGATATTGGACCTGCAATGAGGTCATAGCCATGTGATCCGGTGGGCATGGCTATGGACCATATAAGGTGATCAGGGTAGGTCACATGAGGGAGTGCCTGGATCTGATTGGTCCACGTGGAAAGGTCCCGGAAGGCTGTCATGCTGGAAGGTGGGCTGAAGTGCACATGTGGAGACCGCTGACCGTGAGCGGCCTGTGTGTAACCCGGACAGGGGGAATTAACTGAAACTGTTAAGCCTGGTTGCTGGACAAAGCACAGCCTGAGCTCCATTATGAATATTCATTTTGGTCTTCTGTAAGACTGTTACCGTTTTCTTCATGATGCCTTGGTTTATGCCGTGTATAATAAACCACATGGACTTATTTATGAGAAAAGCCTGTGCCGGACCTAGTTTATCTGCAGCCAAGTGAGTGTCTCCCAATACACTCAGTGAGCGCTACCTTACAATATATATATATATATATATATATATATATATATATATATATATAATAATAACATTGTATTAATTTGTGCATATATAGCATCCGGGGGACATAACTGCGAGTGTATGGTTTACCTTACATGGTGTGTAGGGACTAATACCCTTTGATAGTCTCTGACCTCTTTGTTATTTCGCTACATGTGTTTCTTCACTGTAGATACCGTCTGTCTTGTTGTATACGCATCTATTGGTTAATTGCCTGTACCTGTCACTATTTTGTGGATCTGTAGCATACTGACACCTTGTGCCATCACTATTGACCATTTTATTATAATTTTTCTGCCAGTATTTGTGTCATTTTTTTCTGTAATAAACATTTTGTCTTTTTTAAAAATCTACTTTGGACTTTGACTCCTAGTCTCTTATAGGTTATATACAGTATACTATTATATAATGATTATTATTATTATTATTATTGTTAATGATTGATAAGGACATTTATTTTCAATATCCTTAGAATTTATTTCATTTATATGATTTTACAAGGAAACAATGTCTCTGGAATGAAAAATGTTTATGTTTTCTTGTAAGTTTACAGTCGTACAGAAAATACATTCGCCACCCTTTGGGCTGTAGAATAGGAGGACGTCCTTCTGAGTCTTTTGCTTTCTCGGTCTTATACTTTTCCCTTACAATAAGTCCTGTTTTGAATACACCTGGTGATAATGTCCTGCTGATTTTTAGTGCACAAAATTCTGTAATTTGAGCCGGTTGGATACTGACCAATTGTGCTAATGGAGAAGCTTCCCCGAGTGTAGCGCAAAGATGTAATTTAGTCGAGAATGGGAAGCAAAATACAGCAGCTTGTGATTACTGGAAAGTTTATTCAACAAGCTCCTATTTGATTCCGGGCATCAGCTACTGCATTTAAAGGTAAAATAGCACTTAAAAATTATAATTGCGAGGACCGCTAATATTTAGTTAAACAGTGATTTTCTTGCTATGAAATACACAATTAGGAATAAATGTAAACATTGTGTTTAATAGAATATACATGGTCCTTTGTGTTCCCTGTGGGATTAGTAATCAAATATTCTTTAAGATAATATTGTAATATTATTGAGTGTATCAATGTCACGAACAAATAATTACAGATTCTTTAGAGTAAATTCATGGACTTCAGTGCGCTGCTAGACAAATTCACTTATCCAGGTTATGAGAAAGATTAACCGTTTATTTCCCAACGTGTTTTATTTCCCAACCCCTGATGAAGAAGTGGTATACACTTTGAAACGCGTTGGGAAATAAACGGTTAATCTTTCTCATAACCTGGATAAGTGAATTTGTCTAGCAGCGCACTGAAGTCCATGAATTTACTCCAAAGAATCTGAAGTTTTACGGTCACAGAGTTGACCTTTGGACGTGCAGCAAGCTGACTACGGATCTTATATGCCTGAACCTCTCCTGAAAAGGGTGAGTAGATTCTAATTTATTCTTCTAACAATAACCCGGATAAGAGCCTATTGCGCTTTTTGTTCCTTTAGTTTGATTACATTGAACAAATAATTAAACATTTACGTAGGACAGTTTATTTATTAAAGGGATTGTCTTGTCTGATTTTATATATTGTTTTCCTTCCAAATGCTTTATTAACGCCTTCAGAACTGCGATTTTGACAATCTACTCCTACTAGCTAGCAGTAACGTCTTTTTTCTAGTTGTCAGAGACAGTCATGGACACTGAAGAGACAGAAGCAGTTTATTAACTCTTTTATCTTCTCTTTTCTGGTAGCTACATGATCACCATGTGGTGAGTAGAAAGATTGACATTGCAAATGCTTCTACTGGTCTCTCATACCATTATGATACTGGTATTGGTCATACCATGGCCGAAGGCTCCTATGGATGCCTTATTTACAGTGAAAAACTATGTAATGTTTTTCAGAGATGTTTTATGACAAGAGATGAGCGAACTTGTTTTGAAAACGTTCACCAATCTCAAATTGGGCATGAACGTTGCAGATTTGGCTTCGTGTTCAGATTACCACGTTTTTTTCCTAAAAATCAGCAAAAGTTGGCCAAAGTTCAGTAAATGACCGAGTTCACAAAGGGCTCTTTCAGACATCAGTGTTTCCAGTAACAGCACGGGCCTCAAAACATCCCGCACTTGTGCACACTAATGACAAATGGATGCCATCCCTATGTCATCAGTGTGACAAGTGCTGGTGCCTGGGAATCAGCGGTACTGTTCACGCTGTTCCCCGCGGCTGAAGAAGACAGCTCACATCACGGTTACCCACTCACACTGTGATCAGCACTAGCAGGGGACAATGTTGAGAGTTGTGTTCAACTGTTACAGTGAGAGCAGGCGGCGGTTGATGAGAGCATTCATCAGCCGCCGCCTGCGCTATAAATAAATGAATAAATAAAAAATGACGTGGGTTCCCCTGTATTTTTTGCCCTGTGGTGGTGGAACGTGGGGTTCTTATTTGTGGGATTGATGTCACCTTTGTATAGTGACATCAAGCCCACAGCTTAGTAATGGAGAGGCGTTGTTAAGGGCTGGCGGAACACACCAAATAATAAGATGGTGTTTAGGTGCGTTCGCAGCCCGGGGTCCACCGTGCAGAGGTGTTAACTGCTGCTCGGTAATGGCGGACGCGATATGGCGGTGAAATAACGGCACACACGGGGTTAACCTCACCCAAGGTGTACCGAGGCGAACTCTTATGACTTAGAGCCGCACTACCACAAATAATAGATGCCGTAGCCTGTTTTCGCTCGCAGAGCTCGGCAGAGTAAGCGCTAGCGTAACGTCACAGAACTCAGCCCTTAGACAGCAGGACTGAAGTCCCTCTAGACCGCTAGCGCCCGGCACCGCGACTGCGATACCAACAGGGATCAAATAAATGGCGTGTGCAAGTGTGCAGACGGCCGGTATGCACTGTGGCCTACAGGCTAGCCACTAGCAGGCGCTGACTCAGTCTCTAAACCCTAACAACAGACTATTCAAAGGGTAGGGGTTTCATAATGAGTCAGACACCAGATACATGCATCATCATACACACCAAACTATTTGAGTCTATCTTAGCGCATGGCCGAGCGGCCATGCGAACCTTTTATAGCCGCAGGCGTCCGTGATCCTCCTTGCTTCTCGGATGGGCCAATCCGAACACGAGCAGGACCTGAGCACATGACCTTTGATCTCCAATGGGAGATCACTCCACAGGCATGCTCAGTGGCCCGACATGAGGACTTAGTCCCTGGAGGATCTTGCTGCTGAGCAGCATGCATTGCCAAAGCTGAACCAGGGGTGGCAGCAGCAAGCAAACCCACGGAGCTGATCTGGACAGAGCACCGGGACCGACGAGTTTGCTGAGCAAGCTCCTCTGCGGCTGGGGAGGAATGGGAGACCGTCGGAGGCAAGGCTTGGGATTCCCGCTGTGCAGCGCCAGAAATCCGACGCCTGACATTACCCCCCCTCCTAGGGCCCCCTCCTCTTTGAGCCTCGCTCCGCTCAAACTCTGCAATGAGAAGAGGAGTGTGGATATTCTCCACCGGCTCCCAGGTCCGGGCCTCTGGACCATGACCCTTCCAATCCACCAAGTAAAACTTTTTGCCCCGCATCACCTTGCATCCCACGATGGCATTGACCTCAAACTCGTCAGACGACAGATCTGATGTTTTGGCAGCTGGCTCAGAAAACCGGGACATGTGAACTGGCTTGAGGAGAGACACATGAAACGTGTCCGAGATAGCCAAGTGTGGTGGAAGGGCTAGACGGTAGACCACAGGATTAATCTGCTCGAGGACCTTGAAAGGACCGATGTAGCGTGGTGCGAACTTAGCGGATTCCACCCGCAGCCTGATGTTACGGGCAGAGAGCCACACTAAGTTGTCAGGGGCAAAGGTCAGAGCAGGGCGCCGGCGGGTATCAGCGGAGGACCTCATTCTCTCCTTGGAGACCCGGATAGCATCCTGCGTGCGGTCCCAAATGTCACGTGCTTCCACCGCCCAGTCTGCCACCCTAGAGTCGGTGGATGACACGGGCATGGGCACGGGGACGCGCGGATGCTGACCGTAATTTAAGAGAAATGGGGTCTGACCGGTGGAATCGGCTCCCGCGTTGTTCAAGGCGAACTCCGCCCACGGCAGTAATGATGCCCAATCATCCTGCCTAGCCGAGACAAAATGTCGCAGATATGTCACCAGGGTCTGGTTGGCTCTCTCCACCAACCCATTCGTCTCGGGATGATAGGCCGAAGAGAGATTTAGCTCAATGCTGAGCAGAGAACAGAGCTCTCTCCAGAACCGAGAAGCAAACTGGGGACCCCGGTCGCTGACAATCTTATCCGGCATGCCGTGTAGGCGGAAAACATGTTTAATGAACAATGCTGCTAGGCCTCGTGCCGATGGTAGCCGAGAGAGTGGTACTAGGTGCACCATCTTGGAGAAATGATCGGTGATCACCCAGATGACGGTGCTGCCACTGGACTTGGGCAGACCCACCACAAAGTCCATACCAACCATCTCCCAGGGCCTGTCCGCAACCGGCAGAGGATAGAGTAACCCAGCGGGCCGCTGCCGAGAGGGCCGATTCTGGGCGCAAGAGACGCACGCCTGAATATAGTCCTTGACGTCACGGGCCATATGCGGCCACCAGTACGTCCTCGCCAGTAGTTCAGTGGTCCGTTTGATCCCGAAATGACCTCCCACTCTGGACGAGTGAGCCCACGAGAGGACATCCGGTCGCAGATGGACAGCAACAAAAGTCTTGCCCGGAGGTACAGACTCAAGAGCAACCGGGGCCACGGTCCTCAGGCTCTCCGATGGGACTATCAGTCGAGGCTCCTCCTCCTCCTCCTCTGATGACACCACAGAGCGAGAAAGAGCATCGGCTCGGACGTTCTCCCCGGAGAGAAAATGTAGTGTGAAATGGAACCGGGAGAAGAACAAGGACCATCTGGCCTGACGAGAATTCAGCCGCTGAGCCGTCTGCAAATAGACCAAATTTTTGTGATCGGTGAACACCTGAAAAGGATGGCGAGCCCCCTCCAGGAGATGTCTCCATTCTGAGAAGGCCAGCTTCATTGCTAGCAACTCCCTGTCCCTGATGGAATAATTCCTCTCCGCAGGTGTGAAGGTCTTGGAGAAGCAGAAGCATGGGTGCTTCCGACCTTGCGAGTTCTTCTGGAAAAGGACCGCCCCAGCACCGACGGAGGAGGCATCCACTTCTAGAATGAATGGCTTATCTACATCAGGGCGATGTAGAATGGGAGCGCTAGCAAAATGGGACTTAATGGAGGCGAAAGCCTTGGAGACATTCTCCGACCACAGTTTGGGGTTCGCACCCTTCTTGGTGAGGGCTACCACGGGTGCAACCAAAGTTGAGAAATGGGGAATGAATTGGCGATAGTAATTTATGAACCCCATAAAGCGCAGCACCGCTTTGAGAGAATGAGGTTCCTGCCAATCCATCACCGCCTGTAGCTTGGCAGGATCCATGGCCAAACCCTGGGCTGAGATGATGTAACCCAGGAAAGGCAAGGACTCCTGCTCAAACACACATTTCTCCAATTTGGCATAGAGGGAGTTGGCCCGCAGGAGATCGAAAACTTTGCGAACATCTCTCCGGTGGGAGTCAATATCTGGAGAAAAAATAAGAATATCATCCAGATAGACTACTACTGAGGTGGCAAGCATATCCCGGAAGATATCGTTCACAAAATCTTGGAAGACGGCTGGGGCGTTACATAGGCCAAAGGGCATCACCAGATATTCATAGTGCCCATCTCTGGTGTTAAATGCCGTCTTCCATTCGTCCCCATCACGGATGCGAATCAGGTTATAGGCTCCCAGCAGATCAAGCTTAGTAAACACTCTCGCTCCCCATAGCCTATCAAATAGTTCCGATATCAGGGGCAGAGGATACTTGTTCTTAACGGTTATGGCGTTAAGTCCCCTGTAATCGATGCACGGACGTAATTCCCCATTCTTCTTTTGGACAAAGAAGAATCCCGCTCCCGCCGGGGACACCGACTTCCTAATGAATCCCCTTGCCAGATTCTCCCTGATATACTGCGACATGGCCTCTGTCTCTGGGAGAGATAGGGGGTATACTCGACCCCGAGGAGGCTCAGCGCCGGGCAAGAGGTCAATAGGACAGTCGTAAAGGCGGTGCGGCGGAAGGATCTCCGCCGCCTTCTTGGAGAAAATGTCTGCATACTGCCGATATGGCTTGGGAAGCAAGGAGAGATCTGCAGGAACCTCAGAAGTAGCGACCTGAATGCAGTCCCTCAGACACCTACCCTCGCAGGACTCACTCCAAGCGAGGATTTTCCCCGAGGACCAGTCTATGTGGGGAGAGTGGGCCCGTAACCAGGGAACCCCTAGGAGGACCTGGTCGATACCTTCTGGCATCACAAGGAGAGACAGCATCTCCTGATGAGACGGAGACAGTGAGAGTCTCAGTGGAGCCGTCTGGTGGGTGATTTGGGACGGGAGTGTCGCCCCATTCACCACCCTAATGGTGACTGGCTGAGGTAGCAAGACCAGAGGGACTGCGTGTTGTTGAGCGAAGGCAGATGACATAAAGTTGCCCTCCGCCCCAGAGTCCACGCAAACCTCCACCATCAGAGTGGAAGACTCAAACTCTAACACCCCTTTAAACAGGAGCTTGGAGGAGAAATTAGCTGTGTCTAGTAGACCCCCTCCGATAACCACTAGACGGGGGCGTTTCCCGGCCGCTGTGGTCACTGGTTAGCATGGTGCCCAGTCTGCCGACAACGGAAGCAGACTGGGGGTACCCGCACGGACCGGGCCCTGGACCCTGTGCGGGACACCTCCATGGCCTCTGGAGGCTCAGGCGGTGGGCCGAGGGGTTCCAGCGGTCTGGCAAAATTTGGAGCCAACTTATAGCGTTGGCGGGACCTGGAGCGCTCCAACCCTCGCTCAGTGAAGCGAACGTCAATCCGGGTGGAGACAGTAATGAGCTCCTCTAGGGTGGTGGGCACCTCCCTGGTGGCCATGGCGTCCTTGACATGATCAGCCAGGCCTCTCCAGAATATGGGTATGAGCACCTTATCTGGCCACTCCAGCTCAGAGGCCAGAGTTCTGAAGAGGATGGCATACTGGCTGACCAAAGACGAACCCTGGGTTAGCGCCAGCAACTGGAGTGCCGTATCATGTGTGACCTGAGGTCCCAGGAACACCTGTTTCAGAGCGACCAAGAAGTGGGTGGCACTCTGTACCAGTGGATCCCCACGCTCCCACAGTGGAGTGGCCCATTCCAAGGCCCTGCCCGACAGGAGGAAGATGATAAATCCCACCTTGGCCCGCTCAGAGGGAAATCGTGTAGCCAGCAGCTCTAGGTGAATGGAGCACTGACTCACGAAACCCCTACACGAAGCACTATCCCCTGAGAACTTCTCGGGCAGCGGGAGGCGGGACAAGGTCGGGGCAGGACTGGCCGTGGAGACACGAGCGACAGCCTCTGTAGCTGCCTGAACAGCGACCGAGGTAATATCCGCAGCTGAGGTGGAACGCTCTAGCGCTGCCAACCTACCCTCCAGCTGCTGGATGTACCTATGCAGTCGTTGTTCATCCGCCATTATCGGCCAGACCCTGGCGCTAAGATAATGTTAAGGGCTGTCGGAACACACCAAATAATAAGATGGTGTTTAGGTGCGTTCGCAGCCCGGGGTCCACCGTGCAGAGGTGTTAACTGCTGCTCGGTAATGGCGGACGCGATATGGCGGTGAAATAACGGCACACACGGGGTTAACCTCACCCAAGGTGTACCGAGGCGAACTCTTATGACTTAGAGCCGCACTACCACAAATAATAGATGCCGTAGCCTGTTTTCGCTCACAGAGCTCGGCAGAGTAAGCGCTAGCGTAACGTCACAGAACTCAGCCCTTAGACAGCAGGACTGAAGTCCCTCTAGACCACTAGTGCCCGGCACCGCGACTGCGATACCAACAGGGATCAAATAAATGGCGTGTGCAAGTGTGCAGACGGCCGGTATGCACTGTGGCCTACAGGCTAGCCACTAGCAGGCGCTGACTCAGTCTCTAAACCCTAACAACAGACTATTCAAAGGGTAGGGGTTTCATAATGAGTCAGACACCAAATACATGCATCCATCATCATACACACCAAACTATTTGAGTCTATCTTAGCGCATGGCCGAGCGGCCATGTGAACCTTTTATAGCCGCAGGCGTCCGTGATCCTCCTTGCTTCTCGGATGGGCCAATCCGAACACGAGCAGGACCTGAGCACATGACCTTTGATCTCCAATGGGAGATCACTCCACAGGCATGCTCAGTGGCCCGACATGAGGACTTAGTCCCTGGAGGATCTTGCTGCTGAGCAGCATGCATTGCCAAAGCTGAACCAGGGGTGGCAGCAGCAAGCAAACCCACGGAGCTGATCTGGACAGAGCGCCGGGACCGACGAGTTTGCTGAGCAAGCTCCTCTGTGGCATGGGAGACCGTCGGAGGCAAGGCTCGGGATTCCCGCTGTGCAGCGCCGGAAATCCGACGCCTAACAGGCGTCTGTAAGACACTCATCCATTATTAATCCTATAGTTATATTGTAAATAAACACAAAGCCATAAAAAGTCCTTTGACTGAATGAATGACACAGACTCCATTAACCCCTTTATGACCTGAGGTATTTTTGGTATTGCATTTTTGTTTTTTGCTCCCCTTCTTCCCAGAGCCATAACTTTTTTATTTTTCCATCAATATGACCATGTGGGGGCTTGTTTTTTGTGGGCTAAGTTGCACTTTTGAATGACACCATTGATTTTAACATATTGTTTTCTGGAAAACAGAAAAAAAATTCCAAGTGTGGTGAAATTGCAAAAAAGTGCAATCCCTACAGTTGTTTTTTTTTTGCTTTCTTACTAGGTTCACTAAAATGTCAAATCTGACCTGCCATTATGATTCTCAAGGTCAGTACGAGTTCATAGACATTAAACATGCCTAGGTTCTTTTTTATCTAAGTGGTGAAAAAAAATTCCAAACTTTGTTTTAAAAAAAAAATTGCGCCATTTTACAATACCCGTAGCGTCTCCATTTTATGTGATCTTGGGTTGGGTGAGGGCTTATTTATTGCATGCCGAGCTGACATTTTTAATGATACCATTTTGGTGCAGATATGATCTTTTGTTTGCCCTTTATTGCATTTTAATACAATGTCGCGGTGACCAAAAAAACGTAATTCTGGCGTTTTTACTTTTTTATCGCTATGCCATTTAGTGATCAGGTTGATCCTTTTTTTATTGGTATATCGGGCGATTCTGAACTCGGTGATACCAAATATGTGTATGTTTGATTTTTTTATTTTGAATGGGGTAAAAGGAGGGTGATTTAAATTTTTTAAAATTTATTTTAATAATTTTAAAAACATTTTTTTTCACTTGTGGCATGCTTCAATAGTCTCCATGGGAGACTAGAAGCTGCCATAACCCGATCGGCTCTGCGATCAGATCACTAGTATGTAGCAGAATACCTCACCTCATGAGCGCCGACCACAGGCTCAGCACCATAGCCGACATCAAAAGGAGGGTGTCCGACATTGGCGTACTATTACTCACATATTACAACACCATGGCCATCTTGTCCCCCAATACATTACATTTCCATGTCCACTATCCACCAACTTCATGTCCTTTCTTACATCTCCCAATTCATATCCTCACTCCTCAATTCATTACATTTCCATGCCCTCTATCTTTCCAATTCATTACAATTACATATACCTCGCTCCTACTCCCCCAATTCATTACAATTCCATTTCCTCCCCCAAAAAATTGCAAATTAATCCCCCAATTAATTATAATGCTGACAGCATCCAGCAATCTCATTTTTTTTAAGAACTGTGACCCCATATAGGAGGCAGGAGGTGGCACCATAGGTGGGTGCCTATCCTTTCAATGCATTGTCCCAGACCTGCATGAGTGTGACCTATGCCTCTTCACATGGTCCAAGTTAGTTAGGGGGCCCATTGCCCCTTGCTACCGTCCCACTGTGTATTCAATTGCATGTAAGGCACTGTGATAATGAAATTTATGGCTCATGATTGTTAACAAATACAATATATTGAGAGCCTATCTTTGTGGATAGTAGTGCACACACGGATACGGATATCTCCAATACCAGAAAAACGTATATATAAAAACGGACTTGTGAAAAATGGAAAAAATATACGGACATGTGAAAGAGGCTTTATAGACACCTTTCCATTACTAACCCCTGGACTTGATGTCAGCTGATAATACAAAGCTGACATCAACCCCAACCCTATTACCCCACTTGCCATCACACCAGTGCAAGTGGGAGAGCGAGACTAAGTGCCAGATTTAGCACATCTTATGGATGCACCATTTCTGGAGCGAGTGAGGGCTGATGTTGGTAGCCTGGAAAGGGGGCAATATCCCTGGCACCTTCCCAGATTATTAATATCGACCCACAACTGTCGGTTTAGCCTTTACTGGAAAGAATTTATAGGGGGTCCCTACATCATTTTTTATGGGGTCCCACTTAAACTAACCAGTAAAGGCTAAGCATACAGCTGTCAACTGTTATTAATAGCCTGGTAACCTTTTGGGATATTGTCCCCTCTCCTTGATTAGTAACATCAACCCCCAGCTATGGGCTTTCCCTCTGCTGGTTATCAAAATTACGCTGGAGCCCATGCCAATTTTTTTTCATTTAATTCTTTATTTTACACTCGATGTATATAGCAGGTACGGAATGCAAGTCCCATCATTGTAGCCTGATTGTGCTCAGCTCAATGAGACCAGGTGATCAGAGCTGTCATTAGCACCCGGCACCTGGGAAAATCACGAACTGTGCAGCTTTTCCCAGGCGCAGGCATGTCTGACGACACACAGATGGGGCGAGAGTGGACGTCATATTGCGTTTGGAGTGCCCCTGATCGGTCTAAACAGTGGAAACCCCCACACCCACAAGTGACCTATGCAATTTTCATACTTTTGGTCCTGTGACAACGAGCTTCTCTACCTGCTTCTCTCAGTTTTTCACTGAACATTGAAAGCATTAGGCGAGCAGCTTGTCGGTACATGACTAAGTGTGAAAATCGCACATGTGCTGGGGGGACGCCAAACAGAATTCTTGCCCTGGGTGCCAGAAAACCTAGATACACCTCTGCCTCTAGTAACATAGTAACATAGTTATTAAGGTTGAAGGAAGACTTTAAGTCCATCTAGTTCAACCCATATCCTATCCTAACTTGCCCTAACATGTTGATCCAGAGGAAGGCAAAAAAAAACCCATGTGGCAAAAAGTAAACTTCACATTGGGGAAAAAAATTACTTCCCGACTCCACATACAGCAATCAGACTAGCTCCCTGGATCAACGCAATATTAAGGAAACTAGTGTATATACCCTGTAATATTACACTTTTCAAGAAAGGCATCCAGTCCCTTCTTAAATTTTATTAGGGAATCACTCATTACAACATTATATGGCAGAGTTCCATAGTCTCACTGCTCTTACAGTAAAGAATCCGTGTCTGTGAGTATGCTTAAACCTTCTTTCCTCCAGACGTAGAGGATGCCCCCTTGTCCCCGTCACAGGTCTAAGAGTAAAAAGATCATTAAAAAGGTCTCTATTGTCCCCGCATATATTTATACATTGTAATAAGATCACCCCTAAGCCTTCGATTTTCCAAACTAAATAACCCCAAGTGTAATAACCTGTCTTGGTATTGCAGACCCCCTAGTTCCCTGATAACCTTGGTCGCTCTTCTCTGCACCCGCTCCAGTTCAGCTATGTCTTTCTTCTACACTGGAGACCAGAACTGTACACAGTATTCTAAGTGTGGTCGCACTAGTGACTTATATAGAGGTAAAATGATGTTCTCCTCATGAGCATCTATGCCTCTTTTAATGCATCCCATTATTTTATTTGCCTTTGCAGGAGCTGCCTGACACTGGCCACTAAATGTGAGTTTGTCGTCCACCCATACACCCAGGTCTTTTTCAGTGACAGTTTTGCCCAGTGTTTTACAATTAAGCACATAATTAAACGTCTTGTTTGTTCTACCCAAGTGCATGACCTTACATTTATCCCCATTAAAGCTCATTTGCCATTTATCAGCCCAAGCTTCTAGTTTACATAAATCCTCCTGTAATATAAAATTGTCCTCCTCTGTATTGATTACCCTGCAGAGTTTAGTGTCATCTGCAAATATTGAAATTCTACTCTCTATGCCCCCTACAAGGTCATTAATAAATATGTTAAAAAGAAGCGGGCCCAAAACTGACCCCTATGGTACCCCACTGCTAACCGTGACCCAGTCCGAGTGTGCTCCATTAATAACCACCCTTTGTTTCCTATCCCTGAGCCAGCTCTTAACCCACCTACACATATTTTCCCCTATCCCCATTATTCTCATTTTATGTATCAACCTTTTGTGTGGCACCCCATCAAAAGCTATTGAAAAGTCCATGTACACCACATCCACTGCATTCCCTTGGGCCAGTCCTGAACTTACCTCTTCATAAAAGCTTATCAGATTAGTCTGACAGGAATGGTCCCTTGTAAACCCATGTTGATATTGGGTCATGAGGTTATTCTTCTCCAGATACTCCAGTACTCCAGTATAGTATCTCTTAGAAAACCCTCCAGGATTTTACCCACAGTTGAGGTTAAAATACTGGCCTATAATTTCCAAGTTCAGTTTTTGTCCCCTTTTTGAATATTGGCACCACATTTGCCATACGCCAGTCCTGTGGTACAGACCCTGTTATTATGGAATCTTTAAAGATTAAAAATAATGGTCTATCTATGACTGTCCTTAATTCCTGCAGTACTCGGGGGTGTATCTCATCCGGGCCTGGGGATTTGTCAATTTTAGTGATTTTTAGACGCCGCCGTACTTCCTGCTGGGTTAAGCAAGTGACATTTAATGGAGAATTTTTATCACTGATCATGTTATCCGTCATGGGATTTTCTTGTGTAAATACTGTTGAAAAAAAGTCATTTAGCATATTGGCGTTTTCCACATCCTCATCCACCATTTCACCCAGACTATTTTTAAGGGGGCCAACACTATCATTTTTGAGCTTCTTACTATTTATGTAGTTTAAGAATATTTTGGGATTATTTTTACTTTCTCTGGCAATGAGTCTCTCTGTCTCAATCTTTGCTGTCTTGATTTGCTTTTTACAGAATTTATTTAATTTTCTGTATTTATTTAATCCCTCATCACTACCTACTTGCTTTAATTCTCTAAATGCTTTATTTGTATCTCTTATTGCACCCCTTACAGCTCTATTTAGCCATATTGGTTTCCTCCTATTTCTAGCATGTTTATTCCCATACGGTATATATTGTGCACAGGTCCTATTTAGGATGCTAATAAACGTCTCCCATTTTCTTGGTGTATTTTTATGTCTCAGGATATCGTCCTAGTTAATTGCACCAAGATCATCTCTCATCCATTGGAAATTTGCCTTCCTGAAGTTTAGTGTCCTTGTAACCCCTCTACTACACATCTTATTAAAGGATACATGAAAACTTATTATTTTGTGATCACTATTACCACGTGACCCTCAACCCTTACATTTGATATGCGGTCTGGCCTGTTGGTTAATATTAGGTCTAGCAGTGCCCCCCCTCTTGTTGGGTCCTGAACCAGTTGTGAAAGGTAATTGTCTCTCATAGTAGTCAAAAACCTATTACCTTTGCTGGAACTGCAGGTTTCGGTTCCCCAATGTATTTCAGGGTAGTTGAAGTCCCCCATAATAATGACTTCTCCTTGAGTCGCTGCTTCATATATTTGCTTTATGAGGATATTCTCTGTTGCTTCCATTATTTTTGGAGACTTATAACAAACCCCTATCAGTAATTTATTATTTTTCCCCCCTCCCCTTATTTCTACCCACAGGGACTCTACGTTTCATTAGATTCATATATATTATCACGAAGGATGGGTTTTAAGGATGATTTTACATATAAACACGCGCCTCCCCCTCGCTTATTTGTACGGTAATTTCTGAACAGACTATAGCCCTGTAAATTAACCGCCCAGTCATGGCTCTCATCCAGCCATGTCTCAGATATCCCCACCATGTCATAATTATGTTCCAACAACATTAACTCCAATTCCTCCATTTTGTTGGCGAGGCTTCTGGCATTAGTATACATGCACTTTATGTATCTCTCTATACCTCTATTCTTTCTTAAATTATTAACTGTTCTAACCCACCCCCCATGCCACCCCCCACCCCGAATTTCATTATTTGTGCCCAGGTCTCTATCTGCACCGTCTTCCCCTCCTATAAAAGGAATACCCTCCCCCCGTCCCTAGTTTAAACACTCCTCCAACCTTCTAGCCATTTTCTCCCCCAGCACAGCTGCACCCTCCCCATTGAGGTGCAGCCCGTGCCTAGCGTAGAACCGGTAGTCAACTGAGAAGTTGGCCCAGTTCTGCCGGAACCCAAGCCCCTCCTTCCTACACCAATTCCTGAGCCACTTATTAACCTCCCTAATCTCCCGTTGCCTCTCTGGCGTGGCACGTGGTGCAGGAAGTATTTCCGAAAATACCACCTTGGAGGTCCTTGCTTTAAGCTTACAGCCTAATTCCCTGAAATCATCTTAAAGGACCTTCCACCTACCTCTAACTTTGTCTTTTGTGCCAATGTGCACCATGACCACTGGATCCTCACCAGCCCCTCCCAGTAATCTGTCAACCCGATCAGCAATGTGTCGGACTCGAGCGCCAGGTAGGCAGCACACCGTTCGATGATCCCTGTCTCTGTGACAGATTACCCTATCTGTTCCCTTAATAATTGAGTCTCCCACTACCAGAACCAGTCTGGCCTGCCCTGCTCTCCTATTTCCCCCCTTACTAGAGCAGACACTCCTCCGGCTTTCAGAGGACATGCCTTGCTGCAGCAGTGCTACTCCTGCACTAACACTCCCCTCATCTGCCAACTTAGCAAACTTATTGGGGTGTTCCAGATCAGGACTAGCCTCCCTGGTGCTCTTACCTCTACCCCGCCTTCTAACTGTCACCCAGCTAGCTGCTTCATTGTCCTGCAGCTCCAACCTAGCATCCCCCCTCATCTATCCCATTGAGCGTCTGCTCAGTGAACAGAAGACTCCTTTCCATATTGTCTATGGCTCTCAGTGTTGCCAGCTGCACAGTTAGATTCAGTATCTGGGCTTCCAAATGCACAATGTGCTCACATCTCGCACAGCAGTATGCACCCTCTACTGGCTGTTCAAGGATTTCATACATGCGGCAAGACGTGCACTGGATGGCATTGGCAATAGTGGAGCACATCTTAATGGGGATTGCACCAGACAGAAAAGATAAGCAAAAATAAAAAAAAAGTATTAATAAAATATAACAGTAATTCAGTAATACCTCCCTTGGAAACTCCCTGAATCCAAAGTCACTGAATCACAAGTCACACACTTACCACAGTTCGCACTTACGCTCAGGTCACACTCAGCTCGCTCACACTCGCTCAGGCAGAAGATTTAAAAGATTTTTTTTTCCCCTTTTACCAGCACACCACCCTGCTGCTCAATGCACTTCCAAAAGGAGTTGAGCCCCAACCAGCTGCCCCTTATAAACCCTTAA
The DNA here is from genome assembly GCF_039654945.1 of Dendrobates tinctorius. Taxonomy (NCBI): domain Eukaryota; kingdom Metazoa; phylum Chordata; class Amphibia; order Anura; family Dendrobatidae; genus Dendrobates; species Dendrobates tinctorius. The sequence continues at coordinate 10,909,983 of NW_027361832.1, forward strand.
TTATGAACTCCCACCCTTAATTAACCCCTTGTGAATATAGTTACACCTCAAGATTTAAATGCAATATAGTTAACCCTTAAAAACACAGATAGTAAAATAAGAGATTAACCCTGTAGAAAGAAAAAATAGGTTAAACAAGCCCCCAAGCCCCCCAAAAATTGAACAGGTAGAAAGCACTCAGCAACCTACAATTCAGCAACTCACACAGGTATTTGTTATAGGTTTTCCAAATACCTCTTCACTGAAGTCACACACTTACCACAGTTCGCACTTACGCTCAGGTCACACTCAGCTCGCTCACACTCGCTCAGGCAGAAGATTTAAAAGATTTTTTTTTTTCCCCTTTTAACAGCACACCACCCAGCTGCTCCATGCACTTCCAAAAGTGATTATCTCCTGCTGATTAAACTGATTTTATCAAAACTATAGTAATATATCACTAAAATCAGGGCGTCTGTATCTACATTAGGGCAGTTTCACACGTCCAGATAATTCCGGTACCGGAAAAACCGGTACCGGAGCTATCCGTGTCCGTGTGTCCATGTGCATACGTATGCCATCCGTGTGCTATCCGTATGTCCGTGTGTACCATCCGTGTGCTGTCCGTATGCTGTCCGTGTTTTTGAAAAATTATTTTCAATGTTAACCCTTTGACTTTTAAAAATGCACACGGATCGCACACGGACAGCACACGGACAGCATCCGTGTGCGGTACGTGTTTACACGGACCCATTGACTTGTATGGGTCTGTGTGATCCGTGCTGTTGCACAAAAACGGACATATCAGCGTGTTTTGCACACGGACACACGGTCCGTGAAAACACGCTGACATCTGCATAGACACATTCATTCAAATGTGTCTACGTGTGTCAGTGTCTCTGGTACGTGAGAAAACTGTCACTACACGTACCGGAGACACTGACGTGTGAAACTGCCCTTACTCTGCTCTCAGATGAGGTGGCAAAAACTTGGTGATGGATTCCATTTAAGTTAATTCACAGGAGGCAATTACTTTTTAATTTGTTTTTACACAGGACCTATTGATGACAGCTTTTTTACCAGCACACATTTATAAACTCTTTTCGTTCCTTACTTTGGTGCCCGACAGATATGCAAACATAGAAGAATTCAGGAAAATTCCTTTTATTTTAAAGCAGCCATGTTTATTCTCTCATTGTGTTCCAGCATTTACAGGGTTACAATAAATTCTCCATCCCCTCCTTTGATTTGTGTGTTCTAAAACTATTACAGCCTGTTTATCTGAAATACTGTGACATCAGCTCCAAATAATCATCAAGGTCACATCAGTGAGTGGAAATAGGACATTAATACCCACTGAGTCCGCATGGATAAGCCAGTCAAAATTGATAGTTCAAGGCTAGATGAGAAAATGCCTTCAGTGATAGAAATGTGGCATTGAGGGTCAGTGAGATGGAACTGTAGAAGAAATAATGGGAGGAGTTGGGCCTGACCATATGGTGTATGCCAAAAACGGGGCAGACCTGTCAGGGCCAGGCAAGCAGGGAAGGCAGGCGAGAGCAAATTATCATGAAAGAACAACATGCATCCCGCCATGGAGAAATGAGGACAGAGGGCTTTGGGCAACACAGTGTCCGGTGACTGACATTTGCACTGATGAGAGACAGCAGTGGAAGTTGAGCCAGGCTTATGCAAAGTTGATTAGGGTGGATTGGCCTTGGATTCTGTCTGAAAAATGAACACAAACCAATAAGCACAATTCTCCTTTTTCTTCCTCTTTCGTCTAACGAGCGTCAATCGGAAACATTGATTCCTATGAAAATTAATTACGGGCTTGGCCACACTCACTAATTGAATAAATCGTTTATTAGACTCATCGTTGTTATGGTTCATTCACTGTGTTAATCTACAAAACATTTTTCTGCATCCAGACACAGTATGAACATTTTAGATTGGGACGTGGATATTTAATTCTTTCAGTGCCTTTCACGTCTCTCATTTGCCACTCAGACATCTTACGGTACAAGCTCACAGTCACTAAATTCGAAAAACAATATGCACTAAGTATTATATCGTACAGTATATAACATTGATTTTTTTTGTTTTTTATTTAATTTTAAATTGTGTTTAAAAATGATTGTGCACTTGCTTTAATAACATATTTTACTGGGTTTCTATGGAATAACGATCAACCCTTTAGCTTTCAGGAGATTTTCAATCATTTTGTGTCTATAGTATCCAGAAAAATGTTCATACATTTGATGTGTATAAATAAATCAAAATTACTTAATAAAAAGGTGATATTAAACCCCCATAACTAAATATTTTCTAAACGTAGACACATTGTGCATTATAAAACTGTTACTCAGCACTTTATATACGCAGGTTTGTGTTGAAGGGAAACATTTTATAAAAAATTCACAAAATTGATATTAGTGGCTAAATGTGTGATTTTCACATAAACACTCAATATATGGTAATAAATTTCTGCCAAATGTGGCAATACCCTATATGTGGTCATTGTGAGGGTCCCATGAATGGGAACAGCTTGTGTGTTTTTTTGTGTTATGCATTGCATTCTGTTGTTGCTTGCTAGGCAGAAGCCCTGCTCTTTGAAGTTTGTCCCTTCTTCTCTCTTGTAATTGATGTTAGCCCTTGCTCCTCCCTTCTTTCTCATTATTAGTTTGTTGTAGCCATCTTTGGATGTACCATGTACACTTCTCTGTTGGGGATTACTTTTTCTACCTGCTGCATTGGACTTAATACAAGATTTTCAGAGAAAATCAACTGTTTCTCGTGGACTCTTATTACAAGTTAGTGTGGCCAAGTTGGAACTATCTGAGGAAGTTTTGCATGTGAGTACAACAATCAAACAGTTATCTAAGTGATTGATGGCTAAGGATTTAGAGATTCATACTGCCTTGAAGAGTCAGAATAGTGGAAAGAGCGTCCTGCCACCAAGAACAGTATACAGCCTACAATCCAGAGAATGGAACATCTGTAAAGCTAATTGTGAAGACACAGCTTCCTAGACTCTGTAGACACTGCCTGCTGCTTATAAATAGCAACATTGTGAGCTCCTCTGCAGCTAGGAGCAGAACACACCCACCTTTGCATTCCTGTGTACAATGGTAAATACAGGAAGGATCTTTAAGGGTACTGTCACACTTAGCGATGTACCAACGATCCCGACCAGCGATATGACGCTGTCAGGATCGCTGGTACATCACTAAGTGGTCGCTAGTGAGCTGCCACATAGGCAGATCTCACTAGCGACATCGCTGGGGACGGGGGTCGCTACTTACCTGTCACACCAGGCGATCCTGCGTCCTCCCGCCCGGCTCCACGTGTCGCTCGTCGTCACAGCAGAAAGCGCCGCCGGAAGCAGACAACGAGAAACAGTCCAGCCTGTTCTCGCGCGATCAGCGATAACCAGCGGGGGAGCAGGTTGTAGGTAAGTATCACACACAGCGATATCGCTAGCAATATCGCTATAACGTCACAAGTTATAGCGATATTGCTAGCGATATCGCTTAGTGTGACAGGCCCTTAATTCTCTGCCTAATTTACAACAGCAAAATCTGAAATCTTTCAGTGAAAGATCCAAGCGCTTGACTAAACCTACATGGAAGGTCAGAGACAATCTAGAAACTGCCAAATGTGAATTACTTTCCAGTGTATCTTCTTTATGGCAAAGAGTGCAGAATCAAATAACTGTCTTATCTATGCATGGTGCTCATGAGTTACCATCAGAGGGAGCCCTGTAATGATTGTGCTCAGCATACCAGTCTTTCAAGGACATTTGTGAGAATTATATCTCCGTCTTAGTGAGACTAAACACGCCAGAGTCTCTGAAGGAACTTCAGAGCTTTCAACAACTCAATTCTGAATGAGACTGCACTGTTCGCGACATTGTGAATAAAATGGAAGCATAAATCGCGCAGCTGTCGGAAGTATCATCTCACAAATCCAGGTCTGCTAAGTACTCAAAGTACTCATCCAGATCAAGTGCATCAATATTCTATACCCTCAGTGAACAGCTTATAAGAGTGCGTGTTGAAGCAGAGACTACAAAAGTGCAAGCTGTCTTCGCCCAAAAGAAAGCAGAAATGTAAGCTGAATCTGCACGCAAGAAAGCAGACATGGAAGCTGTATCTGCATGCAAGAAGGCAGACATGGAAGCTGAATCTGCACGCAAGAAGGCAGACATGGAAGCTGAATCTGCACGTAAGAAGGCGGAAATAGAAGTCCTAGAGAAGGAAAGCGAACAGGAGACAGCCATGGCAAGCTTAAAGGTCTTTGAACAAGCTCTAAGTGGGAGTCAAGGGGACAGTATCAGCTTGTGTGAGATTGATACAGAAGACCCCCTTAAGCGCACAAGAGACTATGTACTAAGCCAAAACAGCAAATCATTGACCACCACTAACATTCCTGTCAGTCTCGACATTTTTCCAAGGCATCAGGATGCTCATCCACTTGCAGCTCCCAGCTTTCAAGGTCAGTCCAACACACATCTAATGCCCAAACCTGAATCTCATTCACGCTCCAACACGCAGCCAAACACTGCACCCAGCAAACTCCATATACCAACGTCTATTTGCAACCTAACATGACAGCAAGTCACTATACCTTTAACAATGCAATGGCTCCAGAGACTGTATACACCAAACCGGTTGCTGGGTTAAATGCTTATGCCGCTCCATACCTTCCCATGTTTCTGAACCAAGAAACTACAACCAAAGTGAACAGCACTACTCAGCCAGCAAGTGTGCTCTCAAAGTCAGAAAGAACAGACATTTCTCACTTTACGAGGTACATGATTTGCCGAGAACTCACCAACACCGGTCATCAACCAGGATGGATGAACACAGAACTTAAGCACATGCTAAAAAGGAAGAAAAAAATGTTTATAAAATGGAAAGAGGGAGGCATATCTAAAGAAGAATATAATGCTGTCTGCAGAACCTGCAGGGCACAAATCAGATTATCTAAAGCTGAAAACGAATTGAGGCTTGCAAGAGATGTCAAAAGCAATAATAAAGGATTTTGGGGATATGTCAAAAGTAAAAGAAAAGTCAAAGATGCTATAGGATTTTTACAGGATGAAAATGATGAAATGGTAAGACAGGATGTTGAGAAGGCTGAACTTTTAAATTCCTATTTTGCATCTGTTTTCTCTCAGAAAGGAAATGTAACATCAACTGTTATTCACTGTCCTATTAAGGGAATAGAAGAATCCAGGATATCTATAAACAGAAAGATAGTGAGGAAACACTTAGCTAACCTAAATGAATTCAAGTCTCCAGGTCCAGATGAATTACACCCCAGAGTACTGAAGGAGATAGCAGAAGAAATTTTTGAACCCCTCTCCATAATCTTTGAAAATTCTTGGAGAACAGGAGAAGTGCCAGAAGACTGGAGAAGAGCAAATGTTGTTCCTATCTTCAAAAAGGGGAAGAAGGTGGACCCAGGCAACTATAGGCCAGTGAGTCTGACTTCTATACCAGGAAAGATCTTTGAACAAATTATTAAACAACATGTATGTCAATACCTGGATAAGAATGAAGTGATTAAACAGAGTCAGCATGGGTTTGTAACTAATAAGTCATGTCAGACTAACTTAATTTCCTTCTATGACGGTATCACTGATTGGGTGGATCAAGAAAATGCTGTAGATATAGTATATCTTGACTTCAGCAAAGCATTTGACAAAGTCTCTCATACAATCCTTATTGAAAAAATGACTAAGTATGGAATGGACAAGGCAACTGTTAGGTGGATTCATAACTGGCTTAGTGATCGGACCCAAAGAGTGGTCGTAAATGGCTGCACATCCAGTTGGAAGAATGTCTCAAGTGGGGTACCACAGGGCTCTGTCCTCGGCCCTGTATTGTTCAACATCTTTATCAACGATTTAGATGAAGGAATTGAGGGTAAACTGATTAAATTTGCTGATGACACAAAGCTAGGAGGGATAGCTAATACTAGAGAAGAGAGAGAGAGGATTCAAAAAGATTTAAATAAACTGGAGAAGTGGGCAGCAACTAACAGAATGGTTTTTAACAGGGAGAAATGCAAAGTACTACATCTGGGCAATAAAAATGAAAAAAGCATATATAGAATGGGAGGAATAGGGCTAAGTGACAGCACATGTGAAAAAGACTTGGGTATACTAATAGATCACAGACTGAATATGAGTCAACAGTGTGATGCAGCAGCAAAAAAGGCAAATGCAATTCTAGGATGTATTAACAGAAGCATACAGTCTAGATCACGTGAAGTCATTATTTCCCTCTACTCCTCTTTGGTCAGACCTCATCTGGAATATTGTGTCCAGTTTTGGGCACCACATTTTAAAAAAGACATCAACAAACTGGAGCAAGTTCAGAAAAGAGCGACCAGAATGGTGACCGGTCTGCAAACCCTGTCTTATGAGGAAAGGTTGCAGGATTTGGGAATGCTTAGTTTGCAAAAGAGAAGACTGAGAGGAGACTTAATAGCTGTCTACAAATATCTAAAGGGCTGTCACATTGTAGAAGGATCAACTTTATTCTCATTTGCACAAGGAAAGACTAGAAGCAATGGGATGAAACTGAATGGGAGGAGACACAGATTAGATATTATAAAAAACTTTTTGACAGTTAGAGTGATCAATGAGTGGAACAGGCTGCCACGAGAAGTGGTGAGTTCTCCTTCAATGGAAGTCTTCAAACAGAGGCTGGACAGACATCTGACTGGGATGATTTAGCGAATCCTGCTTTGAGCAGGGGTTGGACCAGATGGCCCAGGAGGTCCCTTCCAACTCTACGATTCTATGATTCACAAGGTTTGACGACCAACCCGAAAACTACAGAGGGTGGAAGTGTGCGTTTAACACTGCAACTAGTGACCTCGGCATTACTTCTGCTGAAGAGCTGAATCTGCTGATCAGGTGGCTGGGACCACTGTCCACAGAGCGAATTAATAGACTCAGATCCGTTAACATCAGTGATCCAGCGGCTGGTCTCACAACTGCATGGGACAGGCAAGAGAAAGGTTTTGGCAGTCCTGAAGCTATAGAAGATGCACTGCTCAAACAATTACAAGATTTTCCTAAAATATCCAGCAAGGATGCTTTAAAATTCCAGGAACACAGTGATCTGCTGTTCGAACCCCAGCTGGCCAAGACAGACACACACTTACCTGGCCTCAGCTACATGCACACTGCATGTGGGGTGAAACCCGTAGTCACCAAGCTGCCATATAGCGTGCAAGAAAGGTGGACTGCGCTAGGGAACAGTTACAAATAGGAAAACAGGTGTCCTTGCCTCAGTTCTACTTCTGTGAGTTCATCAAAGACATTGCAGAGTGTAAGATCGACCCAAGCCTCACCTGTGGAGAACCCACCGGCACAGCTTCATCTGCTGCCAAATATGAGAGCCCTCATCAAACTGACAGAAAATGTAGAGGCCCGGTTTCATTGAAAAATGCTAACGTTCTTCCCACACCAGCATTGATCCTTGACAAGGACGACAAAGGTGATAGAGTCAAGAATCCAAACTGTCAGTGCCCCATCCACAAGAAGAAAAAATCACTAATTCATGGAGATTGGAAAAAACTTAGTGTACATAAAAATCCCCTTAAAAAACACAATTTTATTAATGATCATAAAACACACCTTCCCAGTGACGTTGAAAAAATGTCAAAAATTAGACCTAGTATAAGGTGCTGCATAGCCCTACATTAAGGCCTGACTGATACCTTCCTATCCGTGGAGGTTGGCACCCTAATAGTACGATATTGGCGCCCCCACTCAACGAGGACTATCCCTCGCTTCCCTAGTGATCCCTAATATCACAGAGGGGAAAACAATTTCCAGGATAGAACAGTAATGAAAAAATCAGAATGCCCTAGGACTTATGCAGACCAAACAGATAATACAGCAATAAAAACATTTACCATATGATATGGTAAATGTTTTTATTGCTGTATTATCTGTTTGGTCTGCATAAGTCCTAGGGCATTCTGATTTTTTCATTACTGTTCTATCCTGGAAATTGTTTTCCCCTCTGTGATATTAGGGATCACTAGGGAAGCGAGGGTTAGTCCTCGTTGAGTGGGGGCGCCAATATCGTACTATTAGGGTGCCAACCTCCACGGATAGGAAGGTATCAGTCAGGCCTTAATGTAGGGCTATGCAGCACCTTATACTAGGTCTAATTTTTGACATTTTTTCAACGTCACTGGGAAGGTGTGTTTTATGATCATTAATAAAATTGTGTTTTTTAAGGGGATTTTTATACCCATCCACAAGAAGCCACACCTGCTGAAGAAATGAATCGGCTTCAGAATGAAACCACTCCAATAATGCAAAGAGCTTCTAAAAAAGTTTGGAGTATGCTTCAGATATTGTGCTTCTACCGAACACCTTGCTAAGGACTGTAAGGTTACAATCAAGTGTATGGAGTGTGACAGCAAAGACCACATACAAGCACTCCATCCATCCCAGCATAACCCTACACCTACGCCTTCTCCAACCACAAGCCATGGTGGGGAGAGTACAGGCCAAGCAGCAAGTCATCTCGCAGTATCTTCTTCATGCACAGAAGTCTGCGGAGAAGGTCTTTGGGACAAGTCTTATGAGAAGATGTGCCTGGTAAAGGTATATCCCAAATGTCACCCAGAGAAGGCCATGAAGGTGTAAAGCATCCTGGACAATCAGAGCAACCAATCAATAGCAAGGTCAGAACTCTTTGATCTGTTCGACTTAAAGGGAAGCGCCTACTCCTTCACCTTAGGCACCTGCAACGGCATCTCAGAAGTCTTTGGAAGAAGGGCCAGTGGTCTCTTGGTAACATCACTTGAAAATACCATAGAAATACCTCTATCCACACTCCAGATACCGTCCAACAAGGAAGAGATCCCAATGCCGGAAGTCGCTCTTCATCACCCTCACCTGAAGACTATAGCCGGCAAGATTCCAGCTCTCGATCACAACGCATAAATCCTGATCCTACTTGGGAGAGACATCAATGGTCCTCACGAAGCACCATTTGCTCAATGCTTCGACCTATGCTGGGTGATCATAGGGAATGTCTGCGTAGACAAAATGAGAGACCTAGTGTTTTCTTCTCCTACAACAAGCACATCTTGCCAAATGGTCACAGCACTCATTTCCAGCCATGCCCACATCATTACTCGGTGAAAGAGATACTGCTCGACATCAAGTGGTGATGGCCACTACTTGACAGTGTGAACACGGACCGTCCCTGGGACGACAATCTCGAGTCAACAGTGTTCAATTCCACAAGTCAAGATAACAAGTTGGCACCTACAAGAGAAGATAAAGAATTTCTAAGGGTTATGGACAAAGAATTCGCTCAAGACAACTCCAACAGCTGGGTGGCTCTGTTATCCTTTCATTCTCCAAGACCAAGGTTGCAAACAATCTGCAGCAATCAACAGCAAGGTTCTCTTCTCTAAAGTGCACTTTAAAAAAATGGCCATAGATGGAAAGACATTTTAACAATTTCATGCAAAACACCTTTGACAGAGATCATGCAGAACCCACACCGCCACTGAAGGAAGGAGAAGAATGCTGGTACCTTCTGTCCTTCGGGGTCTACCACCCTCGGAAACCTAACCAGATCAGGGTGGTATTTGACTTCAGTGCTCAGCACGAAGGTGTCTCCCTCAACAACTTGCTCCTTACTGGACCCAACATGAACAACAACCTCATAGGAGTGTTGATTTGCTTCAGGCAGGAACCCGTGGAGATAATGGCCGACATCCAGCAGATGTTTCATTGCTTCGTGAGGGAAGAAAGTAGAAACTAACTCAGGTTCCTATGGCACAAGGACAACGACATCCATGAGGTCATGGACTACCAGAAGAAGGTACACGTCTTCAGCAACAGCCCTTCACCTGCTGTAGCGATCTATGGCCTGAGACAGGCAAACCAGGAAGGTGAGAGAGAATTGGATGCGATGCTCATCAGTTTGTAGAGAAGAATTTCTATGTGGACGACGGGCTAAAGACTTTATCCTTGAGTGAAGAGGATATCGATCTGCTCTCCAGGACTCAGGAAGTGCTCTCGTCATCAAATCTCAGGCTCCACAAGATTATCTCTAACAGTCAAGAGGTAATGGAAGCGTTTCCTTCGGAAGATTATGCCACAAGCTTAAGAGACCTCAATTTAGGTTCCGACGTCCCTCCCACACAACGCAGCCTCAGTCTTGGGTTCGTCGCACCTATCACTATTCAAGGCAAGATTCTGCTATGACAGCTCACTGCCGAAAATACCGATTGGGAAGCTCCGCTGCCGCCCCAGAGGCAACAAAAATGGGAGACCTGGAAGAAGTCATTGAAGATCCTAGAAGAAGTCCCATGTTGTTATTCTGTAAAATCTTCAGTTGCCGTCAGAACAGAAGTCCACATTTTCTCTGATGCGTCTACAGAAGCCATAGCCGCACTAGCTTATCTGAAGACCTCAGGAGCGCACAATGAAGTGCACTGTAGTTTCATTCTGGGTAAGGCCAAACTAACCCCTAAACCTGCACACTCAGTAACAAGGCTTGAACTTTGTGCCACAGTATTGGAGGTAGAAATCGCTGAAGTCTTGAGAGATGAAATGGACATTGCAATCGATTCCTTTACATTCTACACAGATCATAGAGTGGTACTCGGATATATATATAGCCAAACAAAACAATTCTATGTCTTTGTGAGTAATAGAGTAGAACGCATCAGATGTTTTGCTACTCCTGAGCAGTGGCATCCCATCCCCTCTGATCTAAACTCAGCTGACCGAAGAACGAAACTCACAGCTGCATCCAAGCTGACACCTCCAACTATCTTGTATGAGGATATCTACGATAATTATGTCAGAAATGCATATGAGCTAGTGGATCCAGAATATGACAAGGAAATTAGACCAACTATCTCCACACACTATATTTCAATGACATCAAAGCTGAAGTTGAAACTTCATCGCTTTGAACACTTCTCAAGTTGGTCAGCCGCTGTACTAGCCGTCGCTCATCTTACTCACATTGCTCATTGCTTTACCAATGACAAGTCATCAGGGTACTGCGGATGGTACATGTGCAAGGGTCATCCTACCATCGAAGACAAGGAACAAGCTGCACAAGTCATCATCAGGTGCGTGCAACAAGAAGTATATCACCATGAGATTGACAGCATTACGAAAGGTGTCAATCTCTCCAAAAACAGTACGCTACTTGACCTGAACCCAGTGCTTGATCACAGCAAGTTGCTGAGATTAGGCAGTCGCATAGGGAAATCTAAACTGCACCATAAGGAACAGAACCCTATTATCATCGTGGGTTGACACTGCGTGGCTACTCTGCTAGTCCGGCACTATCACGAACAAGTACAGCATCAAGGCAGACAGCTTACCAAAGGTGTCCTCTGGTTTATGGATCGTTGGAATGAAGAGATGTGTCTCCTCCATGCTCCATAGATGCGTTAAGTGCCAAAGTTTAAGAGGAAGACATCAGTACCAGCAGATGGCGAATCTTCCAACAGTTCACCGAAGTACAGATCAGCCATTCTCTTATGTCGGGGTAGATGTCTTCGATCCTTGGTTGGTCATTACAAGAAGAACTCATGGTGGAGATGCAACCAGTAAGCGATGGGCTCTTCTATTTACCTGTCTCAGTATCCGTGCAGTTCACATTGAGGTTATTGAACACATGGACTCTTCTTGCATCATCAATACCCTAAGAAGATTCTTTTCCATCCATGGGCCTGCTAAACAATTCCGGTCGGACACCAATGGAAATCTGAATATCTGCATCTGCTTCAAAACCATCACAAATGGCAGGATCCAACTCCTAACCTATAAGAAGGAGATCTCTTCCTTTTAAAAGACAAAGAGGCTCATCTTAACCACTGGCCGATGGGTCTTATCACCAAGGTTGTGCCCAGCGATGATGGAAAAACTCGGAAGGTAAAATTCAAGGTGACAAAGGGGGGTCCAATTTGAATCATCTTTCGTCAAGTCACCAAACTTGTGCTACTTTTACTGAATGAGGACGTCACAAAAACTGAATATTGTTACTGGACTCCGCCATGGCGCGGAACATACCTCCTCATACCCCAGCCGTGTTAGGACATAAAGCACTTTGTGTGCAAATGGACTTGATCATTTCCTCGTGGATTAAATGTTACCATTGGGTTAGTGGAAGAGTAGGCTTGTTACGGCTTCCCCAACCTGAAGATGTTTCTTCTTCTTCTCTCCTGTAGTTGATGATGTTAGCCCTTGCTCCTCCCTTCTTCCTCATTATTAGTTTGCTGTAGCCATCTTTGGATGCAAATGTGTACCTCTCTGTTTGGGATTACTTTTTCTACTTGCTGCATTGGACTTAATACAAGATTTTCAGAGAAAATCAACTCTGTTTCTCCTGGACTCTTATTATAAGTTAGTGTGGCCAAGTTGGAACTATCTGAGGACACTTTGCATGTGAGTACAACAATCATACAGTTATCTAATGGATTCATGGCTAAGGATTTAGAGACTCATATTGCCTTGAAAAGTCAGAATAGTCATATTCTACTTTTATGGCACACAGTATTGCTGAGCATGGAAGGAGAGCCAATTGGCTTTAAAAGTAGAAATTTGCTGCATTGGTTTTCGTTTGCCATAATGCATTTGAAAGAAGAAGTCTCATCAAATTTTGTATCCTCTTAATATTTTGCAGTCATCATATTATATAGCACTATGTGCTTATGGATCGCCCCCAGGGCTGTGGAGTTACTCGGTACTGGGCCGGTGTCTTAGAGGGATAGGTCATGGTGGCAGTGACCCTGTCCGTGGCCCTGGATGTCCATGTAAAATAGGTGGAATGAAGCTGAATAAAGTTTATAGGTAGATTAATTTATGACGCCACCTGTGGTACTCGGCAATGAAGGTGTTTAGCCGATGCTGCGGTGCATGTCCTCTGGGACAGATGGTATAAAGCAGCAAAGATGGAATAGCTATCCACAAGTAGAGCTGTGGTCCCAGGGCAGTAGTAGTAGGTGTTGAAGTAGATGGTGTAGTGTTAGGCACAGAGATGTAGCAGTGCTGAGTGGGTTGGCACAGGAAGAAGGCAATGACACAGATGAGTGCAGTTCCAATTCTATTACTCACGTTTCTGGCACAGACAGGTGCCCGCTTCAGTGCCACGGTCACCAGATCAGGGGCATAGCCAACTTCCAGGTAGATGGAATACATCCTTCTAGCACTCCTTTTCCTGTGCCTTTCCTGAACGTCTCCTTACTAGTGCTAATCTGAAGTACTTGTAGCTCTGAATTACACTCAAGTTCCTCCTTCTTGATGTTACTTACAACTCCACTCGTATGACAGGCAGCTGTAGCCTGCTTCGGGGACTCCATACAATCATGACCCGGCTCACACAAGTTGCTGCTGTGTCTTCGAGTCTTAGGTGGGAATAAAGTGGTCACAACTTCTATTCCTCTGGTTTCTGCTGTAGGATCATTAGTATCACACACAGCCTCGGATACCGGCGCCTGACCTTGGCGCATTATACTTAGGAAAGGGCTCTGCTCTAGCCCCAATCCCCAGTCTCTCTCCTCCTCACGTTCCGTTCTTATCTATCTTCCTTCTGAACAACTGATCCTTCTTTCTTCCTCTTTCCTTGCCAACAGCTCTAGCTTACAGGAGGCTGCTGCATCTACGTCCTTTCCCTACTTCCCACGTAGGGGAGTCTGACTTAACTTCCGTCAGCTTTCCCCTCTAGTGTTTCTAAGCTCCACCCACCACCCAGCACCCTTCATGAACCAAAGCAGCTGCCATAAAGGGTGCTCTGCTGTTCTAAGGTGTCTGTGCTGGATGTAGGTGCTGGAGTCTGGTCAGGTGTTACCATCTTACCTGGGAAGTGGGATACTACACCTCAGGAGGAGGTGCAGTACCTCTGTGGTGACTGAACCCTCAGGGGTGCCACACTTACAATTGCTCATTTTCCCCCTCTATCCAGTTAATTTTTCTCTTTTCCATTAGGTCTATGACATCATATAATTATTAAGAGAAACTGGATCCTTCTAAGCTCTAAGTAAAAACAGGTTAATTTTCCCTATATGAGTCATAAGTCACTGCAAAAGTCACTGGCAGGGGGGAGGGGTGGAGCAAATGGGTCAGGCGTTGAAGAGGTGAATAATAAATGTTGGAAAAGAGACTTCCTGTTTCTATACAAATCAGACAAAATAATTAGCTGGGTAGAAAAGCAAAATGAGCAATTGCAAGCACACAGTGCTATATAATATGACGATTGTAATATAATAAAATAATAAAAATGTGGATGTCAGTGCTTCTTTAAGAGACCCTGAATGATTAGTAAAAAAGTGACCCCATTTTGAATCCATTTAATGGTGTAGTAAACATTTTTACATGGTATAGAAAAACGGCACATCAAATAATTTTCTCCTTAACGCACAGAAACTGTAATAGAAAAATCCTTTGTATTTACAAACGCTTTCAAATTGAATTTATTATAATCACCACTGTGAACAACGTATCCAGACCGTACTGCGGGCTTATCCAAGCTTCCAAGCTGCAGTTAAATCCTCGGTGTGTGCTCTCCATGTGCGAAGTGAACAAACTTGAGATAGAGGGAGGTCCCACAAAACGTCGCCACAGGTGTGCTTCCCCGTCAGATTATCAGCATCTCTGCAGCCCTGTTCACTTTATTGTAGCGCATGAATGCGCATGGACAGCCCACACCGAGGATCTAACTGCAGCTTGGAAACTTGCGGGGATGCATTTGTAGAACCCCTGATGTATTATCTCAAATGAAACCCTACAGAAGTCTGCCCAGTTTTAAAAACTAAAGCGATCAATGCAATTATCAAAGAGTGTAGTTACCATTCTGGCCCCAAAATTGTTTTCAAGAGATTAATGTGCCGCATATGGCAAAAAGTGAAAATTTCATTTTTTTCCAATCAAGGTTTATTTCTCTTTGAGGGTATATGTGCGGCATAGGTGACATATCAACTTTATTCTGTGTGTCAGAATGATTAAAAAGATACTAAATGTATTCAGTTTTATTTATATTTTACTATGTTGGCACTTTAAAAATACTTGGTAAAAAAAATTAATATTTTTGTGTTGCCTTACACTGCGTGCAGAATTATTAGGCAAGTTGTATTTGAGAGGATTCTTTTTATTATTGAACAACAACTATGTTCTCAATCAACCCAAGAGAATCATAAATATCAAAGCTTAATATTTTTGGAAGTTGGAGTGGGTTTTTTTCAGATTTGGCTATCTTAGGAGGATATCTGTTTTTTCAGGTAACTATTACTGTGCAGAATTATTAGGCAAGTTAATAAAAGACAAATATATACCCATCTCACTTGTTCATTTTTACCAGGTAAACCAATATAACAATGCAAAATTTAGAAGTAAACATTTCTGAAATTCAAAAGCAAAGCAAAAAAAAATCAGTGACCAATATAGACACCTTTCGTTATGAAGACACTCAAAAGCCTTCCATCCATAGATTCTGTCAGTTGCTTGATCTGTTTACAATCAACATTGCATGCAGCAGCCACCACAGCCTCCCAGACTGTTCCGAGAGGTGTACTGTTTTCCCTCCTTGTAGATCTCACATTTTATGAGGGACCACAGGTTCTCTATGAGGTTCAGATCAGGTGAACAAGGGGGCCATGTCATTATTTTTTCTTCTTTTAGACCTTTACTGGCCAGCCACGCTGTGGAGTATTTGGATGCATGTGATAGAGTATTGTCCTGCATGAAAATCATGTTTTTCTTGAACGATACCCACTTCTTCTTGTACCACTGCTTCAAGAAGGTGTCTTCCAGAAACTGGCAGTAGGTCTGGGAGTTGAGCTTCACTCCATCCTCAACCCGATAAGGTCCCACAAGTTCATCTTTGATGATACCAGCACATACCAGTACCCCACCTCCACCTTGCTGGCATCTGAGTCGGAGTGGAGATCTCTGCCCTTTACTGATCCAGACGCGGGCCCATCAAGAGTCACTCTCATGTCATCAGTCCATAAAACCTTAGAAAAATAAGTCTTAAGATATTTCTTGGCCCAGTCTTGATGTTTTATCTTATGTTTCTTGTTCAAAGAGGTGGTCACTTTTCAGCCTTCCTTACCTTGGCCATGTCCCTGAGTATGGCGCACCTTGTGCTTTTTGATACTCCAGTAATGTTGCAGCTCTGAAATATGGCAAAACTGGTGGCAAATGGCATCTTGGCAGCTTCATGCTTGATTTTCCTCAATTCATGGGCAGTTATTTTGCGCCTTTTTTATCAACACGCTTCTTGCGACCCTTTTGGCTATTTGCCATGAAACGCTTGATTGTTCAGTGATCACGCTTGAAAAGTTTGGCAATTTCAAGACTACTGCATCCCTCTACAAGACATCTCACAATTTTTGACTTTTCAGAGTCCGTCAAATCTCTCTTCTGACCCATTTTGCCAAAGGAACGGAAGTTGCCTAATAATTAAGCACACCTTATATAGGGTGTTGATGTCATTAGACCACACCCCTCCTCATTACAGAGATGCAAATCACCTGATTTACATAATTAGCTGTTGGCTTTCAAGCCTATACAGCTTGCAGTAGGACAACATGTATAAAAAGGATGATGTGATCAAAATACTCATTTTCCTAATAATTCTGCACACAGTGTATAGTGGGAGACATAACCTATTTATTTTTCTGTTGATGTCGTTGTCTGAAAGTTTAATTTTGGCAGGATGAATAGTAAGTTGTATTGGTACCATGTTGGGGTATAAGTGACCCTTTGATATAAAACAGCAATTCTGCCATTTTTTATGATGGCCTCAATTCATTAAGACTAGAGTTTGAGAATGGAGTAAATTTTGATGAATTTTCTAGGCAGTAGAAATGAGTGAGTCTTTTGAAACTTGAATTTGCCAGTTTTTCGAATTTTCCCAAAAAATTAGAATCGCAATACCAAAATGCCTGCATTGGCTTAATACTAAAAAGCCTGCCTTCAAAATATGTGTAACACCTTGAGATCTCCTTGGAGTGTATTGAACCTGCCTTAAGCTCTGTAATGTAAACACAGCCATTTTAATTTCCAAAAAATATCCCTGTGTGGCTATTCAAGACATAGCCTTTTAATTAGATATGCAAAACAGGTGTACTATTTGGAATATGAAGAAGTAATGGCTTCTCAACAAAGAGATTAAAAAGTATTCCTTTTATGGCATCGGCAACTAGTGATGAGCAAATTTGTTAGAAAAACAATCGCCAAACATAAATTCGGCACGAATAAGGCACATTCGAATTTGTGATTGGAAACACGAGGAAAATTTTATGAAATCGGAAAAAATCGGTAACATTCGGTAAAAAGGGAAAATTTTTGAGCTGCCACTAAACTATTTTCAGCACTTTGGCTACAATAATGGTGGTACATCATGAGCGTGAGGTACATGTTTGATGAGGGAGGGGGTTTTTAGAGCTCAGAGGCACGGCGCACTTGTAAAATGTAAAAAAAAATTTCTAACTTTATGTGTGCACATTGCGGATAGCCAATCAGGGCACAGGAAACATCCACAATGTCCTGACACAATGGCTTGTGTCATTGGCTTTTGAAATAACATGTCCCTCTCCATATAAAGAGCGGACATCTTGTTTTAGCACCATTTTGACAATGTAACAGCGCAGAGAGTCTGTTCCTGATGCTGGCAGTGTTAGCAGCTAGATTTTAGGTAATTAGCATGGCGGTTGTTTCTTAGTCAAATAGTTTAGCTATGTAGTATCCTGTGTGGCTGTGAAATTGACCTTCCAGCATTTTTTTTGCTATTACTGAGGTCCACAGACAAAGACAAGAGGGCACATTACATTCAAGTGTGTTGTGGACTGCTTGTATTGTGCTCCATACACGGGTGTACCATTCTACATCTTATTTTTTCATTAGGTAAATGTGAAACAGCATGCCATATCCCACCTTGTCATTTAGTGGGGTGGTGACATTGTTCTGTGATTTGAACTGTTGTGCATGAAAAAAATAACGTGATTCAACATGCCATATCTCACCTTGTTATTTAGTAGCGGTGAAATTCCACAGTCTGCAAAACTCATACACATTAAATAAAATTATTTTTTTTTGTTGGTAAATGTGATACAGCCTGCTGTATCCCACGTTGTAATTTTGTGGCAGTGATTCAGCCTTCATATCCCACATTCTAGTTTTGTGGTGGTGAAATTGTTGTGTGCAGAGCTGTTGCAAATAAAAAAAGCAAAAGCAAAAATTGGGGGGTTTTACAAACGTGATACAGCAGGCTAAATCCGATTTTTAAATTATTTGGAGCATATCTTCTAGGTTATACAGGTGTGACCCTCACTAAAAAAATTGTTCAGTTACTAACATTGTACAGTAGGAGACATCTCACTTTGAAATTGTTTGTAGTATCTAGTCTATGTTATACAGGCATAGCCGGCGTTAGGGCAAGGCAGACTAGGCAGCTGCCTAGGGCTCCCACTCACTTGGGGGCTCCCAGCATCTACAGCATAAGCTCCACTGATAATCAGTGAAGCTTCTGATATAGAGGCTGGTTGAGGACCTGTAGTGACATCATGATCATGTGACCTACCAGGTGATGGTGATGTCACCATAGGCCATGTACTCATTGGAAGAGCTAGCGACCCGGCACCTACCAACTTGAGCTGCGAGATAAGTAGAACAGCACCCACTGTGTGTGCTGCTCCTGGTGAAAATGGTTCCTGGCCTGCTGTCAGCAACTCCTGCTCTTGTCGGTAGTCACAGCAGAGGAGAGGGCAGGGAGGTGTACAGGCCTCAACCACAGGCCAAAAAATATTTATTCTGTTACTAGCATTATACAGTGGGGGACATCTCATTTTCAAATTGTTTGTAGTATCTAGTCTGTTATACAAGTCTCATCCACAGGCCCCCAAAAATATTTATTGTGTTACTAAAGTCATACAGTATGGGACATCTCACTTTCAAATTGTTTGTAGTATCTAGTCTAAGTTATACAGGCCTCATTCACAGGCCCCCCCAAATATTTCTTGTGTTACTAACATCATAGAGTGGGGGAAATAACATCATACAGTAGGGGACATCTCACTTTTAGTTTGTTTGTAATATCTAGTCTACGTTATACAGGCTGTCATGCAGCCGCCGTGGCCGCCTCCAGCTCCTGCCTCACTGCCGCTGCCTGCGTCCATCGCGCTGCCTCCCCCGAGCCCCGCTGTACTCACCGGCTCTCGGCGTCCCGGCGCGCGCCATGGCTCCTGCTCCTGTCATCCGTCGGGCGCGCGCGCACGGAGGTCAGAGACACACGCACCCCCGTTGCTAGGCAACCACGCCTGTCAGCACAGCCTCCTCTCTAGCCTGCTCCATGGCTTGGAGGTTCCTGACCCGGAAGTCCTCTGCGCACTCTGCTTATCAGGCCGCCTCTTCCTCCGGGCTGTGCCTGATTGTCATTTGTGCATTACAAGTGATTCTGGCCCCAAGTCCTCTGTAGCTCCTTGCCTTCTCTATTGCTAGTCCTGTCGCCTTGTCTATGCCCTCACGCCCTCCATGTGCTCTCTTCTAGTGCCTGCTCTCCAGTGTCTCCATATCCTGCCCGTGTTCCAGTTCCTGTGTCCCAGCTATGTCTCCCTGCCAGTGTCTCCACCCTCTCTGAGTTCCCGTGTCACAGCTCTACCTGTCTGCCACCAGTCTGCCTTGTCCTTCGCTGAGGTCTCTTGTACCAGCTGCCGTGGTGATAGTCTCTCTCGGGCCTGCCCCTAATGCTCCCTGTATAGGGGGCGGTCCACCTGGTCGCCCAGGGGAGGTTCGTTATCACGGTCCAGCGGGTCCACCCTTGGAGGTCCACTCATCCTCACAGTACGGTCAGGCCATGGACAGTACCTCTGCCCCCGCCCAGAAGGAACTGCTGTTCCTACGGGAGAACCAAACCCGGATCATGGCTTTTCTCTATTCCATGGAGTCCCATATTTCTGCGTTACAACCCACGGATCCAGGGAACACGTCCCAGCTGGCTAGTCTCCAGCAGGAACTGGCCCAGCAACGCGACACCCAGGCCCACATCCTAAATTACATGGCTTCCGTGGATAACCGTCTTTTATCCCTGCAGTCCGCCGCCTCAATTCCTGTCCAGTCTCCTGCGCCACACCCATCACCCCGCCTGGTGGGATCTCCGCGGTATAGCGGAGATCCCAAATTATGTCGGGGGTTCCTCAATCAGTGCCAATTGCACTTTGAATTACTGCCACTACAATACCCCACTGATCGGGCTGAGGTGGCCTTTGTTGTGTCCCACCTGGAGGGCGAAGCTCTGGCCTGGGTGAACCCCCTTTGGGAGCGAGATGACCCTCTGGTCTCCCAGCTCGCCACTTTTCTTGAGACTTTTCGCAAAGTCTTTGACGCGTGGCCTCTACCACCGAGTCCCTTTTTAATCTCCATCAGGGCACTCTCTCGGTTGGCCAGTATGCCATTCGCTTCCGTACCCTGTCCTCTGAGCTGGGATGGAATAATGAGGCCTTGGTGGGAGGTTTTTGGCGCGGTTTGTCTTCCCGGATCAAGGACGAGCTGGCAGGTCGGGACACGCCAACGTCTTTAGAAGACCTAATTTCCCTGGCAACACGCATTGACATGCGTTTCCAGGAACGCTCCCGTGAAGCCGCCAGGGAGAGGAGACCTTCCCGTCTATCCTTGGTCACACGCAGTCCGCCCCGTCCGCGACTCGCTTCTGCCTCCTCGGCCTCAGGCACCTGAACCCATGCAGGTAGACTGCCTCAAACCTGCAGAGCAGCATCGCAGAGAGAGAGTCGTTCAGGGTCTCTGCTTCTACTGTGGCAGCGCCACCCACCTGCTACGTTCCTGTCTGGAGAGGCCGGGAAACGCCACCGCCTAGGTCAGGTAAGAGAGGCCTCCCTTGGTGCCACTGATACCTCTCTATCCTTAACCCTCTCTGTTTTATTGAATCTGGCTCTTGTCGCTTCTCAGAGGTCGCCTACATTGTTTCTGGGGCAGCAGGAAACTTCATTCAGCTCGAGGCAGTCAAAAGACTCCGGATTCCTGTCAGATCCTTGGAGACTCCTCGGCGGATAGCTTTGGTTGACGGCAAGCCCTTGCGGCAGATTGTCACCCAGGTCACCGAAGAAGTGGAGCTACAGATCGGAGCTTTACATTGGGAGAACATAGCCTTCTACATGCTCCCCTCGTTGTCTCATACGTTATTATTAGGTCTTCCATGGTTGAGAATCCACAAACCCATCCTTGATTGGCGATCTGATGACATCCTACGCTGGGGTCAATCGTGCCAAACCAAGTGCCTGCTTTCCGTTCGACTGTTAAAATCTCCTCCATCCGCCTCGGTACCTGCAGATTTACCTCCACCCTACTGGTCCTTCGCTGACGTCTTCAATAAAAAGGAAGCTGAGAGTCTGCCCCCGCATTGTCCGTATGATTGCCCGATCGATCTCCTTCCAGGTTCCACTCCACCAAGAGGCCGTATTTACCCATTAAATCCTCTCAAGTCCCAAACCATGACCGAGTATGTCCAGGAAAATCTGGCCAAGGGTTTTATTCGGAAGTCTTCATCACCCGCAGGCGCAGGGTTCTTTTTTTGTCAAGAAGAAGGACGGGTCTCTTTGCCTCTGCATCGACTACCGGGGTCTCAACGCTATTACGGTAAAGAACAAGTATCCGCTCCCTCTCATTCCAGAGTTGTTCGACTGGCTGCGGGGAGCACGAATCTTTACCAAACTGGATCTCCGTGGATCCTACAATCTTATCCGTATTCATGCCGGTGATGAATGGAAGACCGCGTTCAACACCCGGGACGGCCACTACGAGTACCTGGTGATGCCCTTTGGTTTGTGCAACGCCCCCGCAATGTTCCAGGAATTTGTGAATGATATTTTCCTAGACCTGCTTTATTCGCGTGTAGTGGTATACCTGGACGATATTTTAGTTTTCTCGTTTGATCTGGCTACCCATCGAAGGAACGTTCGTCTAGTACTGCAGCGCCTGAGGGAGAATCGCCTCTATGCCAAGCTTTAAAAGTGGGCCTTTGAGCAATCGTCTCTTCCGTTCCTGGGGTACATCAAATCCGATTCCGTCTTGCGCATGGACCCGGAGAAAGTGTCCGCCGTGCTCAGTTGGCTGCGTCCTCATGGTGTCAAGGCGATACAGCGATTTCTCGGC
The DNA here is from genome assembly GCF_039654945.1 of Dendrobates tinctorius. Classification (NCBI taxonomy): domain Eukaryota; kingdom Metazoa; phylum Chordata; class Amphibia; order Anura; family Dendrobatidae; genus Dendrobates; species Dendrobates tinctorius. The sequence goes on from NW_027361832.1 coordinate 10,932,142, forward strand.
TTCGCGAACTACTATCGACAGTTCATCCCTCACTTTTCCTTGCTGACTAGTTCCATCTCCTCTCTAATCCGCAAGGTGGCCAATCCTCACGCCTGGTCATCAGAGGCGGAGAGTGCCTTGTCTCTGAAAGAAGCCTTTGCCACATTACCTGTCCTCCACCATCCTGAGGCCAACAAACCTTTCATTCTGGAGGTAGATGCCTCAGCCACCGGAGCTGGAGCGGTACTTTCACAGAAGTCTGCCAACGGTCGACTTGTCACCTGCGATTTTTTTCTCCAAAACCTTTTCCTCCTCGGAACAGAACTACTCCATTGGTGACAGAGAGCTGTTGACCATCAAGCAGGCGTTGCAAGAATGGAGGTACCTACCAGAGGGGGCCGTACATCCTTTTAAGATCTTCACGGACCATAAGAACTTGGCATATATCCAGCTGGCACAGAGACTTAACCCCCGGCAAGCTAGATGGGCTTTATTCTTTGCTCGTTTCGAATTTGAGCTCCACTTCCGTCCCGGCAACAAAAACCTCAAAGCTGACGCACTGTCCAGGTCCTTTTTGTCGGTGGATACTGAGGAGGAGACCATGCAAGTCTTGGACCCTTCCAAGGTCATCACGCTAGCACCCATCAGTTTGACCTCCCTGCCTCCGGGTAAGACCTTTGTTCCCTTGAACAACAGAAGGCGAGTCCTGCGCTCGGGTCATGCCTCCAAGCTGACAGGTCATGTAGGTCTCAAAAAGACTATTACACTCGTGTCCCGCTACTACTGGTGGCCAACCCTTCCCCAAGATGTCCGTAACTTCATCGCCTCCTGTCCGTCTTGTGCCAAGAACAAGGTTCCTCGACAGCTTCCCTCCGGTCTTTTACACCCGCTTCCAGTTCCCTCGGCTTCTTGGCAGCACATTGCTATGGACTTTATTACCGGTCTGCCTCAGTCTTCGGGCTGCACTGTCATCCTCGTAGTAGTGGACAGGTTTTCCAAGATGGCTCATTTCATCCCGCTTCCAGGTTTACCCTCAGCACCCGAGCTAGCGAAGATTTTCATCCACCATGTTTTTCGCTTTCATGGCCTTCCTCAACATATTGTTTCGGACAGGGGAGTCCAATTCACTTCGTGGTTCTGGAGGGCTCTCTGCAAGAGTATGAACGTCACGCTTGACTTCTTGGCTTACCACCTGCAAACCAGTGGTCAAGTGGAATGCACTAACCAGACTCTGGTAACCTATCTCTGACATTTCTCTAATGCCCACCAAGACGACTGGACCGACTTACTCCTGTGGGCCGAATTCGCATACAACAATCACGCCAGCGAACCTTCGCCCAAGTCGCCCTTCTTTGTCATCCACGGGCAACATCCTGGTGTGCCCCTGCCGGTGCCTCCTGTCTCTGGTGTGCCAGCTGCTGATTTTCTGTCCAGGGGGTTCTCCAGGATCTGGCAGGAAACCAGGACAGCTCTCAAACAAGCTCAGGACAAAACGAAGAGACACGCGGACAAGAGGCGCCTAGACTCTCCACTATATCATCCGGGAGATAAAGTCTGGCTCTCTTCTAAATTTATATGCCTAAAGATCCCTTCACATAACCTGGGTCTCCGGTACATTGGACCCTTCGAGGTCTTGGCTCGCATCAATGATGTCTCTTACAAGTTGAGGCTACCTGCCTCACTCCTTATCCCTAATTCATTCCACGTTTCTCTTCTAAAACCAGTCATCCTCAATCACTTTCATGCTTCTACCACTCTTTTGCCTCTCCCAGTCTCCTCTGATGATGTTTTTGAGGTCAAGAACATCCTCACCATGAAAAAGCGAAGAGGCAAAACCTTTTTTCTGGTTGATTGGAAGGGTTTTGGCCCTGAGGAGAAATCTTGGGAACCCCGGGAAAACATCCAGGCGCCTCGAATCCTGGCTAAGTTTCTTTCCAGCCGTAGGCGGGCGCGTAAGGAGGGGGGTACTGTCATGCCGCCGCCGTGGCCGCCTCCAGCTCCTGCCTCTCTGCCATTGCCTGTGTCTATCGCGCCGCCTCCCCCCCGAGCCCAGCTGTACTCACCGGCTCTCGGCATCCCGGCGCGCGCCCTGGCTCCTGCTCTTGTCATCCGTCAGGGGCGCGCGCACTGAGTTCAGTGGCACATGCGCACCCCGTTGCTAGGCAACCACGCCTGTCAGCCCAGCCTCCTCTCCAGCCTGCTCCATGGCTTGGAGGTTCCTGACCCAGAAGTCCTCTGCGCACTCTGCTTATTAGGCCACCTCTTCCTCCGGGCTGTGCCTGACCGTCATTTGTGCATTACAAGTGATTCTGGCCCCACATCCTCTGTATCTCCTTGCCTTCTCTATTGCTAGCCCTGTCGCCTTGTCTGTGCCCTCACGCCCTCCGTGTGCTCTCTCCTAGTGCCTGCTCTCCAGTGTCTCCATATCCTGCCCGTGTTCCCGTTCCTGTGTCCCCGCCGTGTCTCCCTGCCAGTGTCTCCACCCTCTCCGTGTTCCCGTGTCGCAGCTCTATCTGTCTGCCACCAGTCTGCCTTGTCCTTCGCTGAAGTCTCTTGTTCCGTCCCGGGGTACCAGCTGCCGTGGTGATAGTCTCTCTCGGGCCTGCCCCTAATGCTCCCTGTATAGGGGCGGTCCACCTGGTCCGCTCGCCCGGGGGAGGTTCATTATCACGGTCCAGTGGGTCCACCCTTGGAGGTCCACTCATCCTCACACAGGCCTTATTCACAGGCCCAAAAATATTTCTTGTGCTACTAATTTCATACAGTAGGGGACATCTCACTTTCAATTGGTTTGTAGTATCTAGGCTATGTTATAGAGGTCTCATCCAAAGGCCCCCCCAAAATTCTTCTGTTATTAATGTCGTACAGTAGAGGACATCTCACTTTCAAATTGTTTTAACATCTAGTCTAAGTTATAGAGGCTTCATTCACAGGCCCCCCAAAAGTTTTTACTCTAAGGCCGGGGTCACACTGGCGAGGAATACAGCCGAGTGAGAGGCGCTAAAAGCACGCATTAGACACGGACAAATGATTCTCTATGGGGTCACTCGCACCAGGCGTATATTTCTCATCCGTATCCTACGCTCCGTGCCAATCACAGCATGCTGCGATTATCAGCGTACTACGCCCGTAGTACGCCAATGCAAGTCTATGGGCGCGCAAAAAATACGGATTACACAAGGACCAGACGTGTGACCTGCGAGCAATACGCAGGTCTTTTGGCTGGTGACAGGAAATGGGCCAATCCATCATCAGGAAGCCTAGACATGCAAATGAGCTCAAAAAGCGCTCCAGACATCCAGGAAGTACGCCTCCACGGAGTACAGCAGCAGCATGGCGTCCACGTACATAAATGTTGAGATGCTCATTGTCCTGGTGCAGGAGTGTCCCGAAATCTGGGACCAACGCGATGCAAATTATGCAAACCAGGCAAGAAAGGAGGCGTCATGGAGGCGCATCTGTCACCAGATGTACCATGACTTTTGTGACCAACCACGTGAGGAGCAGCATAAAATTCGTAAGTACAACGCAAAACATCAGTAACCTTATCACGCAAGAAAAAAGGAATATAGAATCAGCACCCCCCTTCCTGTGCATGTACTTTGAGCCTCATGAGGCCGTTAGATTTGGATGTGACACATGGCTTCACACAGCCATAATTTGGGGTTAGGCCACAAACTCCTCATCCTCCTAGACAAAACAATTATTAAGTGTAGCTAAAGAGACCCTGTGTATCTGCCCAATTACATATGCCACCATGTGTAGAAAGCACACCCCAGAAGGTCCCATGCCTAGACTACTGTTAGAAAATGTGACCTCTCAAATATGTGAATTTGACAATATTTCCTGTCACATTGCAGTGGAAGATGTGATGAAACGCTGGCGAAGCATCCGGGACCAGTACCGCCGGGAACGCCAGCAGCGGTCCAGGAGTGGGCATGCTGGATATGTTAAAAGGAAGTACCGTATTTTTTGGCCTATAAGACGCACCCCTATTTTCAGAAGGAAAATAGGGGAAAAAATAATAATGTGTCAAATGGGGGTCCGTCTTACAGTCCGAATTCAGCTTACCTGGGAAGGGATCCGGCACAGGTGGAGAAGTAGTCACAGGGGTTATTCAGTGGTCCAGGCTCGTGCGGTGGCGGCGGCTCTGCGCTGGGGCAGCTGCGCTGGGGCTGGGGCGGGTGGGCTGTGCTGGGGCAGCTGTGCTGGGGTAGGGGCAGCTGTGCTGGGGCAGGGGCAGCTGGGGCAGGGGCAGCTGTGCTGGGGCAGGTGGGCTGGGGCAGGGGCAGCTGTGCTGGGGCAGCTGTGCTGGGGCAGCTGTGGCAGGGGCACGTGGGCTGAGGCAGCTGTGCTGGGGCAGGGGCAGCTGTGCTGGGGCAGGTGGGCTCTGCGGTGGTGGCAGCGGGCGGCGCTCTGCGGTGTGGTGGTGGCAGCGGGCTGTGCTCCGAAGCAGGGGCGGCGGCTCCGCCGGCGTTTCTTCGCAGCCCGGAGGCCCCCGTACACCCCTTGCTGGGCGCCGCCATTTTGCGGTGGCCTCCGGGAGCATGGACGCTGGCAAGATGGCCGCCGGTCCGGGGACGGCGGATGCGCAGCTTCAGATCTCGTGCCGAGATCTCGGGGGACGAGATTCAAATCTCGGCAACGAGATCTCGTCCCCCGAGATTTCGGGGACGAGATCTGAAGCTGTGCATGCGCCGTCCCCGGACCGGCGGCCATCTTGCCGGCATCCATGCTCCTGGAGGCCACTGCAACATGGCAGCGCCCAGCAAGGGATGTGCGGGGGCCTCTGGGCTGCGAAGAAACGCCAGCGGAGCCGCCGCCCCTGCACCCACCGGAGCACAGCCCGCTGCCACCACCGCACCGCAGAGCGCCGCCCGCTGCCACCACCGCACCGCAGAGCCTCGCCCGCTGCCACCAGCGCACCAGGTACCGTGCATTGCGACCATAAGACGCACCCCCCACTTTCCCCCAAAATACGGTACATCTACTATGACCGGCTGTCCTTCCTCACCCCAATTCTGGATCTGAGACCGTAAGTAGATACCTCACACCACATTACACAAATAATTTACAGGGCCAAAAATATTGATGTATTTTTGCCTCTGTTCTATTTCATAACAGAACTCAATCCAACCTTACGGATCGAGGAACGGCCTCAGAGGCAGAGCCCATAATAGATCCTGTAGGGGATGAGGTGGCTGGCCCATCTTCTCCCCCTACAAGAAGGATGGCAGAAGATGAGGCATTACAGGACAACCCAATGGCTGCTCAACACACAACACCACCAGGACCGTCTGCTGCTGCCCCATCACCCATCCTGGAAGAGCCAGGCAACTTGAGCAGCAGCCCAACTGGCCAGATCAGGGCCTCCCCACAGGCTGCTCTTACATCACAGCGAACACGAAGAAGGCGCCAGATCACTATTCAAGAAAGCAGGACCAATGTGGACACAGGGGTGCTGAATTATTTATCTAGAGTAACTACAGATGATGGGGAGGAGGCCTACGCACGTAGCCTCACCCTTTATCTCTGTGCCCTTACCCGAGAGGTCAGGCTCCGCATTAGGGGATGTATTCAGATCCTGCTTGATGCAAGCACCCCCCCCAATACCCCATAGGAGGTATTCGAATTTCTGGAGAGGTGGCAGCTCTCCCCCCGAAATCTAATGCGCATGAGACCATCCACACAGATGCTTGCTCAAGCAGGGTCCGAACAGCCCCTAAGACGTGGGCCAACACCTCAACCCCTTCCTCCCACTACTCAACCTTCTATTCCGCAGCCCCAAATGTCAGCCTCTAGCCAACCCCACCAATATGGCCACTTGTACCCACCCAGTGTTGGAGGCTGGTCCCAACCTGGTTGGGGACGATCTGGCTATCTTGGTGGGTATGAGCCACGTGCCTACCACAGCCAACAAGATGCCCCTCACCATCATCATTACTCTGGCCAGTATCCCCAACAGTCCCAGGAGGCAGGACAATTACAGCATCATGGGCAACAGTATGGCCCCACACAGGGCGATGTTGGCCACAGTGTCCAGCAGCACCCACAGGCTGCTCTTCCACGTTCCCCTTCCCCAACCTATGAGGATTTATGAGTCTGATGGCCGGAGATGTCCAGTGCGGTTTAACTGGTGCTCCAAATAGAAAGGAAAAAACAGGTGTTCTCCATCACCAAACTTTTTTAAATAATTTAACATTCTAATTTTTTCACAATGTTTTCCAATCATATGAAAGAATCCATCATGACAGGCAAGGCTACCTCACGCCTTTCAGACAGATATTACATGTGTACAAAAGACAATATTTCAACGCGCTATACTGTAAAATGAAAGGATGAAAATACACTACTCACTTGCTAATGCCTAGGAAAGGCGTGCTGGCCTTAGTGAAGTAGTCACCTTTTTTGCTAGCAATCTCTAGTAAAACAAATCAAGGCGACCAGCCCGCTCTCTCTATGTCTTAACAAGTAAGTGTTGTTTTTTCATCCTTTCCAGTCTAGCATGGTTAAATATTCTCTGTTCTACAGACAGGTAATATCTGGCTGAAAGCCGTGAGGTAGCCTTGCCTGTCATGGTGGAATCTTTCTATGATTGGAAAACATTATGAAGAAATGTGAGTGTTATCTTTTAGCATTTATTTTGGTGATGGAGCTCACCTTTTTTTTTCAAATCTAGTTGAATATTCTCATGCAGCAATGTTGTTATTGCCTAATCTTTTTTTGGGTTACGTTATGTGATGTTACTTTTCAAAAAAGTTAAAGAAGGCACCAAGGGTCATTTTGCCCATTGCCAAAATGTTCTTATGGCAATATTATGTTTGCCTTTAAGCAAACAAAAAAAAAGGCAAAACTAAAAATTTGTCTACTATAGTTAACGTCTCTGTGTGATTTTTCACAATCCCTCACAACATACTAACATACACTAACCAATGCAATGAAACAGTCATAGAATCATAAGGGGTTGAGTAATATATATTTAGACACACTTAAAGAAACAAATTATAACATAGACACAGCATGCTCTTGCCAAGAAGTTGCCCCCTCAGGTGAGATAAAGTAATTAGTGAAAATATCACGCACTTTGAGGCCAGAGAGCGGTCTACGTTGAGGGTTCATAGGTGGTCTCACCCTGCGCACATTGTCCGGCCTACGCACAACACCATCAGAGGAGGAACAATCATGTATCCTGGTAAAGTTAGGCAGAACAACACAGGCTTTCACAACTTCATTCACATTTTGTTCACTCAACTGAATGGCAGACTATAGTACCCGCCATTTGGCACAAAGAATCCCAAAGGAACACTCCACCAGTCGCCTAGCACCAGTGATAGGCGCAAGTTACAAATTCTGCGCCTGTGGTCAAGGTTGCGCCGGGGATATAGCCTCATGACATTGCGCGAGAACAGAAAGGCCTCATCTGCCACAAGGACATAAGGGACTGATTCTTCAGGGGAGCCTGGTAGCTGGCGTGGTGGTGGTAGATCCAACTGGTTGGTGCGTAGCCGCCGAGCCATTATGGAAGTTTTGAAGACTCTAGAGTCTCCCGTCCTTCCATAGGCTCCAATGTCACCAATTATAAACTTGTATTGAGGGTCTACCAGAGCCAACAATACAACAGAAAAGTATTGTTTATAATTGAAGAATTGGGAGCCAGAGTTCGGCGGATTACGCACCCGGATATGTTTGCCATCCAGGGCCCCAATACAATTTTGAAACTGGCATTCATAGAATCATAGAATCATAGAATCATAGAATCGTAGAGTTGGAAGGGACCTCCTGGGCCATCTGGTCCAACCCCCTGCTCAAAGCAGGATTCGCTAAATCATCCCAGTCAGATGTCTGTCCAGCCTCTGTTTGAAGACTTCCATTGAAGGAGAACTCACCATTTCTCGTGGCAGCCTGTTCCACTCATTGATCACTCTAACTGTCAAAAAGTTTTTTCTAATATCTAATCTGTGTCTCCTCCCATTCAGATTCATCCCATTGCTTCTAGTCTTTCCTTGTGCAAATGAGAATAAAGTTGATCCTTCTACAATGTGACAGCCCTTTAGATATTTGTAGACAGCTATTAAGTCTCCTCTCAGTCTTCTCTTTTGCAAACTAAACATTCCCAAATCCTGCAACCTTTCCTCATAAGACAGGGTTTGCAGACCGGTCACCATTCTGGTCGCTCTTTTCTGAACTTGCTCCAGTTTGTTGATGTCTTTTTTAAAATGTGGTGCCCAAAACTGGACACAATATTCCAGATGAGGTCTGACCAAAGAGGAGAAGAGGGAAATAATGACTTCACGTGATCTAGACTGTATGCTTCTGTTAATACATCCTAGAATTGCATTTGCCTTTTTTGCTGCTGCATCACACTGTTGACTCATATTCAGTCTGTGATCTATTAGTATACCCAAGTCTTTTTCACATGTGCTGTCACTTAGCCCTATTCCTCCCATTCTATATATGCTTTTTTCATTTTTATTGCCCAGATGTAGTACTTTGCATTTCTCCCTGTTAAAAACCATTCTGTTAGTTGCTGCCCACTTCTCCAGTTTATTTAAATCTTTTTGAATCCTCTCTCTCTCTTCTCTAGTATTAGCTATCCCTCCTAGCTTTGTGTCATCAGCAAATTTAATCAGTTTACCCTCAATTCCTTCATCTAAATCGTTGATAAAGATGTTGAACAATACAGGGCCCAGGACAGAGCCCTGTGGTACTCCACTTGAGACATTCTTCCAACTGGATGTGCAGCCATTTACGACCACTCTTTGGGTCCGATCACTAAGCCAGTTATGAGTCCACCTAACAGTTGCCTTGTCCATTCCATACTTAGTCATTTTTTCAATAAGGATTGTATGAGAGACTTTGTCAAATGCTTTGCTGAAGTCAAGATATACTATATCTACAGCATTTCCTTGATCCACCCAATCAGTGATACCGTCATAGAAGGAAATTAAGTTAGTCTGACATGACTTATTAGTTACAAACCCATGCTGACTCTGTTTAATCACTTCATTCTTATCCAGGTATTGACATACATGTTGTTTAATAATTTGTTCAAAGATCTTTCCTGGTATAGAAGTCAGACTCACCGGCCTATAGTTCCCTGGGTCCACCTTCTTCCCCTTTTTGAAGATAGGAACAACATTTGCTCTTCTCCAGTCTTCTGACACTTCTCCTGTTCTCCAAGAATTTTCAAAGATTATGGAGAGGGGTTCAAAAATTTCTTCTGCTATCTCCTTCAGTACTCTGGGGTGTAATTCATCTGGACCTGGAGACTTGAATTCATTTAGGTTAGCTAAGTGTTTCCTCACTATCTTTCTGTTTATAGATATCGTGGATTCTTCTATTCCCTTAATAGGACAGTGAATAACAGTTGATGTTACATTTCCTTTCTGAGAGAAAACAGATGCAAAATAGGAATTTAAAAGTTCAGCCTTCTCAACATCCTGTCTTACCATTTCATCATTTTCATCCTGTAAAAATCCTATAGCATCTTTGACTTTTCTTTTACTTTTGACATATCCCCAAAATCGTTTATTATTGTTTTTGACATCTCTTGCAAGCCTCAATTCATTTTCAGCTTTAGAAAATCTGATTTGTGCCCTGCAGGTTCTGCAGACAGCATTATATTCTTCTTTAGATATGCCTCCCTCTTTCCATTTTATAAACATTTTTTTCTTCCTTTTTAGCATGTGCTTAAGTTCTGTGTTCATCCATCCTGGTTTCCTTAAATGCTTCCTATTCTTCCCTCTTTTCGGAATTGTTAACAACTGTGCTTTGAGAATTTCATTTTTCAAGATTTCCCATCCCTCCTGGACATTTTTGTCTTTTAGGATATCCAGCCATTGGATCCCTCCAATTCTCTTTCTGAATCCCTTAAAATCTGCCTTTCTGAAATCTAACCTTGACGTCTGAGTCTTCACAGGTCTTCCGCCTCTAGTTATCCAAAATTCTAAAATAGCATGGTCACTACCTCCTAGGGTCCCAGCCACTTTTACCTCCTCAACCATTTCCTCCCTGTTTATAAGGATTAGATCCAAGGTAGCAGTTCCCCTTGTTTTCTCCCTTACCTTTTGGAAGATAAAGTTGTCAGCAAGAGAGGATAAGAATTTCCTTGACCTGTTAGTTTTGCCTGAGAGAGATTCCCAACAAATGTCTGGATAGTTGAAATCTCCCATGACAACTATGTCATATTTTTTGGAGAACTTGGCCATTTGATGCATAAAGAGTTCATCCATATCTTCAGCTTGCACAGGCGGCCTGTAGTAAATGCCTACAATGGTGTCCTTTCCATTATTCTGTCCTTGTATTCTTACCCAAACAGTTTCCACAGAACTCCCAGTCTCTGAAGTTTCAATCTCTGTGCAGATATACGTGTTTCTAACATACAATGCGACACCCCCTCCTCGTTTATCAAGTCTGTTTCTTGCAAATAAGTTGTATCCTTCTTGTCTTGTATTCCAATCATGTGTATTGTCCCACCAAGTTTCAGTGATTCCAATGACATCATATTTCTTTTCCTGTGTTAGTAGTTCCAATTCTCCTTGTTTGTTGCCCATGCTTTGTGCATTAGTATAGAAGCATTTTAGTTTGTGATTGGTTTCTCTTTCTCCAATATTTTTATTATTTAGATTCTTTTGCCTTTGTTCTTCCTTTCCACTTCTAATAGCAGAGTTCTCAATAGCATTTGTCAGGTGTATGGCTTTTTCTGGTCTTTTGCTTCCCTTCCCATGTTGTTCTAGTTTAAAGCTCTCCTTACAAGTGTAGCAAGGCGACTTCCAAATACATGCTTTCCAGTCTTCGTAAGGTGCACCCCATCTCTAGCAAGTAGTCCATCGTATAAGTAGTTCACTCCGTGATCCAGAAATCCAAATCGTTGCTGACGGCACCATCGACGTAGCCAGTTGTTCACCTGCAGAATCTTATTCCACCTCCTTGTTCCATGGCCATCCACTGGGAGGATGGAAGAGAAGACCACCTGCGCTCCCAGTTCTTTCACTTTCTTGCCTAAGTCTTCAAAGTCTCTGCAGATGGTTTCCAGGTCGTTTCTTGCGGTGTCATTTGTCCCCACATGTAGTAGCAGGAATGGGTAGTCATCTGTAGGTCTGAAGAGTCCTGATATCCTGTCAGACACATCTTTAATTTTTGCACCTGGAAGACAGCACATTTCTCTTGAAGTTATATCCGGTCTGCAGATAGCGGCCTCTGTTCCTCTCAACAGGGAATCCCCCATGACCACCACTCTGTCATGGGACATTCCTCCTCAAAGTCCCTTGATATCCTCAACCAGTCTTCCATCCTGGGCTCAGGCATGACCACTTGATGGAGTCTTGTCCAGATTTCTGTACATGTAGACCTCACTATGCCTGAAATGGTTGATCTTCCAATGAGAAACTCATGGTGGAGGGCGGCATAAGACAGGCCAGTGGACAGGAAGCTGTAGAACAACATAAATTGATAAGTTTAGAATGCCTAAAGTCCAAAAACATCGTTTACATGCCGACCAAACTTGGGAGGAATTGAGATAGAATACCACACACATATTTGGTTCCACAATGACTAAGTGATATGCAGTACATATTAGAGCTAACATTCTGGTGTGTAAGTTGAAACATATTTGGAGTAAGATGAGGGCATAAAACTTTGTCCAAGAAGGCAAAAAAACATACTTTAGCACACACATTATGAACATAGAGAATGTGGTTGTGTAGTACATACCGTATAGTGAGTAGAAGTCGCTCCTCTGCAGATATCACTTTGCACATCCTTGTGTCCTGAAAGGTTATCCCAGGGCGCACTGTCTCCAAGAGTCGATCAAATGTGGAAATGCTCATGCGACAGTACTGGTAAAATTTCTCAGGATGCTCCCACAGAGAAGAATAGAGGCAGTGAAAATGACCTCTTGTGAGTCGTTGCCTCAAAAGTGGATGGACCCACATGCGTCTCCTCCTCCGCGGATCCACTATCACTGGGTATGGTTGCCCAAAGCGCCGTGACAAAAGCCAGTTCAAGAGAACCTGCTCAGTTGTATTGAATCTCAGACCCTCTGCCATGTTGCACAAAGAACACCAACACACCTCGTGAAAGCAAGCTCACAAATGGACAGTATGGAGGCAGCAACCTGTTTCTGAGTGTAGAAACAGGGTGCAGGCTAATGATTTAAATAGTTAGCAGGCCTCAAAACCGTTAAATGTCCATTTTGCAAGGCTGAGAGAAAATCTCGCCATACGGATTGCATACGGATACCATACGGATTACATACGGATGCAGACATGCGCAAAATACGCGACCGCACCTGGCTTACGGATGACCTACGGAGCACTATTTAGGGGTCATTCATCCGTATTACGCATGTAAACTACGGAGCGTATTTTGCGCTGGTTAGTGTGACTCCAGCCTTACAAACATCATACAGTAGGGGAGATCTAATTTTAAAATTGTTTGAAGCATATATTCTTTGTCATACAGGCCTCATTCACACTTAAACACATCTTTTTTCTGTGACTAATGCGATTCAGCACGCCATATTTCACCTTGTCATTTACTGCGGCTGAAATTCAACTATTTGCAGAGCTGGTGCAGAGTTTAAAATCTATTTTTTATTGCTAATACTGTGCTCCTACCACACTATCTGAACAACATAACTGGAAAAAAGCAAGGTCATGGTGGAAGGGGGATTAAGCTTGTGTTCAAAGTCTACGTGGGTTAGGTGTTAATGTTTGTGAAAGCACTAGTGAACCAACAAAGTCCTATACAAAGACAATTGACAACTTCTGTTACTGGACTCCACTACCTTTCTGTGGCACATGCACAGTGGTACACCTTGTTGATGAGGCCCAGAAAGAGCATGTGCTCGAGTGGATGGCAAGCGCAGCTTCAAGTGGCCTCTCCTCCTCTTCCTCCACCTTAGTATCACACCCAGTACAGTCCACAGAGGTGGCACCAAAAATTACCCTTTCTTACCCCACATCACAACTCTCCAACTGTACAATTGTATGTAGGCAGCCACAGATGGGTGAGTCTGAAGAGCTGTTCACTCATTCTATGCCATGGTCATCAGAAGTATACTCAAAAGTATCAGAGTCACGAGGAGAAAATCTGCACCGATGCCCAAAATTTTTTTAGTAACTTTGATCCGGGGCAAGACAAAGTAGGGTTTGAGCAGCATCCTGACCTTTGTGACCAGACGTTAACCCCCAGGGGAGGAGGTGATCCTGATGAGACTCCGATATCTGAGGCTGATGCGGACTGTGCTGTGCTGTAAGGGCAGGAAGAGGCGGAGGGTGACTCGAACGGTGAGGAATATGATAACAGAGGATGACGATGAGGTGGTAGATCCCAGTTGGTGTGAACACAGATGCACACAGCTGAGTAGGTTTTCTCAGGAGGAAGACGAGGTTACGTTATGCTGTACGTCACAGACATGTAGTGATGCAGCCACAATGAGCAATGCATCCTCAGCCACAACTGTGGCTGTGACCATCAGCATTCACAGGTCTGCAGCTCACAGGGGTGGCAAGGGTTGCCTAGCCTGAGCCAACTAAGGTAATTTGCTAACTTCCCTGGCTCCATGTTCGGTGGAGACAGCCATTGCTCTAACTTGGCCTGGATAGCTGTCCACAATTCTTGAGCTGTGTGACTGCAATCTCCAAGGCATATTAATTTTAACACTGTCTGATTGCGGTGAGCCATGGCTGCTCAGTACAGAGGTGGAGGGATTCTATTTGCACTGTTGGAATGGGTATCTGATTAAGGGAGAGGTTGAGGGCACAGGCGGAGGCCCTAGAGGAGGTGGAGAAGCCAGAATCATCAGTGGAGGAATTGTTAGATACAGAGGTTTGTCCCACAAGCCTTGAAGATTCAAAGATTGTGGAGCAGCCCCTTGACTGGCTTGCCCCCACAGCCACCAGAGTCTCCTAGTGCCCAGTCAGTGAGATGTAACGCCCCTGCCCAAGTTTGCTCCTCCAGGTGTCAGAAGTGAAATGCACCCTGGCAGACATTTTTGTGACCAACAGATTGGAGATGGTGGAGTTCAAGCTCTAACCTTTGGCATGTGTAGGAGGAAATGTTCTCTTACGTGACCATAACTGCAGGACCGAGGCCTAGCTGCTGTGCTGAGAGATGGTAGCCTACAGAGAACAGGACAAACTGCTGGACTGTGAGTGAATCCAGGCGGAGATGTTATGGTGGATTCCGTAAGATGTGTTGTGCTAGGTGACACAAAAACAGCAGTCATGTCCATGTTCATAACAGCTGACAGGCTCTCACTCACCCCAACTGTAGGGGATAAAAAAATGGAGTTTCTGAGTTCATAGAGCTGTGTGAGAAGACTTGGCATGGTAACAGAGGAGGAAGAAGCAGCAGATGTGGTTGATGGGACGGCCGGTGGTTGGACAGGCCTGCTAGTTGGCATTTTAGCACAGTGAGATTCCCACACTAAGGCATGTTGATCGCACATGTGCCGGTTCATGTATGTAGTTGTCAAATTATTGCAGTTTTTGCCTCTACTGAGTTTTTTTGCAAATTTGTCAGATATCATGAGTTTGGTCATCCTTTGTGGTCTTATAAAAGGTCCAGGCTAGGCAATTCTTGCTGCCCCTGTGAACTGTACACTTGCGACCGATAGTGGCTACAGCGAGATTTGGGGCTGAGCATGCATTGCTTGCCATGGTTGAATCACTTTGTGTCTGTGTGGGAAGCCACGATGTAACCTCCTCATCTTCCTCCTCCATCTATTCTGCTGAGCTACTCAGCTGCATACCTTGGGGTTCATACCAAGTGGGATCTACAACCTCATTGTCATCCTCTCTTTTCTCACATTCCTCAGTGTGAGAGTCACCCTCCTCCTCTTCTTGCCCTGATACTACAGTACATGTCGTGTGTGCCTCTAGTATCTGAGTCTCATCAGGATCACCTCCACCCTTGGTGGCTAACACCTGATGAAGAGGGTCTGGATTCTGCTAGAGTCCTTCTTCGTCCGGCACCGGATCCAACATGAAAAAATTTTGGGCATCGATGCAGATGCTTTCCTCTTCTGGATTGTGTGACTCTTCGGAGCAGACCTCAGATGCCCATGGAATAGAATGTGTGAACAGCTCTGTAGAAAGGCCAATTTGTGGTTCCCCAGTCAGTTGGGTGTTTGGAAATTTGTGACACAGGGGGAAACAAGGGTGATTTCGGTGACACCTCTGAGGATTGTACTGTTTGTGATGTTAAGGTGGAGGAAGAGGAGGAGAGGCCACTTGATTCCACATCTTTACATCCACTGGAGCAAATGCTCTTTCTGGCCCTTAACTTCAAGGTGTAATGCTGTGCGGCTGCCAAAGAAAGGGAGTGAAGAAGCCCATCCAGTAACAGATGTTGTCAGTGATCTTTTTTATAGGACAAGATGGTGTTTGTTCAGTTGAGGTTTCATTAACATTAGCACCTAACCCACGTACATGTTGAACACCAAGCCTAGCTTTTTCCCACTCATGTTCTATGTAGCCTTCCCCTCTTGTAACTTGCTGTTTCACAACCTTAGGCCTACAGCTCTCAGTCACCTATCACTAAATGAACAATCACTATTTGCTTTCTTAGATAGTTTGCCTGAACAACACTGTTGTAACTAACGACTTTTAAGTGTAAATTTAGCATTCTGATTTGTCACTGAAACACAGTTTTATGCAGAAAAGATAAAGAACCACTGTAGGATATGCACACCACCAATATTATTATAGAAAAAGAAAACTTTATTAACAGCCATGAAAAGTTAAAACATAATTAAAACCATTTGGGTCCCCCCATGCAATGTACATACCACCAAGGTACAAACCGTTCATAGATAATTAAATGAATGCCCGTTGTACAAATACCAAAGCACAATCAAATAAATATAGTGATCCAAATACCAGATATGTGGTAGAAACAATGCTTATCCCTTCATATATTTGTCACCATATCAAATAATGCAACATGCAGCACATTCAAATAATTGGGCTCAATAGAAAAAAATGAAAAAATAGAAAAAAACATGTGCCACTTATAGCCTGAACTACCCTATGAGGTTAGGAAAAGTGGTGTCAGATGAGACACCCTGAGGAGGACTAGAGAATGGAAGCCATGTAGTCTATAATGATTGAAATGCTTCTGTTGTTATAAAAATCAAGCGTAGCCCTCAGGGTGCAGATGAAAAACCCTGATAGAAGTGCTGCACCGGCGCCCAGCCGGACTTACGCAAGTGAGCCCTGCATGAGGGATGAATGGATGAGCGGCCACCATTAATCTACCCCAATAATCTTAATAATATAAAAAGAACTACTAGCATTTCATAGGTGCTTGTAATACTGAAATACTGTGCAATAAGGAGGAAGTTACTGCTATCCGACTGGATAGTTTCACTAGAGAATAGAGGGTAAATGGCATTAGTTGGTCTGTGTAGGGGTGAACAAAAATTCTACTGAAAAAAGAGGTAGATAAAAGCCCTGAATCTGCAGAAGCCACATGACAGGTGCAGTGTAACAACCCTCCTGGCATCACTGCATGGCCTCCCATCCCCCGCGCACCAACTTACTTACTGCTTCAAGCCATGCTGTGAATTCTGTCTTTTGCCAGCCCTGTGCTCCATGCTCTGTGCCTCTGCTCTCCTGTATGCTTCCAAGCTCGTATGTGTGTATAGGGGGGTGGCGCCAGAACTCTCTGGTTCTTATGCAGTCAGGGTGCAATCTGTCCATGACCAATCACCTTGAGCCCTTGACTATTTAGTTCCGCCACACCCACTAACCCTTGCCTGTGCAATGTCTATACGCAGTTAGTATCTTGCTGCTGAGGAAGCCAGGCCCTGGTCTGTGTATCTCCTTCTCTGTAGGAATACTCTTAGCCTTGCTTTGTGTTCTTTGTCTGCCCTCCAGGAGGCTGCATATCCTGGTCTCTGTGTCTTGGTCCTAGCTTTGTGTTTACTTGTCCTTACGCCTGCCAGGAGGCAGAATATCCTGGTCCTTGAGTCTTTGTCCCTGTACCTTGTCTGAACTCTGTCCTACCCCTGCCTCCTTGTCTTTAGCTTCCTTTCCTGCTGTGTCTTTCCTTGTGTCCTCTCTGTCTGAGCCTCTGCACCCTTGCAGCTCTCTCTGTGTCGCTGCACCCTTGCAGCTCTGCCTGCTCCTCTCCTGCTGCTGCAGAACCTCTTGCTGCAGCTTCTCTCCACAGACCTTGTGGTTCAGCTTTGCTCTGCTGCTGCAGAACCTCTTGCTGCAGCTTCTCTCCACAGACCTTGTGGTTCAGCTTTGCTCCACTCCTTCTGCCACTGCAGAACCTCTTGCTGCAGCTTCTCTCCACAGACCTTGTGGTTCAGCATTGCTCCACTCCTGCTGCTGCTGCAAAACCTCTTGCTGCAGCTTCTCTCCACAGACCTTGTGGTTCAGCCTTGCTCTGCTGCTGCAGAACCTCTTGCTGCAGCTTCTCTCCGCAGACCATGTGGTTCAGCTTACTCCGCACATCTGCGGCTCTGCCTATTCCACTCCTTCCTGCCTGTATCCATACCTGCACCTCCTGTGTGAACAGGCCCAAACCTGTTCCTTCATATTCCACTCCTTCCTGCCTGTATCCATACCTGCACCTCCTGTGTGAACAGGTCCAAACCTGTTCCTTCATATTCCACTCCTTCCTGCCTGTATCAGTACTGGTACCCGCTGTGTGAACAGGTGTCTACCTGTTCCCTCATATACCGTGCCTGCTTGCCCTGTGTCTCCAAGCCGTGCCTGCTTGCCCTGTGTCTCCAAGCCTTGCCTGCTTGCCCTGTGTCTCCAAGCCGTGCCTGCTTGCCCTGTGTCTCCAAGCCGTGCCTGCCTGCCAGTGTACCAAGCCGTGCCTGCTTGCCCTGTGTCTCAGCCTGCCTGTTAGTCACAACTGTCCAAGTGACTTGTCCCCGAGTGGGATCAGCAGCCACATCCAGACACCCCCCTGGAGTGGCACCCAACAACTATCTGCCGCACAAGCCTGACCTCATCATCAGAGCATCCAGCGAAGACCGAGGTAGCTGTCGTAGTCACGCCCCTTCCAGGGTAGTCTGGTTTGTGGCACAGTGGGGCCACAACCCCCTGGCTCACGCCATTTAGCCAAGGCGCAAGCGTGACATGCAGTAGACCAGATATAAGATGAAAGGCACAGTATGGGAAAACTATGAGAAGATTTAGCTTGTATACCCGTGTACCCGTGTGTAGTTACATAGGACATAGTAACATAGTAACATAGTATTTAAGGTTGAAGGAAGAATTTAAGTCCTTCTAGTCCAACCCATAGCCTAACATACAATATTGATCCAGAGGAAGGCAAAAAAAAATGCGGCAAACACTAAGCTCCACACTGGGGAAAAAAATTCCTTCCCGACTCCACGTACGGCAATCAGACTCGTTCCCTGGATCAATGCCCTATCAAGGAACCTAGTATATATACCGTATATACTCGAGTATAAGTTGACCCGAGTATAAGCCGACCCCCCTAATTTTGCCACAAAAAACTGGGAAAACTTATTGACTCGCGTATAAGCCGAGGGTGCACAGTGAGTGGCCTCAGTTATCTGCAGTGTGTGGCCCCAGTTATCTGCATAGTATGTGGCCCCCAGTTATGATGCACAGTGAGTGGCCCCAGTTATGATGCACAGTGAGTGGCCCCAGTTATGATGCACAGTGTGTGGCCCCATCATGTTGCTGCTGCCGCTGCCTCTCTTACAGAAAAACCCAAAAAAACTGTATACTCCCCTCAGTCGCTGCCCCCTGCTCATCAGCGTTGCGCTCTGCAGTGACTGTGCAGGCAGAGAGCGCGATAGCACTCTCTGACCTGAATGTCACTGCAGAGGACGCAAGACAGCAGAGTGCAGGGACAGGTGAATATGCCTCCCAACCCCCCCTTCATACTCACCGGGTCCTGGCGCTTGTCTCTGCAGCTCCTCGGCTTGTTCCATGTTGTCGGCGCTGCTCTCTTCCTGGTTCAGCGGTCACGTGGTACCCGCTCATTAAATATGCGCATATTTAATGAGCGGGTTCCATTTGACAGCTGAAGCAGGAAGAGAGCAGCGCCGACAACATGGAACAAGCAGGGGAGCTGCAGAGAAGGGTGAGTATGATCTGACATCCCCGCTCCCCCTCCCCCGCCAATCCCCCCCGGTATATAGTAACATAGTAACATAGTAACATAGTAATTAAGGTTGAAGGGAGACTTTAAGTCCATCTAGTTCAACCCATATCCTATCCTAACTTGCCCTAACATGTTGATCCAGAGGAAGGCAAAAAAACCCCATGTGGCAAACAGTAAGCTTCACATTGGGGAAAAAAATTCCTTCCTGACTCCACATACGGCAATCAGACTAGCTCCCTGGATCAACGCAACACTAAGGAAACTAGTGTATATACCCTGTAATATTATACTTTTCAAGAAAGGCATCCAGTCCCCTCTTAAATTTTAGTAGGGAATCACTCATTACAACATCATATGGCAGAGAGTTCCATAGTCTCACTGCTCGTGCAGCAAAGAATCCGCATCTGTGATTATGCTTAAACCTTCTTTCCTCCAGACGTAGAGGATGCCCCCTTGTCCCCGTCACAGGTCTAAGAGTAAAAAGATCATTAGAAAGGTCTTGGTATTGTCCCCGCATATATTTATACATTGTAATAAGATCACCCCTAAGCCTTCGATTCTCCAAACTAAATAACCCCAAGTGTAATAACCTGTCTTGGTATTGCAGACCCCCCAGTTCCCTAATAACCTTGGTCGTTCTTCTCTGCACCCGTTCCAGTTCAGCTATGTCTTTCTTATACACCGGAGACCAGAACTGTATACAGTATTCTAAGTGTGGTCGCACTAGTGACTTATATAGAGGTAAAATTATGTTCTCCTCATGAGCATCTATGCCTCTTTTAATGCATCCCATTATTTTATTTGCCTTTGCAGCAGCTGCCTGACACTGGCCACTAAATGTGAGTTTGTCGTCCACCCATACACCCAGGTCTTTTTCAGTGACTGTTTTGCCCAGTGTTTTACAATTAAGCACATAATTATACATCTTGTTCATTCTACCCAAGTGCATGACCTTACATTTATCCCCATTAAAGCTCATTTGCCATTTATCAGCCCAAGCTTCTAGTTTACATAAATCCTCCTGTAATATAAAATTGTCCTCCTCTGTATTGATTACCCTGCAGAGTTTAGTGTCATCTGCAAATATTGAAATTCTACTCTCTATGCCCCTTACAAGGTCATTAATAAATATGTTAAAAAGAAGCGGGCCCAAAACTGACCCCTGTGGTACCCCACTGCTAACTGTGACCCAGTCTGAGTGTGCTCCATTAATAACCACCCTTTGTTTCCTATCCCTGAGCCAGCTCTTAACCCTCCTACACATATTTTCCCCTATCCCCATTGTTCTCATTTTATGTATCAACCTTTTGTGTGGCACCGTATCAAAAGCTTTTGAAAAGTCCATGTACACCACGTCCACTGCATTCCCTTGGTCCAGTCCGAAACTTACCTCTTCATAAAAGCTTATCAGATTAGTCTGACAGGAACGGTCCCTTGTAAACCCATGTTGATATTGGGTCATAAGTTTATTCTTCTCCAGATACTCCAGTATAGTATCTCTTTGAAAACCCTCCAGGATTTTACCCACAGTTGAAGTTAAACTCACTGGCCTATAATTTCCAAGTTCAGTTTTTGTCCCCTTTTTGAATATTGGCACCACATTTGCTATACGCCAGTGGTACAGACCCTGTTATTATGAAATCTTTAAAGATTAAAAATAATGGTCTATCTATGACTGTGCTTAATTCCTGCAGTACTCGGGGGTGTATCCCATCCGGGCCCGGGGATTTGTCAATTTTAGTGATTTGTAGACGCTGCCGTACTTCCTGCTGGGTTAAGCAGGTGACATTTAATGGACAATTTTTATCCCTGATCATGTTATCCGTCATGGGATTTTCTTGTGTAAACACTGTCGAAAAAAAGTCATTTAGCATATTGGCTTTTTCCTCATCCTCCTCCACCATTTCACCCAGACTATTTTTAAGGGGGCCAACATTATCATTTTTTAGCTTCTTACTATTTATGTAGTTAAAGAATATTTTGGGATTATTTTTACTTTCTCTGGCAATGAGTCTCTCTGTCTCAATCTTTGCTGTTTTGATTTGCTTTTTACAGAATTTATTTAATCTTCTGTATTTAGTTAATGCCTCATCACTACCTACTTGCTTTAATTCTTTAAATGCTTTATTTTTATCTCTTATTGCACCCCTTACAGCTCTATTTAGCCATAGTGGTTTCCTCCTATTTCTAGCATGCTTATTCCCATACGGTATATATTGTGCACAGGTCCTATTCAGGATGCTAATAAACGTCTCCCATTTTCTTTGTGTATTTTTATGTCTCAGGATATCGTCCCAGTTAATTGCACCAAGATCATCTCTCATCCGTTGGAAATTTGCTTTCCTGAAGTTTAGTGTCCTTGTAACCCCTCTACTACACATTTTATTAAAGGATACATGAAAACTTATTAATTTGTGATCACTATTACGCAAGTGACCCCCAACCCTTACATTTGATATGCGGTCTGGCCTGTTGGATAATATTAGGTCTAGCAGTGCCCCCCCTCTTGTTGGGTCCTGAACCAGTTGTGAAAGGTAATTGTCTCTCATAGTTGTCAAAAACCTATTACCTTTGCTGGAACTGCAGGTTTCGGTTCCCCAATGTATTTCAGGGTAGTTGAAGTCCCCCATAATAATGACTTCTCCTTGAGTCGCAGCTTCATCTATTTGCTTTATAAGGATATTCTCTGTTGCTTCCATTATTTTTGGAGACTTATAACAAACCCCTATCAGTAATTTATTATTTTTCCCCCCTCCCCTTATCTCTACCCACAGGGACTCTACATTTTCATTAGATTCATATATATTATCATGAAGGATGGGTTTTAAGGATGATTTTACATATAAACACACGCCTCCCCCTCGTTTATTAGTATGGTCATTTCTGAACAGACTATAGCCCTGTACATTAACAGCCCAGTCATGGCTCTCGTCCAGCCATGTCTCAGATATCCCCACCATGTCATAATTATGCTCCAACAACATTAACTCCAATTCCTCCATCTTGTTGGCGAGGCTTCTGGCATTAGTATACATGCACTTTATGTATCTCTCTGTACCTCTATTCTTTCTTAAATTATTAACTGTTCTAACCCCACCCCCCATGCCACCCCCACCCCCAATTTCATTATTTGTGCCCAGGTCTCTAGCTGCACTGTCTTCCCCTCCTATAAAAGGAATACCCTCCCCCCGTCCCTAGTTTAAACACTCCTCCAACCTTCTAGCCATTTTCTCCCCCAGCACAGCTGCACCCTCCTCATTGAGGTGCAACCTGTCCCTAGCGTAGAGCCTGTAGCCAACTGAGAAGTCGGCCCAGTTCTGCAGGAACCCAAACCCCTCCTTCCTACACCAATTCCTGAGCCACTTATTAACCTCCCTAATCTCCCGTTGCCTCTCTGGCGTGGCACGTGGTACAGGAAGTATTTCCGAAAATACCACCTTGGAGGTCCTTGCTTTAAGCTTACAGCCTAATTCCCTGAAATCATCTTTAAGGACCTTCCACCTACCTCTAACTTTGTCATTTGTGCCAATGTGCACCATGACCGCTGGATCCTCACCAGCCCCTCCCAGTAATCTGTCAACCCGATCAGCGATGTGTCGGACTCGAGGGCCAGGTAGGCAGCTCACCGTTCGACGATCCCTGTCTTTGTGACAGATTGCCCTATCTGTTCCCCTAATAATTGAGTCTCCCACTACCAGAACCTGTCTGGCCTGCCCTGCTCTCCTATTTCCCCCCTTACTGGAGCAGACACTCCTCCGGCTTTCAGAGGACATGCCTTGCTGCAGCAGTGCTACTCCTGCACTAACACTCCCCTCATCTGCCAACTTAGCAAACTTATTGGGGTGTGCCAGATCAGGACTAGCCTCCCTGGTGCTCTTCACTCTACCCCGCCTTCTAACTGTCACCCAGCTAGCTGCTTCATTGTCCTGCAGCTCCAACCTAGCATCCCCCCCCCTCATCTATCCCATTGAGCGTCTGCTCAGTGAGCAGAAGACTCCTTTCCATATTGTCTATGGATCTCAGTGTTGCCAGCTGCACATTTAGATCCAGAATCTGGGCTTCCAAATGCACAACGTGCTCACATCTCGCACAGCAGTATGCACCCTCGACCGGCTGTTCAAGGACTTCATACATGCGGCAAGACGTGCACTGGATGGCATTGGCAATAGTGGAGCACATCCTAATAGGGATTGCAAAAGACAATACGATAAGCAAAAATAAATAAAAAGTATTAATAAAATATAACAGCAATTCAGTAATACCTCCCTTGGAAACTCCCTGAATCCAAAGTCACTGAATCTCAAGTCACACACTTACCACAGTTCGCACTTACGCTCAGGTCACACTCAGCTCGTTCACACTCGCTCAGGCAGAAGATTTAAAAGATTTTTTTTTTTTTCCCCCTTTTACCAGCACACCACCTTGCTGCTCAATGCACTTCCAAAAGGAGTTAAGCCCCAACCAGCTGCCCCTTATAAACCCTTAATTACTGTATGAACTCCCACCCTTAATTAACCCCTTGTGAATATAGTTACACCTCAAGATTTAAATGCAATATAGTTAACCCTTAAAAACACAGATAGTAAAATAAGAGATTAAAGATTAGAGAGAAAAAAAAAAAAAAATAGGTTAAACAAGCCCCCAAGCCCCCCAAAAATTGGACAGGTAGAAAGCACTCAGCAACCTACAATTCAGCAACTCACACATATGACTCGTGTATAAGCCGAGAGGGGGACTTTCAGCCCAAAAAAATGGGCTGAAAATCTCGGCTTATACACGAGTATATACGGACCCTGTAACATTATACTTTCAAGAAAGACATCCAGTCCCTTCTTAAATTTTAGTAGTGAATCATTCATTACAACATCATACGGCAGAGAGTTCCTGGGCGGCACGGTGACTCAGTGGTTAACACTGCACCCTTGCAGCACTGGGGTCCTGGGTCAAATCCCACCAAGGACAACATCTGCAAGGAGTTTGTATGTTCTCCCCATGTTTGCATGGGTTTCCTCCGGGTACTCTGGTTTCCTCCCACACTCCAAAGACATACTGATAAGGAATTTATACTGTGAGCCCCATCGGGGACTGTGCCGATAATGTCTGTAAAGCGCTGTGGAATTAATAACGCTATATAAGTGAGTAAAATAAATAAACAATCTCACTGCTCTTACAGTAAAGAATCCGCGTCTTTTATTATGATTAAACCTTCTTTCCCCCAGACGTAGAGGATGCCACCTTGTCCCGTCTCAGGTCTAAGAGTAAAAAGATCATTAGAAAGGTCTTTTATACTGTCCCATCATGTATTTATGCATTGTAATAAGATCATCCCTAAACCTTCGTTTTTCCAAACTAAATACCCCCAAGTTGGTATTGCAGACCCCCTAGTACTCTAATAACCTTGGTCTCTCTTCTCTGCACCCGCTCCAGTTCAGCTATGTCTTTCTTATACACCGGATACGAGAACTGTACACATTATTCTAAGTGTGGCCTCACCAGTAATTTGTATAGGGGTAAGATTATGTTCTCCTCATGAGCATCTATGCCTCTTTGAATGCATCCCATTATTTTATTTGCCTTTGCAGCAGCTGCCAGATACTGGCCACTAAATGTGAGTTTGTCGTCCACCCATACACCCAGGTCTTTTTCAGTGACAGTTTTGCCCAGTGTTTTACAATTAAGCACATAATTATACATCTTATTCGTTCTACCCAAGTGCATGACCTTACATTTATCCCCATTAAAGCTCATTTGCCATTTATCAGCCCAAGCTTCTAGTTTACATAAATACTCCTGTAATATAAAATTGTCCTCCTCTGTATTGATTACCCTGCAAAGTTTAGTGTCATCTGCAAATATTGAAATTCTACTCTGTATGTCCTCTACAAGGTCATTAATAAATATGTTAAAAGAGTTGGTTAGGGTTAAGATGGAGATAAAAAATTCATACCTGTCTGCTGTGGGGTTGCCAAGTGAGAGGGGAAGACTGATCCCTGGGGTCTCTGTCAAGAGCGGCATGTATCTGCTCTTTACATGCCCCCAAAGGAAGTGCAAAACTACAATATTCCTTCTGGTGTCGCGCCGGCCGGCACATGGAAAAAATGTATGTGGGCGCCGGAAAAAAACGATCGTGTCCGAAACTGCCAGAGTGCACGCTCGCGGGTTTACCTGCTTGATGCAGGAGAACAACACATGCGTCCTGATGAAAAAAGACGGTGGATTAACAGAGACTGATCATGTTAAGGTTAAGTTAATAAACTGTGGCATGAATCTGATGAATGAAGATACCGGTAAGTAAGGAAAAATTGCAAAAAGAAAGGGGGAGAAGTGAAGAAATTGAAGAAAAAAGAAGGAAAAAAATAAAAAACGAAAAAGGGAAAGGGGAATAAGGGAAGGGAAAAAGGAAGAAAAAATGGGGAGACATTTAAAAGGGAGAAAAAGATCAAAGAAAAGAATAATGGAGCTGCAGATGGAAGAAAGAAAATAGATGCATAAGTGGGTAGATGTGTCCTCCCCTTCTAGCCAGAGGAACATGTTGTATGATATGATACTTAAGTTGTGCTATGGTATGCCCTTTTGAGATGAAATGGGCTGGAATCGGTAATAAGATACGCCCACACCTGATAGTTGACTTGTCTTGCGAGATGCGGTCTCAGATATGCTGAGTGGTCTCCTCAATATAGACACTTAATGAGACCGCACAGACACTTAATGAGATTAACGACATATGATGACTCAAACGTAAAGTGTCTCCTAATAGGATAACGTTGTCCTGAGTGCAGTTTGCTGAACGAGTCACTTTTGGACACATTGGAACATTGTAGGCAACCCAAACATGGAAAGGTGCCATTGCGGGGTGTAGCTTAGGTACTCTGTAAAGGTCCAGTTTTGGAGGAACCGATATCATTCCTAACAAGGTGGTTCCTAATGTTTAGGGGTAGCTTATTATAAATCAGACTAGATTAAGGCCCGATGCTATCGCATCGAGAGGATAGTGACACACCTCTTGCCATGTTAACCCTCAATACACACACACCTCAACACACACTCCTCTCACCTTTCACCTTCTCCACTCACATCCACTCACTCTTTCACTCCACATACGACCCTTTCTCTCACTCCGTCTCTCATACTCACACTGTCATTGTCGCTGCTCCATGATCCCCGACATCTTCTTCCGCCGGCGCCATCCTGGATCCCGACGTTGTCCACGCCGGCGACATGTTCTTGCGGCCATGCCATCTTAAGTATTCTGAAATCCTGCGAGTGGACATTAGTGGAGATAGTGAAAGGTGAGAGGAGTGTGTGTTGAGGAGTGGTGTGTTGAGGGTTAACATGGCAAGAGGTGTGCTGTGACGTCACCAGTTACAACTGGACGGAAGTTGTTACAACCCGGAAGCTGCTTAGCGCATTTATTATAGTAGATTAAGGCCCGATGCTATCGCATCGAGAGGATAGTGACACACCTCTTGCCATGTTAACCCTCAATACACACACACCTCCTCAACACACCACACCGCCTCAACACACACTCCTCTCACCTTTCACCATCTCCACTCACGTCCATTCACTCTTTCACTCCACATATGACCCTTTCTCTCACTCCGTCTCTCATACTCACACCGTCATCGTCGCTGCTCCACGATCCCCGACATCTTCTTCCGCCGGCGCCATCCTGGATCCCGACATTGTCCACGCCGGCGACATGTTCTTGCGGCCATGCCATCTTGAGTATTCTGAAATCCTGCGAGTGGACATTAGTGGCTCACCATTGTCATTTTGAAACACGACTGCTACTTCACTGACAGTGGGATTATTGTAGCGTCGAGGGTCTTGAGTACGATCTTGTTTAATAGCCATAGTGATGTTTGGCATGACAGTTCCGTTTTGTACATTTTTGATTTTCTTTACATCGTAAGCGTTGTTCGTTTGCGGTAGTGGTATCGAGAATGTAAAGTTGGGCAAATGCGCGTTGCTGGTCATCTGAGGGATGTAGTGTTCCAGTTCTATGATAGATCTGGCCATGTATGCGGAAACAGTATGGGCCATATCCAGGAGGTGGTGAAATATTTGCACCCATGGAGGCAAAAGCAAAGGAACTGTTAATACTTCGAATATTATCCATGAAATTTTTGCTAAATTCACTTTGCCCTTTCAGCAAACGTGTAAAGACATCAGGATATTGTAGTATGGGTACATGGACTTTACCCTTCTGACAGCAGAGCGTAAAGTTGTTATCAGAAGGTATCTCTGCTACAAAATGCAAAGCTTCGCAATGCTCACATACATGGGTCATGTCACCACAGCTGTGTTCGGTAATACTATTTTCATCATTAGTGAAAATGTGAGGTTGTAGTAGAAGTGCATGTCCAACCGATGGGGTGCGCCTAGTTTTGAGACCAACGTATATTTGTCTTGGTTGCACTTTCTGCGGGCTAACTGCAGCTTGTATGTGAAGAAACTGTGCGTTGGTATTGACTAATGGTGGTATTGATAGGGCAGAAACAGATTGCTGATTAGTTATGTCAGTGAACGGCATATAGGATGAAGTGTGGTAGTAACTTGTTCCACATGCTGATGTGGAAGCATCCTGTTGTGAGTCTACTAATAATGATGAGGAAGAAGCCGTCTGTTGTTGGCGGTGATGGCGTGTAGAGGCTTCTTCAGCCAATGTAATAGATTTAGAGTTAGGGGATTCGTGTGTGAGACGACGGCGTTTATAAGCCTTAATCTTGTCAAGTCGAAGCTGTTTTTCCTCAGGAGTCTCATTAGCACGGCGTTGTTTTTGTCGTAGTGCTAAAGCTGCTTTCCTTTCACTGGCATTGGCATACTGTGCATCGGTATTGAATGGTGGTATTGATAGGGCAGAAACAGATTGCTGATTAGTTATGTCAGTGAACGGCATATGGGATGAAGTGTAGCAGTAAATTGTTCCACATGCTGATGTGGAAGCATCCTGTTGTGAGTCTAATAATAATGATGAGGAAGAGGCCGTCTGTTGTCGGCGGTGATGGCGTGCAGAGGCTTCTTCAGCCAATCTTATGGATTTAGAGTTAGGGGATTCGTGTGTGAGGCGACGGCGTTTATAAGCCTTAATCTTCTCAAGGCGATGGTGTTTTTCCTCAGGAGTCTCATTAGCACGGCGTTGTTTTTGTCGTAGTGCTAAAGCTGCTTTCCTTTCACTGGCATTGGCATACTTTTTGTTATGACTCATGTTGGCACAGGTAAAGGAGTCTATTTGGCAGTTATCTGGCAGTGAAGAAGGCGTCCTGGAGTATTGTAGAGTAAACAGATACTAATTGACCCTGTAATTGCCCAGCAGTAGTTATGAAGTGGTAGTGGCAAATTGGCCCTGTAGTTAGACACCGGCAGAGGAGCAAGGCAGCAGTAGTTATGGCGGTAGAGGCAAATTGGCCCTGTAATTAGACACCGGCAGAGGAGCAAGGCAGCAGTAGTTATGGCGGTAGAGGCAAATTGGCCCTGTAATTAGACACCGGCAGAGGAGCAATGCAGCAGTAGTTATGGCGGTAGAGGCAAATTGGCCCTGTAATTAGACACCGGCAGAGGAGCAATGCAGCAGTAGTTATGGCGGTAGAGGCAAATTGGCCCTGTAATTAGACACCGGCAGAGGAGCAAGGCAGCAATAGTTATGGCGGTAGAGGCAAATTGGCCCTGTAATTAGACACCGGCAGAGGAGCAAGGCAGCAGTAGTTATGGCGGTAGAGGCAAATTGGCCCTGTAATTAGACACCGGCAGAGGAGCAAGGCAGCAGTAGTTATGGCGGTAGAGGCAAATTGGCCCTGTAACTAGACACCGGCAGAGGAGCAAGGCAGCAGTAGTTATGGCGGTAGAGGCAAATTAGCCCTGTAATTAGACACCGGCAGAGGAGCAATGCAGCAGTAGTTATGGCGGTAGAGGCAAATTAGCCCTGTAATTAGACACCGGCAGAGGAGGAAGGCAGCAGTAGTTATGGCGGTATAGGCAAATTGGCCCTGTAATTAGACACCGGCAGAGGAGCAAGGCAGCAGTAGTTATGGTGGTAGAGGCAAATTGGCCCTGTAATTAGACACCGGCAGTAAACAGGCATAGGACCAAGGCAGCAGTAGTTATGGTGGTACAGGCAATGCCAAGCGTCCGCACAGCAAGTCGGCGTGAGGTAAATGACGCAATTTCACGAATGCAAGATGGCGATTCGCCGACGTCGTTAACACCTCTTGCCATGTTAACCCTCAACACACCACACCGCCTCAACACACACTCCTCTCACCTTTCACCTCCACTCATGTCCACTCACTCTTTCACTCCACATACGTTCCTTTCTCTCACTCCGTTTCTCATACTCACACCGTCATCGTCGCTGCCCCGACATCTTCCTCCGCCGCCGCGATCCAGGATCCAGACGTTCTCCAGGCCGCCGACATGTTCTTGCGGGACGCCATCTTGGATGTCGTGAAATCCCGCGAGATTCAAGATGGCATCGCCGCAACAATATGTCGCTGGCGTGGACAACATCGGGATCCAAAAAGATGGCGTCGGCGAAATCTCGCGAGATTACGCCGACGCCACTTTGGATCCCGATGTCGCCCACGCCAGCGACATGTTCTTGCGGGACGCCATCTTGGATTTCGTGAAGTCCCGCGATATTCAAGATGGCGTCGCCGCAACAACATGTCGCTGGCATGGGCGACATCGGGATCCAAAATGGCGTCGGCGTAATCTCGCGAGATTTCGCCGACGCCATCTTTTTGGATCCCGATGTCGTCCACGCCAGCGACATGTTGTTGCGGCGACGCCTTCTTGAATATCGCGGGATTTCACAAAATCCAAGATGGCGTCCCGCAAGAACATGTCGGCGGCCTGGAGAACGTCTGGATCCTGGATCGCGGCGGCGGAGGAAGATGTCGGGGCAGCGACGATGACGGTGTGAGTATGAGAAACGGAGTGAGAGAAAGGAACGTATGTGGAGTGAAAGAGTGAGTGGACATGAGTGGAGGTGAAAGGTGAGAGGAGTGTGTGTTGAGGCGGTGTGGTGTGTTGAGGGTTAACATGTGCGTGTGTGTGGTGACGTCACCGGTTACAACTGGACGGAAGTTGTTACAACCGGAAGCTGGTTAGGGCATTTATTATTATAGATATCTGGAGGTATATTCCTGTGTATTTGGATAGAAGCTTTGTTATATTATCCAATGTTTAAGAAAACACTGATTGATCAGTTTGCTAAAAGGATGAAAGGTGCTTACAAAAGCTATCCTCTGTTTTTGATGGGATGTAAGTTGGGATTTGTGAGGATTTTAAGATTTTATTAGGATACCCCCTATTACGAAACCTCAGGTCCATTTCCTCATGTCTGGTAGCCCAGACTGTATAGTTGGAGACTATCTGCCTCACTCTATGGTGTTGGGATTGAGGTAAAGCTTCACATATTTAGGATGGCTACTTTGTGAAATGAAGAAGACTATTTTTATCAGTGGATTTAATATAGAAATCAGTTTCCAAGGTCCAGTTTGTCGTAATGGTAATCATTGTGTCCAAAAAATGAATAGAATGGGAATCGTGGTGAATAGAGAAGGAGAGGCCAGGAGTACAAGTGTTTAGGTCATCAAAAAAAGAGAAGGGTCTCATCGGTCCCTGTCCAAATAAGAAAGATATTGTCAATGCATTGTTTCCAATACATGGCAAAACGGGAAAAGAAGTGATGTTGTATACGTGGTCTTAAAGTGAGCCATGAATATATTTGCATATGGAGGTGCCACATTTGAGCTCATGGCAGTGACCCGCCTTTGTAGAAAAAATTGGTCCTCAAAGAGAAAGACATTTTTTTTCAGTTTAATTGTCAAAACGTCTTTACAGAATTGAATCTGGTAAATAGTAAATGGTGTATACTCTTTCAAAAATGTTATGACTAATTCAATACCTGCTTGATTGTTAATACTGGTATATAAGCGATTTACATCAAGTGTCATGTGTCATAAGTTTGCTACCAGGAGAAATAGTCCCAAGTGCTTGGATGGACTGTAGAAAATGTGTGGTGTCCCTAAGATAGGATGTAATGTACGGGATATACGGGGTGAGAATTTTCCCCAAGGTGATGGCTAATGGAGATAAAATCGAATTGGTCTAGGCTACGATAGGCCATTGAGGAGGTTTAAGGAAATTCCTATGATCTTTGGGAAGGGTATAGGACACAGAACTAACAGGGTAAGCATTTATGAGGAATTCACTCAATTTTGAATCAATGGTTCCCATTTATTTTTTTAAGACATGACAAAAACAGATTTTTAGGGGCACTGTAGCAATGACATTCTTAGAATATTGCATATTCTTGTATACCACGCCTCAAAGGAAGCCCAAATGAATCAAGTATGAATCACATTGATTAGAAAATGGGAAACTGGAGGGAAAGGCCCTAAAAAAGCAATGTGATGCATAATGAGGCACCAAAAGATCAACGGCTATGTGACAATTTTTAAAGTTGCTCTTCTTCTATGCCTTGTTGTATCTTTTAAGGCCAATGGCAGAGTTGTTCCTTGTACCAAATTATGTATCCACTTTTAAAGGCTTCCATAAGCGACACAAGGACCTCATTTTACCTACCAATTGTTTTAAAGTAACAAAAGGTCCACTTTCTATACTGAATAATATTACCAGTCACTTTAAAACGTGATGTTGCTCGTAGAGATGCTACAATATATGCAGTGGTGAATTCAATCATGTTTTAATTTCACAAATCAGCCGTTGAGTCAGATACAGTACATACCACCTTGTTGCTGCAAATCCTCACAATTTTTCACGTAAAAACTGGTGAAGCACCCACACACTTTTCTGGCAATGAGCATAACCTTGATTCATAAGGTACGTTTCAAAGGAAAATATTGCACAATCAAGTTAAGGGCATGTGCTATGCAACAAGCATGTGTTACTTTGCTTAATAACATGGCAGCCACGATGTTTCTGGCATTGTTAGTTTCAGACCACCCAATAAAGCGCTTGGATATACTTAAAGTGATGGCCAGAGACTAACATTGCTTTAACTTTAAATGCTCATTTATTTAATGTAATATTCTAATATCATTTCTATTACACTTTAATTAAAAAGTCCCTACTGTTCCGTCTCTAATATAGCTGCTGTATTTTTTTTACATACTTCAAGTTTGATAGCACTTCACTTGAGAATCTCCAGTGAATGCTGGGATACTCAAATAAGACGTCATCGGGGTCTATAGGCTCCTGTCATGTTAGAGTATACGTTAGAATTAACAACCAACGCATGCTCAGTATTGCTGGGACTAGCTCAGCACGTGAAACGGACGTCACTGATACCCACCTACATTTGCCATGATTCAGAGCGCCACTGCCAGTGCCCCTACCACATGGCTTGCAGAGCCACCAATACAGCTAATCATCTCCTCCACTGCCTACTGCCCTATATTATCGTGTTACAAAGGCTGACTGTCCATCTCATCCAATAAAACGACTGGAAAAAACAATTCTTGTGAAATATGTTCCCTGGTTGCTGGGGTGCTATGGGTTAGGGGACTAAGTGGCTGAATGGATACAGAAGTAATTGACTTAGGATGAAAAAAACAAACCCTCACACAGCCCCATATCCTGGAAAATGAAAATATTATGGGTCTGGGAAAATGGCAACAAAAACAAATTTTTTTTTTTTTCAAATTTCTCAACAAATTTTCACCACTTAAATAAAAATAAAAACTGTGCATGTTTACTTTCTGCGCACTTGAACTGACCTGAGGACTCATAGTGCCAGGTCAGTTTTACCATGTAGTGAACATGGTCAATAAAAAACCCAAAATACAATGGTGGAATTGAATTTTTTTTTGCAATTTCAGCACACTTGGAATATCTTTTCTCATTTTCCAGTACATTACAAAATTAATGATGTCATTCAAAAGTACAACTTGTCCTACAAAAAACAAGTGCTCATACGGCTATGTGGACGGAAAAATCAAAAAAGTTGGAAGAAGGGGAGGAAAAGACAAAAATAAGAAAAGCTGAAATAGCCAAGGGTTGAAGGGGTTAAAGATTTTTTTTTAAAATTACATCCCTCCCTTTCCCAAAAAGGATGTGAGAGCAAATATTAGGTAGGTACACATCTCAAAAGCCAGCACCATCAACAAGCAACTGTATTTGTGTGGTATGTACAGGTGTAGGGTTTGCCTATTAAGAAGTACGCAAAAAATGTAACATTATGCAAGGCATTAAGAGGAAGCCCACATGGCCATGCCTAATGTCAAATAAGCCCATTCTTAGGCTGATGCAATCTTTGGCCATATGTGAAGTGGCATTGGGCATTTCTTTTTTGCGACCCATGCCAATCGAAATGCAAATTTTTTAAAATTTGCCACTACATTTAAATTTGATGAAATTCAGCTTGTGAATTCGTAGTAGATCAATTCCATCATCTGTAGTCAGAAGCTTTCCGCAAGATATACTATAACATTCCCATAGGCCCCCTTTAAAGGGAATCTGTCACCTATTTTTAGCCCTAGGAGCTGCTGCCATCGCCATCGGGGGCTTATCTACAGCATTCCGGACCTCTCCCGGCGCCTGTGCACTGCAGTACTCTGCTCTGCCCTCAACAGGGCAGAGCAGTGCTCTTGCGCAAGAGCAATGATGGGAAGCAAAGAAGCGGACATCATCTTTAGAAGATGGGAGGCGCCGAACCGGACCGCGACTCCCTCCGGACCCAAACTGGACCCAGACCGCCCCTGGGTGAGTATAATATAACTCGTTTTTCTTCTATTTCAGGTTACATCGGGGGCTTATCTACAGCATTACAGAATGCTGTAGATAAGCCCCTAATGGCGGTGGCAGCAGCTCCTAGGGCTAAAAACAGGTGACAGATTCACTTTAATCAGATGGAGACTAAACGTGTGTTCTTCTTTTGGCTACCTCCTGGCAGGTATGTATTTGCAAATCATTTGCTCATATCTGCCCTTTCCTATAAAGAGTGCCACTGCAAGTAAATGTAAATTATGCCATATACATTTTTTTACAATGTGTCTTAATGATATTGAAGTTTAATCAAATTTACTAATTAGGGTGATCAGTGCACCACTGGTGTGGCCAAGAGGCTCAGTGCACCTTTCTACCTATTGGTAATGCATGCTCCTGCCTTCTTCACTAGCGTTTGACTTCCAAGAACCATAACATTTTTATCTTTCCATTGACATAGCCATTTAAGGGACGAGTTGTAGTTTTGAATTACACCACTTATTTTAAATTTCAATTTACTACAAAATGTAAAAATAAATTACAAGTGCAATGAAATTGTTCAAAAATAAAAATACAATTTCAATGTTTTTGGGGGGTTTTGTTTTTACGGCAATCATTCTATGGTAAAAATGACACAAACATTATTTTCAAGGCCTGAATGATTACAGAAAGGCCAAACCTGCATAGATTTTTTTAAATCAGAAATTTATAAAAAAAAAAATAGTGTTTGCTTTGTGTCGTCATCTTCTGAGACCCATAATAGTTTTATTTTTTTGTTGATTGAGCTGTGTGAGAGTTGTTTTTTTATTGATCTCTATTTTGGGTACATTTAACAGTTAATAACTATTTAATGCATTTTTTTAATATAGGAGTGGTGACCAATATCCTGTAATGTCTTTATTTATAATGGGGATGGGGGAAAATGGTAGCTGTGTGATTCAAATCTATCTATCTATCTATCTATCTATCTATCTATCTATCTATCTATCTATCTATCTATCTATCCTGCTGGCATAGTGTGCTGGCCAAAAGAATAGATGGAAGCTGCAGATGTGGAGACCCAGAATTTTCTTTACAATGCACCCAAAGTCCAACACCAAAAGATTGTACCAACAGAAAAAAGGGTGGTCGAGGCTTGAAAAGAATCTGACCCACCATCACAGAAGAAACAAAGAGTATCCAGAATTATATTGGAAAAATGGCACCAAAGCATAAGATGGTGAGAGAAAGCTTAAGGCAGCAACAACAACAGATCTGGAAGGAAGAACAGGAACATGAAATACCATGGCAAGATAAGCCGCTACACGGAATGTACCATCGACAGATAATGGAGGTGGCTGACATGGAGAAATCCTACAAATGGCTAGAGAAAGTTGGACTCTAAGTCAGTAGCATAGAAGCAGGGATCTACCATACAAGACAAGACCCTAGAGGCCTGAAAAACAGTTCAACATACAGTGGAGGATGCAAGATGTAAGCAGGAACAGTGTATACTTAACGCCACAACCAAGTAGCGGGAACTGCATACAGGAACATCAGCACAGGGTTTGGGTTAAGTCCTCCTAAGTCGAGATGGGAGACCCCAGAAAAGGTTGTGGAGAATGAAAAGGCTAAATTCCTGTGGGACTTGTGTTTCAAAACATGCGCCACAAGAAGAGAGAAATATATAATGGAGGTGGGTTTTGCCTTCGACCCCCTGATAAAGGCAGATGCCGAAACGCGCGTCGGGGTTAGGCTCATCCTGGGGATCGCACACACACGGACATAAGGTAATACTTGTGGACATCTTATAATTATTTTTGCCAGCAGCGCATGTACTTTTACTTTATACTTTTGGCAGATATTGCAATCACACTTATTATTAGCATATGTACCTTCACCTTATATTTTGATTAGTGGGCATATATATTAAAAAACCCACCGCCATCAAATATTTCTCTCTTCTTGTGGCGTATGTTTTGAAACACATTATATGCTATATATTTTGCCTTCTGGACGAATGATTTTTAATCTTGGTGTTACTTACATGTATTTATGCACCTTTACTTTATACCCCCTTGTTCCGTGCTTCTGAACTTATTCAAGTACGAGCCTGCATTTGCACTTTACTTTTTTATTTGTATATGCACTTATATGGGAATATTTATATCCTATTGATTGGACTATTAATTTGTGGCTTGTTACATATATATACAATTTTTATGGATAATATGTAGCCACTTTTATACTTATATTTATTATTGTGCTATATATTAGTGCAATTGATCCCCAGTGTAGCCCCTCTTTTTGGTATTTTGTTCCCACCCCTCCCTGTATCATCTTTGATTTTTCTAAATAAACTATTTAATTGATTATTGGACGTCTTCTCGTTTTTTTGTTTCGTCGTTTAATATTTAATTTCCAATTAGTCCTTTTGTATTGTCTATTTGTGCAACGATAGAGTGATTAATAACTATTATATTATGAATATTTCTATTTAATTATGCACTTTTGTCTTGGTAATTTGCTGAAATTTCTAAGTAACAGCAGATTTTTGGATTCACACAGTGCGCACTGCAGCTGTCCGGATTTTCTCATACCGGTGATTTGCATACATGTGGTCACATGCCGACTAAACATGCGTGGCCTCACTCAATGAAAATGAATTGAGCAAGGCTGGACATGTCTAGTCTGAAGATGGCCAGAACTATACAAATCTCATACTTATGCAAAGGAGAATAGTAAAAGTGTGCAGTGCATGCGCTGTTAGAATTCAGAAGCCTGCAGCCATCTATAGTGACTGCAGACTTTCATCTCAAACCTGGATGTACCCTTTAATTATAAAATTAAGTCCTGTAGCCAATCCTAAAAGTGTGTAATATCCTCACTGTCAGGATTCAGCTCTGCTTGCCAGAACCAGGCCTCCCACCCCTCATCACGGGTTCAACTGTGTTGGCTGGATGCTCTATGCGCTATGACGCAGACACCAACAACGGGCGCGATGACGTCATTACTTGGCCCCTGCTGTCCTAAGATGAGTGGGTGCTTGGAGCAGTATGTGCCTCACATCACCTCTTATGTACAGCATGTGCCCCACATAGCCTCTTATGTACAGCATATGCCCCACGTAGCCCCCTATGTACAGTATGAGTCCCACATAGACTCATATACAGCATTAGCTCCATATATGGTATATAGTGTGAGCCCCACACAGCCCCATATATACATACTAACAACACATACACATGAAAAAAATATCAACACATACTCCCCTTGCCCCCATTCCCCCGGAACTCTGCGTCTGCTTTGTCCGATGCACTGACTCTTCCCAGTACACAACTGTCATGATGAAGTGACATCATCATGTCTGATGGCTCACATGCTATGACTAAGGGCAACTGAGTGTGCCAGGTTTCTGTTTTATTAGCTTGTAATGTTCATTTAAATTTAGTTTTATGTTACCTCGATGGATGTGCTGGACAGAATCCGTTACCTCCTTCACATTGGCTGTAATCCCCAGCAGGATTGACACCTCCCAGTGAAATTCAACTTTGCTTGATCTATTGTGCAGTGTGGTGAGCTCCAAAAGAAAACTTCTTATCCTCCATTGCATCCCAGTAACCTGTTTACAGTAGTGAGAGGAGAAACAAAGTCCAAAATACATTGCAGTGCTTGGTTTTAGTAGGCTGTTGCAGAGTTTGACCAAGAGACGAGCGTTGAGAAAGAGTGAATGTCTAAGGCAAAGTGCACACTTTGAGTATTTGGTCGGTTTTTTACATCTCTATTTGCAAGCCAAATCCAGGAGTGGAAGAGGAAAAATATAATTAAAAAACATCACCACTCAGTTCTGCATTTTTTACCCACTCCTGGTTTTGGCTTACAAATACAAAACCTCACCAAATACTCAGCGTGTACATGTGATCTAAGGCCTCATTCTGACACCAGTTTTTCACGTACATGTTCAATTTGTTTGTTCATTACCAGAATTTGTACCCATCATAGTTTAGGAGCTGTTCACATGTCAGTGTTTTTTGCAGACCGAGTGGTCTACACCAAAATATGGAGATGTGTCCAATTTCTGTAGTAGTCGCGGATCAAATTTGCCAATACATTTCCATGGGTCTGTGAAAAAATGAGATAACACTTTGTTGGAATATGTTTGGTGCAACAACTCCATTCCTGTCTATGAGTGTTTAGTTGCTAAATTTGTATGCTGTTCGTAAAGTTAGAGTAACAACAAAAAAACTCCCAGAGGCTCACACAGGGAGAGCATGTGACTGTATTTCCTGTTTTTCCTGTGTCTGTGTATGAGAGAAGCAGCCTGCTGTAGATGATGCACAGATAGAGACACACAAATGATTTATTCCTGATCTACTAAGCTTATCATATATTGTTCCTGATTGTTCCTGAATAAAGAAGCTCTGTTGTCACACGCTTGGAGAGTATCCTGAATAATCCACTGCCAACACACTTGGATGCCATCTGAATTGGATCCTAGTGCCTTTCTTTGAGCTGGGCATTATGTTTAGCTGGTTGTCTATAGTCGGGCCCAATCCTATTTTTGACACATGGTAAACTTTTAATGCTAAGAATTACGACCATGCTGTTGTTTTTTGCTTTTTTGATAAACACTAGTACTTACTAAGTACCCTATATTATTTATATGCACTATTGGTTTTACTTACTTATAGCAGGGTATATGTTCATTTTGTTTCTATCTTAGGTTTTTTTCTGTAAAATGGCCAGTGTGAATATGCTCCTACAGGTTGCATGTA
This sequence comes from Dendrobates tinctorius, assembly GCF_039654945.1. NCBI lineage: Eukaryota > Metazoa > Chordata > Amphibia > Anura > Dendrobatidae > Dendrobates > Dendrobates tinctorius. The sequence goes on from NW_027361832.1 coordinate 10,970,712, forward strand.
TACCAACTTATACTCCTGTTAATTTCTTTGACTTTTAGTATTTTTTTCAGTTTCATCAGAATTTGGTCTGTACCAGTTTTTATTATCAGAGTTTGGTCAGAGTTTTCATCAGTTTTTCTTTGAGGAAAATAGAAACAGATGGAGGTTTCTTGAGCTTCTCATAATGAACAGTCTGGAAAAACAGACAGCACACGGATAGTATCAGAGTCTGATTCTTTCACAGAACCACAGATTTGCACTGAATCAGATCAAAATCTGACATGTCTCCGTGATTTTCTCTGAAACACTCAATTTGCAAAAATACTTGGACATGTGAATAGCTCCTTAGACTATAATAGGTACTAGCTCTATCTGTGATCAACATGGACATAACTCGTATGACAAAAAATGAAGTCTGAATGAACCCTAAGATGTAGGCACGTATATTTCTACGGCTGTACCTGCAAGGTTTTAGTACAAGTAATAGGATAGTAAAGGATATAAAATGGTAGTCGTAAATGTAAAGGTGAGTAAGATAAATGAGAAACACACCATAGTAGGGTGGAGATCAGGTCAAACAAGTTACCAATTTCATATTTTAGGGCAGTGTTCCCCAACTCCGGTCCTCAAGGCTCAACAGGTCATGTTTTCAGGATTTCCTTTGTATTGCACAGGTGAAGCAATTATCACCTATGCAATACTAAGGAAATCCTGAAAACATGACCAGTTGTTGGGCCTTGAGGACCGGAGTTGGGGAACCCTGTCTTAGGGCATCAGGATGCTGGGAAAGTCATAAGGAGAAGGTTAAATAAAGGAGCTCAGAGGCTGAAGGGGACATTGATTTATCAGTGGAAATTTGTCACCTTTAATTAATAAATGATTAAAATTAAAAACTGATATATAACTGTAACAATGTCTTAATGAGATTCTTCTAATGCCCTTTCCATACTTTCTATGGAAGGAATAAACATTTCTTTAGGCATGGGTTGAAGAAATTGTTGCATTTTTTTTGCTTGTGGCTGTAAATTGTCTTATTCCTCCTGTTCCTTGCCTTTGGACCAATGCTCCCGTAAGATCTCTGTACAGACCTTCTCGTAGCTTTGCCTACGTGTCAGTAAGTTTTCCTAAGAGCCATTTTCATAACAGATCTTCAGGGAAATCTCTGTATCTGAGAATGAATGGCCCTTGACTGCGAAGTACTGTAGCTGTGCCTCCGGCCTACCCCCATCGACCAGCTATACTCTCAGTGGTTAGCTTGTAGATAATCCTCTTTGAAAAGTATTAGATGGTTCCACAGGCTGTATGTAAGGGAATGTAGAAGAACACGGTCATCTTCCTGCTCGCTTTATGCCTTACAGCCCAAAGCAAGAGCATTATCTTTTCATGTTTTCTTTCCACCCTGACCGTGCCTGCAGATAGTATAATGGAATATATCTGTTAACTATATATATATATATATATATATATATAGATAGAGCGAGAGAGAGCGCGTTTCCACTATGGAGCTCAATATTCTAAAGAAAAAAAAAGAAAAAAAATAGTTTCCCAAATTCGGAGTAATGGTAGGGTTAAAATTCCATGGGTTCAGGAAAAAAAGAACTAAAAATATAAAAAAACATTCTGTTTGTATTTGCAGCAAGTGTTTACCTTGTAGTTATATTTGTGCCTATCCATTCCTTCAGCTTTCCTACCACATGCTGTCTAAATCTCTCCACTTATCCAGGAGCTCCTTCTTCTCTACTTCCATTTGCTATTTTTCTCTCCGAGATTGCTATTTAACTTTGCTGCATTGGTCCGATGTTTCTTGCCAGAGAAGAGATTGTCTGGCACACTCCGTTCTGTCTAATGCACTGTGGGGAGCACATCAGCCAGGAATAGAGTCATGATGTATTGATGGTCATCACACTTTTTGATTGCCACTCATATACCATTCCTTATGTCAGGCACACAGAACTCTTGAAAACATATTTTCTAGAAATTACATGGCAGAATGTCCAAGTTGTGTATATTTTTTTTTGTTCCTTTGAAAATACCTGCTGCGTCTGAGAATGCAGTACCGGTGGAGGCATTACTCACAACTAACAAAAATCTATATTATTATGTCGAAAATCAAAATATTTCAACCCATGTTGATAAAAGAAAAGTTGTAATTTTAGCATGTTTTATGTATTATATATTTTTTAATTTTTGTACTTTTTTGTTTCTTACATTATTCTACGTTCCCAAAAAAAAAAATTTTTGTCTTAATATTTTTTTGTATCATTATTAACCATAGTTTTTTATTTTATTATTATAATTATTATTATTATGGTATTTCAATCATTACATACACACTCCTTTTTGCAACATTTAGCTTACTGAGACATTTGAAAAAAAAAAATAATGGTCTCATTAAAGGGAGATAGTCCGATATTTCTGAGCTTGAAGTCATTTTCCATATAAGCATAAAACGCACAATTTCATTATTTTAAAATAAATAAATTCTGAAATCCCATTATTCCTTCTCGAGTTTTTGCATTTAGATGAATTTTAATACTCGTTCGCTTGTAGTTAAGATGTTAAATCTGAGATTTTGTGAATGGCAAAAAAAAAAAAAATGACAATTAGCCCCATCTCCTGCTGAGATGCATCACAAAGCCCTTCAAAGGCTCGTGATAGAAAGGAAGAAAAATTGCTGATTGCAAGTGTGTTAAAATATTATATATAGTCATTAACTTTTTATTTAATTACTTTTTTTTTGTCGTTTTTAGACGTGTAATGTTTGAAATTATTTTTCAAGAAATCTGGAAAATAACAGAAAATTAGATTTTTTTTAATTCTAAATCTGATGTGTTGATTTTCTCATAAAGGCTTAGTGATAAATTCAAGGAAAATGGTAAGGACGTGAATTTAGTTCTGACTCTGTCTCTACAGTAAATGATCGTGATGTTTTTTGATTGATCGGCAGCGGTTTTCGCAATACCCATTTTTTTATTTATCGACTTTAGCAATTTAATGAAAAACTTAATAAAGAGATTATATCAGCACAGGTGTATATATTGTGGTATAAAATACATAAAATAAAAATGTAATTAATAAAATATAAAATGTAACTGTTGTGCTTACCTGTATAATAAGACTTGCCCGACAAGAGACAAAATTCAGTGCAGTTCATTCTACATTACAATTACACAGCTGCAATGAGAAACCAAGAAAATTCCCAGAAGTTTCTCTAGAAGTGTCATACTAGCAACTGTTCTTACATCCTATGCAAAAAAAAAAAATATATATATATATAATATATATTGCATAAATATATATATATATGTATATATATATGGTATATACCTTGGATATATATTAAACATATCTATCTGTATATATATATATATATTTATATATATATGTATGTGTGTGTATATATATATATATATACACACACACACGTGTATATGTGCATGTCTTTATATACACACATATATATATGTGTATATATATATATATATGTCCCCCCTGAAAAAAAAAAGAAATCACATACAAGCTTTCTATGACAATGTTAGCATTTGAAATCAGAAAAATACCAAATTTTAACAGGCTATAGGTCAATTAGTCATTATCATGCGAAAATTAAAAAAAAAAAAAAAAAAATTAAATACATCTGTAGTCATTTGAAGACGAGCTATAATAACGCCTCTATTAAATGATATTTTGTAATATAATAGTGATATCAAAGAGCATGTGCTATGTGCCAAATTAATATTTCTGATATCTATGGGACATAACAGATAATCTCTACTTAGTACCAAGTTGGAGAACTGCGTTTGAAGTGGTTTAATCATCGCTCCCATCTATTACAGCTAGGTATCTGTGCACACACGTCGCAGCAGTCTATTTTTATTATGTAGTAAACAAGAGGTGAAATGTTTATCGTTTTTTATTTTATTTTTTTGGATTTCGCCTAGCGTAACGTTCCATAGGCTCACTAGATGGCGCTCTTGTATGGCGGTTCAGAATTCATGCATTGTATTCATTAAACACCCATTGTCTGAGGCAGACACATTTTCCTTTGTTAGATTAATTAGAAAACATTCCTTGGAATCTGGGGACAGGGTAGACCTTTTAAAGCTAGAGAACAGATTCTCTTTTACATTCACGTCCATTTTTAAGTCACTTCACACAAAATCTTTTGTTTTTTTGCATAATAAAAATACTTTATTTTTTTGTGAGTTTTTAGTAATACTTTTCAATACTACATTTTATTTAATAATACAGGCAAATGCCGAGACCCTTATATAGGAGCATTAATGTAATTTTTCTCATCTATTTTTTTTTTTTTATATACACTATGAACTGGTTATTTTTTCCGAAGTTTTTAGAGGATTGTTCTTTTCTAATGTCACAATTACATTTTTTTTATACACGTAACATAAATTAGTAAAAAAAAAATAATAAAAACGGGTTTTCTAAGGTGCCTGGGCTATAAAAAAAGAGTAAAAAAAAAAAGAGGCTGTGTATGGGTAATTCTTTACAAGAATGTTCCTTTAAATGTTTCTACACACTAATGACATTTGGCAGGCTGCACTGTGTAATGCTTGACTGGTTTTATTGTTGCCAGTTCCCAGTGGGAAATAGTTGACATTGCTCTCTGTTTTCAATTGGTATCCATTTTCAACAATATTGCTTTCTATTAGATTCCTGCACAGTTTGTTCCAAGCTAGCGGAATGTTTACTGGGTTGACCTCCAAGCTTCCAATCAACAAACACTGACATAATGAAAGTGCGCGGATTCACTAAAACAGACTTTATTATTCACTTATCTGTATGTAATGGTTCAAGGAATCAGATTAAGAAGTATAAATACCGATCACTATGATAATAATAATGTCTTACGATAGAAAAGAAATCTATGGAGTTCATTTCATTTATGAATGATACAAGAAGCATTTATGTTTCTCCCTTTTATACAATCTATTATCGTTTATTTTCAGTTGTTTCTATCGTCCTTTTGAACACATCGGTCTATTTTGCTATGAATAGCACCTTATATTATTATAATTAATGTTTTATATCTTGCTTTGATTATCAATTACAGAATGTATAACTATATACTGGATATATATAGATGTGTTAACAGACTTTAGATTGATCTCTAGCAATGACGACTTAATGGATGAACAATCTGTAGGAAGATCGATCTTGTGCAAGCCTAGATAGGTCCACCAGGGTCTTCGCTGTTATCTTGATAGTATCAAGCCATTGGATTCCTGGTCCTCCTCCTTCTCTTTTAATCCTTTTGACCGTAATCAGCGATTCTTCTCTTCATATGATGTGTCCAAAGTAGGCAAGACGTTACTTGGTGATCCTTGCTTCAAGTGACATGTCTGGCTTCACATGTTCCAAAATTGGTTTATTTGTTCTCCTTGCCATCCATGGTGTTAATAGCATTCTTCTTCAGCACCACAATTCCTATGTGTAGATTCTTCTTCTGTCTTGTTTCTTTATTGTTACAGTTTCGCATCAATATGATACCACAGAAAAGACCAGACTATGTACGAGACGTATCTTTGTTACCAGTGAAATGTTTCTTGATTTGAAGACCTTGTCCGGTGACTTCATTGTTGATTTGACCATTGACGTCAAGTGTTGTCATTGCATCTTGAGTTATCATTGATCTGAGTAGGCTGAAGTCCATTACAACTTCTAGTTCATCGCTGTCCATCTCAAATGTGTCCCGGTCGTACCTTGCAGTAGTCAACATTTTTGTTTTCTTTGTGTTAAGTAGCCGTCCCTTGTTCGAGCTTTCCATCTTGACACTCCATAATAAGTCGTTCCTTCCACCTACGCTTGTTGCTATCAATGTTATAGCATCTGCGTATTTAAGATTATTGATAATTCATCCAGCAATTTTAACTCCTTCTTCTTTGTCGGTAAGTCCAGCCTTCGTAAAAATTAGCTTCTGCGTAAAAATTGAAGCAAAATGGTGACAGGATGCAACCTTGTATGACACCTTGCTCTACTTTGAACCATGACATGTTGCTGTGTTTCGTTCATACTGTTGCTTCTTGGTCGATGTAAAGGTTCCTAATGAAGCTGATCAGATGGTTCAGCATACCCATATCCTTCATGGTATTCCAAAGTTTTTGGTGATCACCATAACAGTAGAAGGCTTTACTGTAGTTGATGAAACAAAAATAGATCTCTTTATTGTATTCTTTGGCATTTTCCATTATCCATCCATTAAAACTATAGGTCTATATTTAATACCTTTGTGTTTTGTAATAACTTTACAAGTCTTATTCATAAAAACAATGAGAAAAGGTGTTTATCATTTAACAATTATTGAAGCATTGAGAGCTAGTTGAAGCTAATTTGAGAGAATTTAGCAGAATCCATGATTTACGGCCTATGCTCTTGATACTTACTTATCCTTTTTTTGGTAATTTTCTAAAACCGTTCCCCTTTTTCCTGTGGGTACAATAAAAACCAGTGTCTTGGTATCTGAGGCAGGCAAGCCTTGTCCACTAGCTATTGCTGTGTTTATGTTCTTGGCTTCAATCGACTGACGCCCTGATTTGGTCAACTCAGGCAAATGTGCAAGTTCCCTTATGTCTCCCAAAAAACGTGTTAACACCAAAATGTCTATAATCAAACTAATTAATTCATTCTGTGCATCCAAATTTTGCCAGAATAAAGGATTTTGCTCCTAGTAAAATATTGTGAAAGACTGGAGGGGTTTTCTTTTCCACTGAGGACGATTCCTAATCCAGTGATCTCACCTGGTGGACTTTGGGGAAAGTGTTAGTGATAGTGACCATTGTCAGGCAATATTGTGACAACACAGCGTTTAGTCTTAACTAGAGTTAAGCAAATTTGTTCGGGTTCCCTCATATTCGGCAAGCTATAGCGCTTACTGAATAAGCTACAGAGGGAACCTGGCTTCCTGTATTGCACCGGCTATCAGCTGATCAGCAAGGCAGCTGCATGTGTCACGGCTGTGTGACAGTCACAGCATATGCATGGAGAGCCCAACACACAGGTTCTCTATGCATGTGTTGTGTTGTGACTAACACAGCCGAACAAATTCACTCAACTCTAGTCTTAACAATGCCAGACGTATTGTTCACTAGGTCAAGGGACAAGAGCCTTTATTCATATGAGTCTGTGCACTGACTCTTGCTGTATGCTAAAGGGGTTGTCCACTACATTGTATAATTCGCCCAACGATTTACACCTTTTAAACAAGCATTTTTGTAAATTCCTTCTATTACCATATGTGTCTATAAGTGGCGCTATTGCTGCACTCTCAGTCCACATCACATGACTCCAGGTGCATCCACCGCTGACATAAGCTGATGTCAAGTCAACTTACGGACTTCCTTGATTCACCCAGTCATGATCCAGTCGCATGCACCCCCTCTGATTGACTAGGCTGTGCGAGGCATTTCACCACATGTCACAGCCCAGTATCCAGTGCATGCTTGCAGTCAATGAAAGCAGAGGACAGAGGGAAAGCTTGCCCTAGATACTGGGCTGTGACATGAGTTGAAAAGCTGCCAACAGCCCAGTCAATCAAGGGGGTGCATGCGACTGGATCATAGCTGGGTGAATCAAGGAAGTATGGAAGGTGACATGACATTAGTAGATGTTAGCGGTGGCTGCAGCTGGGGTCACGTGATGCAGACTGAGCGAGCAGCGATAGCGCCGTTCAGAGGCGCATATGGCAGTAGAAGGTATTTACAAAATTACTTATTTAAAAGGTGTAAATCGATGGAGGCATTATACATTAGAGTGGACAACCTCTTTAATCTTGGAGGACAAATATGCAGGTTAATTGAACAATCGCTGTTTGTTAATCTGTTGAATACCTGCTGATTACTTATTGTATCTGCTCCTGCAGTTTACTGGTCTACACAACTTAGAGGACAAATATGCAGGTTAATTGAACAATAGAACAATGAGATATTACCTCCCTCCACCTTTCCCCAATCCTGTGGAAGAATGCCCTGAATGATAGCTGTGGATGTAAAAGGGACCTTTCTCCCTCTCAAGAGACACTCTAGAGAGAAGCAGCCAAGGAACCATGGCACCAACTGGTGGAATACAGATTGGCTCCACTACCCATCACTGAACCCATGAAGACATTTGGAGAAACCAGGTTGGGACAATCAGGTCACCTGGCTACATACCTTACTGTACTCAGTCAGCTTCCTAAGCTTGACACTTCCTCCTCTCTGTGGGTGCCCTACAAAAGCGGAGGTGCTACTGGTGTGGGTAGTTGACCCTGGGTGCCCCAAAGTCGCAGATGTTCTAATCCACGGTGAGACTGTCATTTGCACCATCTTGTGTATTTGCTGGGAGTGTTACTATATGTTGTTGACTGTTGGTGATTCAATAAAGTATTACTGCAGTGTGTTACCCTTACCCTGTGTTGTCTTAGTAGTATTTTACCCATGGGGAAGGAGTACTGGCGATCAGTGGGATGATCACTGGCCCATGCGGTCTTTCTAAAGACAGTCAGGCCAGTGGATGAGAGCACCCACTGACCTTTGTGTCTCCACAAATATATTTACTTATTTTTTGCCAAAACCTCTGGGTAGATGGGCCTGTCCAGATTCTATGCCATAGATTCGTTAATTCATTCCATCACTCCATCAGTTGTCTATTCGACTATCGATGGCATTCAAGTGCTCTTCATAGCTTTTTCATGCAGTCCCATAGACAATAAATTGAGTTATGGCATCCAATCAAATGGGTCACTATAGAGCCACAATTTCTGAATTGGTGGGATTGCACCAATCAGCAAGTTATCACCTGGTCCGTGTCTTCTGTGAATTCTGGATGGTCCCAGGGAAGCATGATTTCTTAACCAAGACTACGTGCAATGTTTTATCATTTTTCATTTTAGATACATTGGCACAATAAAATTAATGGAGTGCAAATGTGGCGATAACCTTTAAATCACTGGAAATCATGGCATGCTATGGTTAAAGTATCTTGAGAAATTGTAACATCTGTCCCTAGTTTAATAATGTTATACCATTCAAGCAATGCCTATGTAATTGCCCTGCTTGATTATATGGACATCACAGATGGTGTCATTTGTTAGTGACTCTGTCAACCAGAATGAGTCCTTGAGTCACTTTTTCTAAGACTCAACAAGTCCTTTTACAAGTTAGATTACATTCTACCCTATTAATTATTTAGTGCCATGTTGCACCAGAGCCCTCATGGATACTAAGAAGTCCTTTAGAATAAGGCTAGGGTCATACCAGCACATATTCTCTCATCAGAAAGAATCGGGACTATTATGCTAATCAAACCCTGATCAGAGTTTTATCAAAGCTTCATCACAGTGTGATCCAATCCTCATTTTGTCAGTACGTGAAATTTGGACAGCAGTCAGATGTCAAGTGCAAATGTGCAAGTGCAGTCCAATGTTTTTCATGGACTTATTGACTTGCATGGCCGAATATCTGATCCAACTTGGGCATGATGTGCTTTTTCCTTGAACGACTCTGTCCGTGGAAAATGTCAGATATGGGCACGGAACAGAATAACATTTTCCCAATCGCACTTGGACCGAAATTCCGGTCATCTGCAGTGCACGAGCCCTAACATATCTCTAGTAATCATGGTGAATATCACATGTAATATAAATGGAAGCCATAATGTTAGTGTGTAAAAATGCTGAATCAGTTATTCTAAAAAACAACAAAAACTAAAGTGACAATAGTTTTAAAAATAAATAGAGGCAAATTACATTTTACCAAATATAATAAAATTAGTTCCTTCCACTCTTTTGAGAATGGAATTACAATTTCATATAATCTGTGATATAGCTTTTTATTCTTGTATTCAGTAACTTATTTTTGCATATTTTCTCATCACGATGGCCGGCTGCCTTAACAAAGGTGAATATAATCTGCTTTTCCTTTACAATTATACAAAAAGGTGTGTGTCTGACTGAGCATGGCATTGTGCCCAGCGGGCAGGAGAACACATTTAAATCTTAATTTTACGCCTTATATCCTGAAAGAGCTCTTAATATTCAGCGTCCATTGGCTGTGATGATGAAGAGGATATCACAAAATAACACGCTCCATGCCTCCTGGGGGTGCAGTTATATCTGCATGACACATTTCATGGCAACTGATTTTATTCCAATGAAGATCACTTGCTGAATTGTAACAGAAGAACCAGATAGCTTTCATTATTTTAGCTTATTTCCCAGTTGTAGTAGTCAAAAATAAAATTCTAGCAATGAAGAAGTACTTTTTCTAGGCTTTTTTTTTTAGTTTGTATAGCACTGTTATACATGCACACAAATTCTCCTCTGAATTAGTGAGCAAACAATCACACCAAAATCCTGAAGAAAGTTTTCCAGAAGAGCAGAAGCTGTTTTAGCCACTGGGATGTCATAAAAAGCTGTAGTACAGTATATACATGCCTCAACATTGAAACAGCAACACCAAGAAGGAAAAGTCGGGGGATTATGAAAATCAAAGGATGGATAGATGTGTTAATTATATGCAAATAATGGAAAAATGGAAACAAAATGATCAAAATATCTCCATTTATGAATTGAGTATGAGCACCATGTGCAGGAATTCCTGCGCTTACACTCCTTGGCTGCTATCAATGAGGTTATTAATGGTTGTTTGAGTAATGTTTTGGAATGCTGAATGCATTTTGGCAAATCATCAAAATCCACTACTGGCAGCTTCTTGTGCAATTTTTGACCAATGATGTCCCAGATGTGCTCTACGAGAGATGCCGCAGACCATGGTAGCCCGTTAGGCCACAGGCTGCTCACAGTAGCACGAGCAACATGCAACCTGGCGTTGTCGTGTTGAAACACTGGGACATTTTGGGCAAATGGTAGAAACACTGGTTCCATGTCCAAATCAATGTAACACTGAGCTGTTAGCGTACCTGGAGTAAAGACTAGTGTGTAGATGCTCTAAAAGAACCAAGCTCAGCACCAAGAAATGCAGAGCGATTATTGCAAAACTAAGCTCTCTAAAGGTTACAGGAGGGATTCTCATGTTCATCAATAAGCATTGTTGTAAAGTGCACTGTTGTAATCTGCTATTCATTAAAATCCTCCGTCCTCTGATAAGTACAATTTTATTTTTTTGTTTTTTTGTCTAGGAAATGAGCCTCCATGCAGTGTAGCAGCGGGAGCCATATGTGCAGTGCTGGCAATCTCTTTCCAATACAGATTGCAGCAATCGGAGCTCTGAAACTTTCCGGGTTTGCTGGACGGTGTTGTTTGGTACAGATCGTGGCCGGCTTCATTGTCCTTGTGCTTCCGATGCTGCAGAGGCATAGCTGCCTTGATATCAGCATCAGGCGCACACAGTTTGAGCCAGTGGCGCAACAATGCTGCTGAGACAAACTATCAATCTACAGACAATGTGGGACCACCCCTATATGTTGCAAATAACTTGCTTATTGCTAATGGCTGTGCAAACTTTCTTCAGTGCTTTATTTCAAAAAGTTTAAAATGGGTACAGCAAATTCATTGAAAGATACATTCCACCAACTCGTTTCTGGCATCAAGCGCCATACACAAGCAGACACGCTTTTACACACACAGGCATGCTTTCTTAAGAATACCTCTACACACGCAGGCACACCATCACACACATGCACAGACACTTCTATACTCTCAGGAATGCTTTAACACACACTTCAACAAATACGATCATACACATGATTTTCTACGCATGCAGTAATGTGTATTTGGGAACTTTTGCCAACTCATTCAGCTGAGCATTTGTTAAAGGGAGTCTGTCACCCCATTTTTGGACTATCAGCTGCCGGCACCACCATCAGGGGCTTATCTACAGCATTCTGTAATGCTGTAGATAAGCCCCCGATGTAACCTGAAAGAGAAAAAAAGCGAGTTAGATTATACTCATTCAGGGGCAGTTCGGGTCCGTAGGGTGTCGCCGTCCGGTCTGGTGCCTCCCATTTTCTAGCAGTGACGTCCTCTTCTTTGCTTCCCATCGTGGCTCCGGCGCAGGAGACCTTTCTGACCTGCTTCGGCGCCTGCACACTACAGTACTTTGCTCTGCCCTCAACAGGGCAGAGCAGTGCATCTGCCCCGGAGCCACGACCGGAAGCAAAGAAGAGGACATCACTGCTAGAAGATGGGAGGCGCCGGACTGCGACACCCTCCGAACCTGGACTAGACCAGACCGCCCCTGGGTGAGTATAATCTAACTCGTTTTTCTTATCTTTCAAGTTACATCGGGGGCTTATCTACAGCATTACAGAATGCTGTAGATAAGCCCCTAATGGCTGTGCCGGCAGCTGATAGTCCAAAAATGGGGTGACAGATTCCATTTAATTCAGAAACTATTATTGGATGACAAGGCCTTGCTCGCAATCTCTGTTCTAGTTGGATTGGGTCAAGGTCAGGGCTCTATGTGGCCAGGCAAGTCCTTCCACACCAAACTCACCCACCAATGTCTTTATGGATCATGGTGCAATGGGGCACAAGTCATACTGGAATAGAAAAGGCCTTCCACAAACTGTTTCCACAAAATTGTTCAAAATGTCTTCGCAAGCTGAAACATTACTTTTTCCTTTCACTGGAATTAAGCCAAGCACTGAAATACATCCCCATAATATTATCCCTCCACCAAACTACAGGTGGCACAGTGCAGTCAGGCAGGTAACAGTCACCAAACCCAGGCGCATACATGAGACTGCCAGATAGCGTAGCTTGTCCCTCCACAGAACACATTTCCTTTGCTCTAGAGTCTGGTGGCGACATGCTTTACACCATTCTATCTATCACCGTTGTGCTGGCAATATAAGGATTGCATTATGCTGCTTGGCCATGCAAACTCATGTCACGGGGTTCTGGGTGAAGCTTGTTCTGACGTTAATAACAGAGGAGGTTTGGAGCTCTGTAGTCATTCAAGTCCGCAAAAGGTGGGGAGCTTTTATGCACCATTCTCTTCAGCAAACCTTGCTATGGAACTATATGTGGTCTGCCACTTTGTGGATGAGTTGTTCTGGTTCCTACATTCTTCCACCTTTCAATAACATCAATCAAAGTTCATCATGGAATATTTAGAACGGAAGAAATTTCATGAACAGACTTGTTTCACTTGTGACGTCCTATCAACTCTAGGTAAAAAGGCGCTCCATCACAGATAAATAATTCATACTGATCCTTCTAACACTGACACTCCTCTCTTGTTTCAGAGGTCAGGTGACATCTGATCACATTATTGCTTACTGTCCTCTGTCCTTTTGGAGACTACCTAACTCACTATTTGCCTACTCCACCCCTGCTGATTGGCTGTTCCTGGTATCAGCATGTGCTGGAAGTGTCCAGCTGCGTAGCTGCCCAGCACAATGACTATATAGTGGCCGCGGTCGGGTACTGCACATCCGCCACTTATTCAAATCAATAGGGGGTGGATGTGCAGTACCCAGCTGTGGTCCTTATTCTGTTGATGTAGCTCTGCAACTGAGCAGTTCCGGCTTCCGCTGACACAGGGAGCAGCTAATCGGCTGGGGTGCGGATGTCGCACCCCAATGGTCAGACATTGATGACCTATACAAAAGATAGGCCATCAATGGTAAAACCCTGGACAACCTCTTTAAGTATTTCTCATTTTCTTCTCATTTTATTCTTTTGATGCTTTACCTGCTGTTTAATGTTTTTTTTTTCTAGAATTCTTATACAGTGTAATTGTTACAGTATATATGAACTCTCAAACTCTCGCGTTTTCTACAAGTGTCTTTTTAATAGCTTTTATGATTTATAACCTTATACAGCATGACAGAGATATCTGCGGCTGTGGTGAGAAACCCATCCCAGACATGTGAAAAGCAATTTTCTTGTCTATTGTTTTTATTGTTCCATTTCAGGTCATAATGGTTGAAATCCACAAATCCCACTTTGTTAGATGACTGACAAGCAGAAAGTAATAGGCTAAAACCCAAATAACAGCAACTTTGTCTCATAATTTGCCGAATGGTGACCACAAATGGGATCTACAAGACCAATTTAATTGTATCCTTTTCAAGCTTTTGCTTGTATACGTTGCACTGAATACATATATTATTGTAGATGTACTCAGCAATGTCACAAGAGATATTATACCATATAGGTGGGATAAGTAGTCCAGAAAAGAAATATAAAAGATCTTCTAACATTGGACTAAAAGGTCAAAGCAAAAGATAATGAAAATGATTTATAGAAGCTTTCATTTTTATCTATGGACTGAAAGCAATCTTACCCATCACAAGTATGCATGTGTTAAAGTGAATCTCTACCTTTTGGAACTGTGCCTTTTAATGTGCAAAATTGCTGTAAAACATTTTTTATTATAGCTTTCTAAGAGACCTTCAAACCATTGCCCTGTACAGGGTGCAGGTCACACAGATGTAGCGCGCAGTCTATTAGTGACGCCCATGCTGTCAGACCAGGTGGGTTGCCCAGCACTATATGTGTCAAAAGCACCAGGTCACAAATATCGACCAATATCTCATGAATTTTTTACATCTGTTTCATATTTTATTGCAATTTTTTTCATCTCTTTGCACAATTCAGCCCTTTAATGTTGGCTGGGGAACTTGAGGTGTCTGTTTTGGGCATGACTAAGCAATACAGTGCCTTGTAAAAGTTTTCATACTCTGTGAACGTTTCCATATTTTTCCACATTACACCCACAAACTTAAATGTACTTGTATTGGGATTTTATGTGATATGCCAACACAAAGTATATAGATACTGCTCCAAAAAATGAAGGGAACGCTATAACATAGGATGTGGTATTTTAGCCCCATCCCTCCTCCATCACGACTCATACACATCAACCCCTCTATACTTCCCTCTCACATGTACAGCTCCCATGCACTCCTCACCTTCCTGAGAAACTTCAGCCCATCTTGCCCAAACACATCGCAGAAAAAAACTACTTACAATTCCAACAACTATTTGCTCTTTATCTTCCTACTCCTACTGATTTTATGTGACATCTCCCCCCAACTCTGGTACACCATCCCCCAACTTCAACCCCTACCCTACCTCATATCGAAACTATAATAATCTTATTAATATTACTTGCACTCCCTCATCTCCATCTTTTAATTGTGCCCTCTGGAATCCACGCAGGTGTCGGGAGAGGTCCGGCGCCTGCGCACTGCAGAATTCTGCTCTGCCCTCAACAGCCATTACAGGACGGGAGAAGAGGACGTCATCGCATGAGGAAGGGAGGTGTCGGACTGGACCGCAACACCCACCGGACCGGACCGCCCACCCCGGTGAGTATAACATGTTTTTCTTATCTTTCAGGTTACATCGGAGGCTTATCTCCTCACTAGCCAACAACCCCAAGAAACTTTCTGACATTTTTCACTTCCTCCTCAGGCCAAAAGCACAAGCCCCTATCACTTTCGACTAACCTCTGCACTAATCCGTACCTCCCACTCCCGACTCCAAGACTTCTCCTGCGCTGTGCCAATCCTCTGGAATGCTCTACCCCAAGAAATTAGGACTATCCACAATTTGCATAATTTCAGGCGCTCCCTCAAAACACATTTGATCAGAGTGGCCTATCACACAGTCATTCTATGTGTAAGTGTGCATGTGTAGCCCATTAACTATCTCCATCCATCCCTCACTCCCTCAAGATGGCTGGACCATCATTGTAAATACATCATTGTAAATACACACCTGTACTCTGTACTCTGTATCTCCCCCACCTCATTGTAGATTGTAAGCTCTCACAAGCAGGGTCGTCTTATTTTGCTTTAATTATTGTACTGTTAACGTTATTACTTATGACTTGTGTTTGGAACTGTTAAACTGTAAAGCGCTGCGGAATATGTTGGTTCTATATAAATAAAGATTATTATTATTATTATTATTAGTGGTCCTTTTATTTTATTAAGCAGTATATTTTAATATTTGTGAAATGTAAAGGGAAATAGTTAATGATTTTCTAATTATTTAAAAAATGTAAATCTGAAAATTGTGTTGTGCATTTGTATTCAGCCCCCTGAGTCAATATTTTGTAGGACCACCTTTCGCTGTAATTATTGCTGCAAGTCTTTTGGGGGTACATCTCGTCAAATGGCGCTGCTTCCCTTCCGAGCTCTGCCATGCGCCCAAATAGTGGTTTACCCCCACATGTGGGGTATCAGCGTACTCAGGACAAATTGCACAATAACTTTTAGGGTCCTGTTACCCTTGGAAAAATAAGAATTGAGGGTGAAAAGATCATTTTTGTGGAAAAAATATGATTTTTTAATTGTATGGCTTTATGTTATAAACTTCTGTGAAGCCCTTGGGGGTTCAAAGTTCTCACCACACATCTAGATAAGTTCCTTAGGGGGTCTAGTTTCCAAAATGGTGTCATTTGTGGGGGGTTTCCACTGTTTTGGTACATCAGGGGTTTTCCAAACGCGACATGGTGTCCGATCTCAATTCCAGCCAAAAAGGTCAAATGGCGCTGCTTCCCTTCCGAGCTCTGCCATGCGCCCAAATAGTGGTTTACCCCCACATGTGGGGTATCAGCGTACTCAGGACAAATTGCACAATAACTTTTAGGGTCCTGTTACCCTTGGAAAAATAAGAATTGAGGGTGAAAAGATCATTTTTGTGGAAAAAATATGATTTTTTAATTGTATGGCTTTATGTTATAATCTTCTGTGAAGCCCATGGGGGTTCAAAGTTCTCACCACACATCTAGATAAGTTCCTTAGGGGGTCTAGTTTCCAAAATGGTGTCATTTGTGGGGGGTTTCCACTGTTTTGGTACATCAGGGGTTTTCCAAACGCGACATGGTGTCCGATCTCAATTCCAGCCAAAAAGGTCAAATGGCGCTGCTTCCCTTCCGAGCTTTGCCATGCGCCCAAATAGTGGTTTACCCCCACATGTGGGGTATCAGCGTACTCAGGACAAATTGCACAATAACTGTTAGGGTCCTGTTACCCTTGGGAAAATAAAAATTGGGGCGAAAAGATCATTTTTGTGGAAAAAATATGATTTTTTAATTGTATGGCTTTATGTTATAATCTTCTGTGAAGCCCATGGGGGTTCAAAGTTCTCACCACACATCTAGATAAGTTCCTTAGGGGGTCTAGTTTCCAAAATGGTGTCATTTGTGGGGGGTTTCCACTGTTTTGGTACATCAGGGGTTTTCCAAACGCGACATGGTGTCCGATCTCAATTCCAGCCAAAAAGGTCAAATGGCGCTGCTTCCCTTCCGAGCTCTGCCATGCGCCCAAATAGTGGTTTACCCCCACATGTGGGGTATCAGCGTACTCAGGACAAATTGCACAATAACTGTTAGGGTCCTGTTACCCTTGGGAAAATAAAAATTGGGGTGAAAAGATCATTTTTGTGGAAAAAATATGATTTTTTAATTGTACCGCTGTACGTTATAAACTTTTGTAAAGCCCTTGTGGGTTCAAAGTTCTCACCACATATCTAGATAAGTTCCTTGGGGGGTCTAGTTTCCAAAATGGGGTCACTTGTAGGGGGTTTCCACTGTTTAGGTACATCAGGGACTCTCCAAACGTGACATGGCGTCCAATCTGAATTCCAGCCAATTTTGCATTGAAAAAGTCAAACGGCGCTCCTTCCATTCTGAGCTCTGCCATGCGCCGAAACAGTCGTTCCCCCCCACATATCAGGTATCTGTGTACTCAGGACAAATTGCACAATAACTTTTGCAGTCCAATTTCTCCTGTTACCCTTGGTAAAATAAAAAAAATTGAACCTGAATTATTTTTTTTATGAAAAAAAGTTAGATGTTCATTTTTTTTAAATATTCAAAAAAATTCCTGTGACGCACCTAAAGGGTTAATAAACTTCTTGAATGTGGTTTTGAGCACCTTAAGGGGTGCAGTTTTTAGAATGGTGTCACTTTTGGGTATTTTCTATCATATAGACCCCTCAAAGTGGCTTCAAATGTGATGTGGTCCTAAAAATAAAATGGTGTTGTAAAAATGAGAAATCGCTGGTCAACTTTTAACCCTTATAACTTCCTAACAAAAAAAAATGTTGGTTCCAAAATTGTGCTGATGTAAAGTAAACATGTGGGAAATGTTAGTTATCAAGTTTTTTGTGTGCCGTATCTCTGTGATTTAAGGGCATAAAAATTCAAAGTTGGAAAATTGCGAAATTAAACGCAAGTTATTTGAATGAAATTTTACCACTATCATGAAGTACAATATGTCACGAGAAAACAATGTCAGAATCACCGGGATCCATGGAAGCGTTCCAGAGTTACGACCTCATAAAGGTACAGTGGTCAGAATTGTAAAAATTGGCCCGGTCATGAACGTGCAAACCACCCTTGGGGGTGAAGGGGTTAAATTATCCATTTGGTACATATAAATACAATATTTACCTTGGTTTCTTCTTAGTTTCTTCCATGAAAAGTTCCACCATTGATTGCTATGTGTCTATAACTTACTTTTTATGTGCTAAAAACGCCATCTGATTGTCACTAATTGTATATATTGTTTGTAGGCACTCATTCACACCTCTTGCATAGATACATTTATTTCTGCTTCTTTTTAAGGTGTTTTTTTATGTGGCAAAAATTCCTTTTGATTGTGACTAATTCTATGTATTGTTTGTAGGCACTCAGTCACACTCTTCGTATGGAGTCATTTATTTCTGCGCTGAAAAGCCATTTTATGTGCAAAAAACTCCATCTGATTGTCACTTATTCCATATATTGTTTGTAGGCACTCATTCACACCTCTTGCATGGAACCATTTATTCCTGCGTATCTATAAATTATTTTTGATGTGTAAAAAATTCCTTCTGATTCTGACTAATTCTATATATTGTTCGTAGGCACTCATTCACACCCTTCGCATGGAACCATTTATTTCTGTGCTGAAAAGCCATTTTCCATTGGAGATCATTTTGGAGTAATCTAATTAGTTTTAGATATATCCATTTCTATTATTGCCGAAAAAAAAACAACTTTTTTCTATGTATAATTAAATTCTCCAGTTGTATAAAAGTATGATCTGTCTAATATTGACTAATTATATGTTTGACTGTATGATTTATTTATTTAAATTTTTTTTTTTTTCTTTTCTTGGGAACTTCAATCCTGGAGTGATCTGAATCGTTACAAGGAACCGCTCACTCTTCCTTTCATGTGTTTCCACTCTTTGTAATTAATTGCAAGCTTTGTGATTGGTTTGTAACCTGTATATATTTTTCTATGCATCTTGTTTTTATTTACCTATGAATGACTAAGGGTGCTTTGCGCACCAGAAACGCGTCAGGTGTTTTTCTGCATTTTAGATATGGCATAATAACCTAATAAAGTTTTTTCATTTATGCTGGTGTGCCGAACAAACTTTCTTCTCTTTTTGTATACAAAAAGATAATGGCACTGACTGATAGCAAATCTGAATTGTTTATATATCACATATCTGGAAATATCCGTGTGTGTATTCATATCCTTGAAATGAGAGACCAATGGTAGGAATATAATTCTTCTGAAGAGTTGATTGACTAGTTTCACCCTGTCTTTCCCTAAGCAGGGCTTATTGCCAGGGTCAGGCAGGGATTAGGTTACTGCTCGGCGATAGGTGAAGAACCTATATAGGGACGTTTAGGGGAGACAGGGTGACTTTAGATCTACCCCTCTTCCCTAGTGTTGGGCTCCCTACCCCTCTTCCCTTCATGTTGCACTTAGTCTTTCCCACACTGTGCTTGACAGCTTCCTGCACCAGTCATAGGGTTATAGTCATACCCCAGAAACCACACTTCTGCTTTGGATGCACGTCGCCTTGGTGTATGACTGATGCTTATTGATTTGATGCAATATAAATTGGAGACATCCATTATTAAATTATCCATTTGGTACATGTAAATACAATATTTACCTTGGTTTCTTCTTTTTTGTAGAGAAAATATTTTAGTGCTTCTACTTGGTGTCGTCCAAGGTGCTGAAGTTAGGCATTTACAGTACAATTGCAAAGTAAATGGCTAAATATCAAGAAAGTAAAAATATCAATGTGTTTTATTTCTCATACAACCACCAGTGTGTGTAGCACTGGTAGGAAAAATGTACACAACGGACAAAGTGTTGCTTCTTTTTTCTATAACTATCACTTCATCGTTTCCTATCTCAGAACAAATTTTCTTTAGAGACATTGAATTCTGAACTTTCGGAAGAAGACTTGATTGAATATATGACATGAGATACATATCTACTGTATATATTTTTATGTGCAACAAAAACTATTTCCAGTAAGGCGAATCCTCCAACAGGGTCCCAAATATCAAAGTCTTTAAAATATACATTTTATTATTGTGTATTAAGAAACCTTCATTAAGGGTACCACATGTTTTTTTTGCATGTCAATGAACTACTACTATATTTGTATTCATGATAATTGGTCGTAGACCGCATACGGTCATGTTTACATTTTTCATCACTGAATATCATCCTGCATGTACTCTAATATATTAAAAAGATATAAAATTCCCAAAACATCATAGAAAGAAGGCAGTATATATACCAACACCAATACACTATCATAAATGCACTGCAGAATGCTGCAAGCCCCCATGATAAAGGCGGAGGCAACACAGGCCGTTTAATCAGTATTTTGCACATGTGCTGCTGTCACCGGTGAGTGAGATGCTGCAGACAGTCGCACAGTATCTGGATGAAGAAGGTCTCTGTGGTTGGCTTTGCAGACGCCTTCCTAGTCCATCTGACTGTTAGACCCAGTGACAAGCTCCCCCCAGCTCTAATTCACACACCTGGACCTGGGTGTTTATAGACTTCTTGGCTGCTACTGGGAATCGCCAGTGATATTTCCATTTCCCCATTTGAGGCTTGGAGCTATAGTGGTCGGCTCTCTTTCCCTTTGGTGCTGTAAGAGGACGTCTGAGTGTTGTCTCTGAGTCAACTCAAGATAAATGTTCCCCTCGTTTGTCTATCCCTTCTGTCTTTAGTTGTAGAGTTGATTGACTAGTTTCACGATGTCCTTCCCTAAGCAGGGCTTATTGCCAGGGTCAAGCAGGGATTAGGTTACTGCTCGGCGATAGGTGAAGAACCTATATAGGGACGTTTAGGGGAGACAGGGTGACTTTAGATTTACCTCTTCCCTAGTGTTGGGCTCCCTACCCCTCTTCCCTTCATGTTGCACTTAGTCTTTCCCACACTGTGCTTGACAGCTTCCTGCACAATTAATATTGTTTCTGGTGTTGATAAATATGGCTGCCTTTTTTCTGTGGTACAGTAATATGAGGGCTCATTAAAGAAAGGATAGGGGAAGACAATATGGAATGGGGTCATTACTGCTTATCTCCTTTAGGGTGCCAGCCCCTGTTGTCAGGTAGGGGATGCTTTCCTCCTGAGAAATAGGGACTGATTAAGGTCAAAAAGGCATTCCCTCCTTGTTATATCTGCAATCTTTTTGTGCTTTCCCAATATACCGCTCAGCATATTATATTGTTTGTGTAATCCCCTTTTTTTGAAGGATTGATATCAGGTAAGGACTGACATTTGATATGCAAAGAAGTGGAATATCCCTTACTTATTAGCAGTAATTAATTGAATGATTTTGGTACCCTTAATGAAGTTTTTTAATACATAATAAGAAAATGTAAATTTTAAAGGTAATTAACTATTTTAGGTGACCTTCACATAAAAATATTTTTGCATTACCTTTTATATGGCTTTTAATAGTTTAATTGAAATTAATGTCCTCCATGTCTAGGAACTGTGTGATACAGATCCAAAATCCAGCGACATGTATTCTTTCCAAGCTCTGTACTTGGTTTTATTTGCATGCCAGATAATGGAGCACTTTTCTTTTTGTGCCCATTTTATTGTTTCTATTGTCTTCTGTTGCTCTCCACTGTTAAGGGCCCTTCACACATAGTGAGATCGCTAGCGATATCGCTAAAGCATCACCGATTTTGTGACGCAACAGCGATATCGCTAGCGATCTCGCTTTGTGTGACACGTACCTGCGACCGGCCCCGGTCGCTGATCGCGCTGGACTGGCCTGGGCCATTTTTTCATAATTGGCGTCCCACTGGCGCCGACTAGCGACGCATGGATGCAGGCGGAAGTCATCATCATCGCTGCGGTGTGACAGGTAAGAGCGACTGCCGACGGATCGCTTATCGCTGCTACGTCGCTGGTGAGATCTGCCTGTTTGGTAGCTCACTAGCGACCATTTAGCGATGCACCAGCGATCCTGACCAGGTCGTATCGTTGTCGGGATCGCTGGTGCATCGCTAAATGTAATGGGACCCTTAGGCTTGATTAGAAGCCATCTGTTCTTAACCCGAACAGCCTCTAGAACTTTATAAGATTTGCATTGACATTGTGACTACTGGAGCATTTTGTCATTTGACCTTCGCTTTATGTGTTTATGTCCCTAAAAACTGTATCTACTTTTTTCCTGGTCATTTCAGTACTTTAGTACTTACCTATTTTATGGTTCTTGAGTATTTCTTCTTAAGCACCTAAGGGTGACTGCTTACATATTGTGTCTAGGATCACTTTTGCTTGTACATTTGGGGCATACGTCCTAACCCCCAGCAAAACGGGATACGGATGTAAGCGCCGACAGTGCCATAGACTATAATGGTGCCAGAAGAAAACATGTGCTCTGACGCGTAACATTCTCGGGAGGTTATGCCTACCAGAGGTGGACTCTCAGGCACAGTTTGAGTGTCCGCCTCCAGTGATTCAGTGATCCAGTGCTCCAGACTGTGTATCACCATCATGTGCCAAGTTGGATACCAAACCAACACTTCCTATTCTCTACCGACTTGACCATCCAGTGGTCCTCTAGACTTAGTTTACATGGAGGCATCATCTGACCACTGCAGCCAATGAGTGGTCACAGTGGTCACATGCTGTACTAATGGCATCACTGCTCAGAGATGGGAGCCGAAATGCCGGAAACATGTCCCATAACAACTGCAGCCACAGATTGACTGCAATGGTCACATGGCAGCTGCATATAAACAAAAACTGTGAGGATCAGCGGTGGGTTGTCGTATGAAAGTGTTAGGAACGGCGAAACGCAGTAAATAAAAATAAATAACAAAGTGCGTTCACCGCTTGGGGTCCACCGTGCAGTAGATGTTACACCGCTGCTAGGTAATTACAGACGAGCAATATGGCAGAAAAAAGCGCATGGGTTAGACATCACCCGAAGTGCGCAAAGCGGGCTCTGTTCACACACAGAGATGCCGCAACATAGACATACGAAAACGCTGAGCCTGTTAGTGTCACAGACCACAGGGAAATGCACACACGGTATCTGGTCACAGGAGCAGGACCCAAGGCAGAGGAGCTGCGTCCGTCTAGACCTACCGTGTGTGTGGCGTCGCTACTGCGGACGCCAAGGAGGGTGCGGCATAGGGCACGGCCGCTAGTCGACAAAGCTAAGAAGCA
Source organism: Dendrobates tinctorius (assembly GCF_039654945.1). Taxonomy (NCBI): domain Eukaryota; kingdom Metazoa; phylum Chordata; class Amphibia; order Anura; family Dendrobatidae; genus Dendrobates; species Dendrobates tinctorius. The sequence continues at coordinate 10,994,105 of NW_027361832.1, forward strand.
GGCGCAATGTCGGACGCTAGAGTAGAGGTGTGGTGTGCACAGTGGCCTAAGGCTTGCCACTGACTGGCGCTGACTGCTGTACTAATTCCCTATCCACATGCATAATATCAGAGGGAAGGGGTTTCAAATGAGTCAGTCACCAGAGTCATACATCCGTCACCAAACACACATAGCTTGAAAAGTCTATACTAGCGCATGGCCGAACGGTCATGCGTGCTTTTTATAGCCGTGCGGGACCTTCCAGATCTCCGAGATTGACCAATGAGATCTGGAGCAGGACCTGGGCACATGACTCCCGATCTCCAATGGGAGATCGCCTCGTGAGCATGCCCAGTAGGAGCACAGAGAAACCCAGACGCCTAACAGAAACAATAAGTAGTGTCACTTTTTTCTTTTGTTACTTATTAACCTTGACTTTTTTATTGCCAGTTGAATAACCACTTTAATCCTAGAATTAGCAAGAATTTAATAAATTTCTATAAAACAAGTTATACTTAATCTTTTCCCAAACTTATATACCAACCATTTTACTTGGTTCCGCTGCACCCTGTTAGTGCATTTGTATTGAGGCCTGTCTATACAAGTAAGCATCTCTGCCTGTTTTGTTTTTTTCTCAAATATTGGAGGATTCTTTCCTCTTTCTGTGGTTTTCATGTTAGAGTAGGACTGGCAAGTGTAAGGAACTTTGACGTTAGTTTGCCAGCTTATGTATTATGGCCATAATATTAACCAATACCTTACATATATTGATATGTTTTTGTGCACTTTTTATCTTTTCAGGGTGCAGTTAGGCCCAGATGGTTCTGTAAACTGTGGCCTCTGTTCACACGGGATGCATTATAGTTGGCACTGGGCAGCCCCCCTATATGGTGTTACTAAGAGGTTGTGAACCAGAAGCCCTGCATGCATTCCCTGTGTGAACACTGCCACATACGGATTATTTTTTTGCACTGGTGTACCACACGGCCAATCCCTGATTGTAGGCTGGCTGTTTTATTAGGTATTATTGCACCTGTGCAGTTGCCATTTTACTTGGGTCCGCTGCACTCTTCTAGTGCATTTGAATTGAGGCCTGTCTATACAAGTAAGCATCTCTGCCTGTTTTGGTTTTTTCTTATAAACCAACCTCTTCAATCTCTCTAGCTCTATATCATGTTCTTGCAGTACATCGCTATCCTGACAGGTTCCCTTTAAGTTTTCATGGGCAAGAGAGGACTACGTTTGGCTAATTGCAAAAGACAATGAGATAAAGTCAACTTCTCAAAATGTACATTTCAAAATATAATACATTTGAGATATAGACAGGATTTTGTGGTATCCTGAAGTCTGAGACATTCATTGCTATGTGCACCAACATCTAATAAAATAATTATTCATTTATTGCCTTTTTAATATAATTACCAGGATCTAATTTCCGTGCAATAATATTGCAATAAAAATGAAACATTTAACATGCGGCCAACAGTAAAGTAATTAAGAGGAAATACATTATTTATTCACAACCAAGTGTGGATCTAACGCATATACTTAGGAACATTGCAGATCAAATCCACTTGCTCTTTATAAAGGTTCTGCACTTACTATAAGCACGGTCACAGTTTCCCAGGATTTCTTGTAACTTTGCATGATTGATGTTCCACTAAACTCATAATAGTTGTAAAAATGGTTTCAATCTATTTAACTTTCCTAATTTAGACATTTAATAGCTTTTCAACTCTACCCATTGTGTTAGTATTCACCTCAAAATGATCCATGGTGTACCTAATGACATAGCACAAACTACGGTACTACTCCTGGCTGGATGTGTAATATGATAAATTAAAGGGGTTGTCCCAACTCAAAAACAGGGCTCTGAAATACACCGTCAGCATACACTCCAACTGTCCATTCTAATTGGGCTTTTAAGAGCCCTGTTGTCAGAGTCAATAGTGGTCCGAGCTGTGGACAACTTATAACGTTACATGGAAATCTGTATTCCAAGCAAAAACTCTGTCTTTACAAGTGATTTGAATAAAATGAAAATGCATTTAGAATAAAAGTTACAATTAAAAGAGACAGGTGATGATAAGATCTAAAAGGTGTATACGGGACCTCTATGAATGTGAGAAAGGGATCCCATGTACGCCTTATATATCCTTTTTTTATTTGTCTCCTTTAATTGTAACTTTTATTCTAAATCAATTTTCCTTTTATTCAAATCACCTGTGAAAACGGATCTTTTTTCCATATCAGTTGGTGAAGAATGTGGGCATAAAACAATATAATATATACGTAAATTAGGGATTATAATGACTGTATTGATTATTATCTTTATCAAATAAATAAGTACACAATGATATAAAATATTTCATGAATAATTACGTGTATATACATTAATTATTTACAATGCATATGCTCATACTATTAATCCCTTCCCAACATGTGCCTTTTATATACAGCGCTGTGTTTTTACATTCGCAAACAAAGTCAAATGATGCTCCTGTTAGGAGTCTGATTTCTTCCTTCCCTATGATGAAATCTAGACCCTTACATGCTGCAGTCTCCTGCGTTTCATCTGCGGTAGAGGAGATTGAAGAGGAGAGTGCCTTGCGGCAACTCTCTGCAGAGGCTAAGTCCTCTGTTCCCTCCACTGAGCATGCTCATGGGACGAGCTGCCATTGGAGTTCGGGAGTCACATGCTCAGGTCCTGTGTCTAATGCTATTGGCTCCTCCTGGAGCCTTGGAGACTTCCGGAAGGTCCAGTTTGGTATAAAAAGCGCGCATGGCTGTTCCGCCATGCGCTAGTATTTCATACTTGCTGCTGTATGTATGGTGATGGATGCTTGGACTGGTGACTGACTTATTAAGAAACCCTTCCCTCTGATAATACGATTGTGTGAGTGTTTGGGCTCAGCCAGTAGCAGCGCTAGCGCCAGCGCGCATATGCTCCATCTTGCTCAGCAGCTTAGCGTCTGCATTGCACCAGCGTTATTGCAGCACCTTGCCAGCGGCTCAGTTCTTGCCGCGCTGCAGTTGCAGCTTTCTCTGCGTCCGCGGTTGCGACGCTTCACACCTTGTTTGTCGGTAGGTCTAGACGGAGTAGTCCTGCTGTTTAAGGCTACTCCTGTGACCGTGAATACCGCAACTGTATCGCTGTGTCTGTGACTCTGAACAGACTCAGCGTTTAATTTGAGCTTATTTACCTGCAGCTCTGTGAGTATAACAGAGCTTGCTTTTGTGCACTGGGTGCCGTCTAACCCTTGTGCACATTACCGCCTAGTGCTCTGCCTCTCTAGCAGCGGTTTTTCCATCTACCGCACGGTGGACCCCGGGTGGCGAAGGCACTTTATTTATTTTTTATTTAGTGTCTTCCGCCACTCCTAACAACTCCTTCCCTTCCAAGCTCTGCCATGCGTCAAAACAGTAGTTTTCCTCCCCATATGGGGTATCGTCGTGCTCAGGAGAAATTGCACAACAAATTTTAGGGTCCATTTTTTCTCTTACCCTTATAAAAATAAAAACATGTGGGTCTAAAATAAACTTTTTGTTGGAAAAATGAGAAATTGCTGGTCAATTTTTACCCTTTATATAACTTCCTAGCAAAAAAAAAAGATTAGTCTCCAAAAATTGTGCTGATGTAGACACGTGGGAAATGTTATTTATTAACTATTTTGTGTGACATATCTCTGATTTTAAGGGCATAAAAATTAAATTTTGAAATTTGCAAAACTTTCCAAATTTCCCTCAAATTTCCAATATTTTCACCAATAAATCCAAGTCATATCGAACAAATTTTACCACTATCATGAAGTACAATATATCATAACATTCTCAGAATCAGTGGGATCCATTAAAGTGTTCTAGAGTTATACAAAAAATGTCCACAGGACCAGGGAAGAAATATCAAAAGTGCAATCATATAATTCCTTTAAAAATATGAAACTTTAATAAATTGAGGTAAAAACCACCCCCCTAGTGCAATAACACAATTAACAAACTCTATACAATAATAACCTACGATAGCCCTACACTACCCTGCTATCCCTTCCTGACAGTGGAGGTTGGCACCCTAAAAGATACGATTTGGCGCCCCCACTCCGCGGCGGCTGTCCCAGACTCGCCCTATATGACCCTTATAATCTACAGGTGGGAAAACAATAAGCAAATAAAAGAGATGAAAGATAGTGCTTAATATAATACACAGGCTATTAATGTACAATATATAAAAGACAGGCTATTACATGTAAACATAGAGAAACCTCTTGTATAACCAATAGATAGGAGCAAGTCTTGTCTTTTTGGGTATTAGTAGACCACAGAAAATATAGATTCCATATGCATTATCAAATAAAGCCAAAAAAAAAAAAACTGCAGTAAAATCAGACAAGCACAGACAAGAGGTAAAAAATAGCATGGTCCAATAAAGGAACATCAGAATTATATCCATATTGGTTCCCATAGAAGGCAATGGATGATACCTATTGCCAAAAAAAAAGAAACTATACTAACAGCTGGGGGTTAACCCAAACTTTGCCTATCTATCTGGACACCTCACATCCATGAATTGGCTGGTTCCTTATTGTGCCTCCTGATGAACCGTGTGGACGGGGAAACGCGTTGAGGCTGAAAGCTAAGTTTGGGTTATCCCCCAGCTGTTTCTATAATTTTTTTTTTTTTGGCAATAGGTATCATTGCCTTCTATGGGAACCAATATGGATATAATTTTGATGTTCCTTTATTGAATATATGGAATGGAATAAATGGCGCTATATAAATGCATAATAATAATAATAAAATAATAATTGAACAACGCTGTTTTTTACCTCTTGTCTGTGCTTGTCTGATTTTACTGCAGAGAGGTTTTTTTTGGCTTTATTTGATAATGCATATGGAATCTATGTTTTCTGTAGTCTATTAATACCCAAAAAGACAAGCCTGCCACTATCTACTGGTAGCTTAAGGAATCTATATTTTCTGCGGTCTATTAATACCCAAAAAGACAAGACTTGCTCCTATCTATTGGTTATACATGAGGTTTCTCTATGTTTACATGTAATAGCCTGTCATTTATATATTGTACATTAATAGCCTGTGTATTATATTAAGCACTATCTTTCAACTCTTTTATTTGCTTATTGTTTTCCCACCTGTAGTTTATAAGGGTCATTTAGGGCGAGTCTGGGACAGCCGCCGCGGAGTGGGGGCGCCAAATCGTATCTTTTAGGGTGCCAACCTCCACTGTCAGGAAGGGATAGCAGGCTAGTGTAGGGCTATCGTAGGTTATTATTGTATAGAGTTTGTTAATTGTGTTATTGCACTGGGGGGTGTTTTTTACCTCAATTTATTAAAGTTTCATATTTTTAAAGGGATCATATGATTGCACTGTTCTAGAATTATAACCTCATAAATTTACACTGGTCAGAATTGTGACAAACATACATACATACATTTTAGACGCCTAGCCCCATATAGGAAACAAAGATGTATATTTCGGTACTCGTAATGGACATTGGCTTAGTCTTCTACCTGCTTGGTTTCTACTGTGAATTCATTACTGTAATGCGATTGTAGCTGCCAGACAGTATTGATAAATCTATAGGATTCACCCCGCACTTCACTGTGGTGATTTCAGTCTATTAATCTTTCTGCAGGTGGCTGCGATACTGAGGAGAGGAACATGTGCGCCAGACTCTCAGGAAACACATTTGTGTTCAATTTTGCCGTCTCTATGTATATACTGATAGACACGTTCCATATGTTACACGATGATTGAACAATGTGGTTGGCTTTATGAAATAATCTGCTGTAAAAGCGCTTTACTAAAATTAGGCGTCAGTGCCACTAAACACATTATATATGGGCCGGTCATGAATACAACTCTCTGGGGAATTCTTCAAAATCTAGTAGTGATATTTGAGTATCATATTACAATTATATTCAGTGAATCACATTACAGAATTTTCACAAGTATAAACAAGACGGATAAGCAGACATCAGGCTTGAGGCCTAGCAAAAATGGCAGTGTTGCCCTTAGCAACCAATCAGATATGTCCCTTAAGGCCGGGGTCACACTTGCAAGAAACTCGCACGAGTCTTGTTTCTCACGACCCGGCACTCGGGACTGGAGCGCTCAGCTGCATAGAAATACATGCAGCCGCACACTCCGATTCCGAGTGCCGGCGGCAGTGCCGGGTATTGTGTGCCCCTGGCCTAACTGCAAAAATGCTACAGGATAAAAATAAAGATGCAAGTTAAGCAATTTTTTAAGCATTAATACATGTATTTTTATGTATTCTAATGTATCACATTAGAACATAACATATGATGAAATATAATAACATATATTTCTGTCAAAAATAAGAATATAGCCGGATGACATACTGTAATTCTCTCTTGTTCTGAGCCTCTGGGTAAAATATATTGGAGACAATCACTAGTAGCCATTAATTTGGGGATTAAAAGACCTCATTCACACGACCAATTTTCGTGTTTATTAGGATAGCAAAGACACCTTTCTTTTTTATGATAAACCCAAAAAGAAGCTACTTAGAGTAATCAGAATTAAATAATCCAATTTTAATTAACAAATCCATGATTTTATTAAGGACATCACAATGACAGGACTGATTAAAAACATGAAGATGCAAGATAGGATTAAAAAACACACAAAAATATTAAAAGAGGAAGCATCAGCAGCGTGATCAAAATATGGTACAGGTAGAAGACATATTAAATAAGGAAGTAAAGTGCAAATGTAGGGTAAGAGTTAATTATGCCCAAATAATAGTGAAGTATAAAGAGGTCATAGCATAAAACTTCAGTGAGTAAATCGAAAGAGTTTTGCAGTAACAGTTACTCAAGCAACAATGAAAAATATTAAATAATATTCAAATTTGAGAGTCGTCACGCTTGATAACTTTTAATGGCTAACTGAAAAGATGGTAACAAGTTGCAAGCTTTCGAGGTTTCTCAGGTCTCTTCATCAGGCATAGAATAATACAAAATATAAAGAGTCACATATTTATACAAAACAGAAAACATGATAATGCAATAGATAAGGCAAGTGATGTGAAGTAGAACTGTTAGGGTACGTTTCCACGGTCAGTATTGGCAGCGCTTTGGACGCAGCTCCATCCAAAGCGCTGCCGGCTAATTTTACACGTGTTGATTCCGCATGTGTTCATTAAACCATGCAGAATCACCGCGTCCTATACATTGGACTGTGATATTTATCTTGCAGAGACTGGGCATCTCTGCAAGATAAATAGACATGCTGTGGTCTAGAAAGACGCGCCGCATGTCCGGTTACGCAGGGAAGCCACGGGTGGAGTGGATTTAGTGGAGGGGATTTCATAAAATCCCCTCCACTACGCCGTAACATCGGGCGTGCAATATTATTTGGCCCCTTTAACTTAATACATTATTGTGCCACCTTTTGCTGCGATTACAGCTGCTAGTCACTTGCCCATTCTTCCTTTGCAAACAGCTCGAGCTCAGTGAGGTTTGATGGAGATCGTTTGTGAACAGCAGTTTTCAGCTCTTTCCACAGATTCTCGATTGGATTCAGGTCTGGACTTTTACTTGGCCATTCTAACACCTGGATACATTTATTTGTGAACCATTCCATTGTAGATTTTGGTTTATGTTTGGGATCATTGTCTTGTTGGAAGACAAATCTCTGTCCCAGTCTCAGGTCTTTTGCAGACTCCAACAGGTTTTCTTCAAGAATGTTCCTGTATTTGGCTCCATCCATCTTACCATCAATTTTAACCATCTTCCCTGTCCCTGCTGAAGAAAAGCAGGCCTAAACCATGATGCTGCCACCTCCATGTTTGACAGTGGGGAATGTATGTTCAGGGTGATGAGCTGTGTTGCCTTTACGCCAAACATATAGTTTGGCATTGTTGCCAAAAAGTTCGATTTTGCTTTCATCTGACCTGAGCACCTTCTTCCACATGTTTGGTGTGTCTTCCAGGTGGCTTGTTGCAAACTTTAAACGACACTTTTTATGGATATCTTTGAGAAATGGCTTTCTTCTTGCCACTCTTCCATAAAGGCCAGATTTCTGTGAAACTCTGAAACGCGTTGAATAAAGACCACAATTTTTAATACCTTCGGACTATAGTGATTCAGCAGCGCAGAGAAAACCACATTTTCATATATTTTTAACATAACGGCTGGTCTCTTTTGGATCCGTGGCTCTGGAGCAGCGAATCTTTCCAATTCTTCATTCAAAGCTACTGCTGGTGAGTACATTCACATTGTATTAATTACTCCCTCTCGGATAAGACCTTATCTCCTCAACAGATTTTTTATGTATATACACACACACACATAAATACACACACAGCACTCTGAATAATCGTGAGAAAAGTCGTGGACTCTTTATTAGCCTATGTGGCAACATTTTGGATCAATAACAGAACATTTCTCTGTTATGGAACTGTAATGTTGCCACATTGTGCTAATCTAATAAAGAGTCCATTGCTTATGATTGTCTCCTACTAAGACAACTTCATCTTAAACTAAATGTTCGGTCCTGATAAAATAATAAAGCCTATACTCACCTCCAGTGCTGGCGCTGTTCCCATAGTGGCTGTGATACCCCCCCGGGGCTGTGATGCGGTACTGTGCACGTGATACCCGGTGCCTGGGTGTGTTTCTTGTGCTCCAGCAACAGGGGCAGTCGATCCTGCCTCACATGCGTCTGCATGCACCATCATCAGCACTTTCACTTCCCTGTCCCTGTCCACATGCCTTGTGTATTTTCTAATTGCTAGGTATCTGGAAACCAAGTTTTCTTGATTAAGGGTGAGCTGCGGATTTTTCCACTTGGATTTGCAGTTAAAACCGCAGGTAAAGTGACCTGCGGTTTACCAGCGGTTTTCCCCTGCGGTTTGACACCTAGATAATGGAACAGGTGTCAAACCACTGCGGAATCCGCAGAAAGAATTGACATGCTGCGGATTTAAAACTGCAGCAAATCCGCGCGGAAAAATCCGCAGCATGCGCACTGTGGTTTTGAAATCCCATTGATTTGCATTGTACTGTACAATGCCTGCGGATCTGCAACGGGTCCGCACAGGCAAATCCGCTGCGGATCTGCAGCAAAATCCGCACCGTGTGCACATACCCTAATTGAAAACACATTTTTTTTTAATTATTATTATGCATTTATTATTATTATGCATTTATATAGTGCCATTTATTCCATGGCGCTTTACATGTGAAAAGTGGAAATATAAACAAGTATAATAAACATGTGTAAGACAAGGGACACACACACAAGTACATAAAGAGAGGGGACCCTGCCTGCGAGGGCTCACAGTCTACAGGGATGGGTGAGGATACAGTAGGAGAGGGTAGAGCAGGTCGTGTGGTGGTTCAGTAGACCGAGGATCAATGCAGGCTGTAGGCTTGTTGGAACAGGTGGGTGTTCAGGTTCTTCTTGAAGGTTTCCGTTGATGGCGAGAGTCTGATGTGTTGCGGCAGAGAGTTCCAGAGTATGGGGGAAGCACGGGAGAAGTCTTGTATGCGGTTGTGGGAAGAAGAGATAAGGGGGAGTAGAGAAGGAGATCTTGAGATGAGCGAAGGTTGCGTGTGGGTAGGTACCTAGAGACCACATCACAGATGTATGGAGGAGACAGGTTGTGGATGGCTTTGTATGTCATGGTTAGGGTTTTGAATTGGAGCCTCTGGGCAATAGGAAGCCAGTGAAGGACCTGGCATAGGGGGGAGGCTGGGGAATAGCGGGGAGACAGGTGGATTAGTCGGACAGCAGAGTGTAGGATGGACTGGAGCGGAGCCAGAGTGCTAGAGGGGAGGCCAGAGAGTAGGAGGTTGCAGTAGTCGAGGCGGGAGATGATAAGAGCATGCACTAGTGTTTTTGTGGTTTCATGGTTGAGGAATGAGCGGATCCGGGAAATATTTTTGAGTTTGAGGATCACCCCAAGGCACCGAGTGCACGGGACTGGGGAAAGAGAGCAGCCATTGACATTGATGGATAGGTCTGGTATAGGGGTAGAGTGAGATTGGGGAAAGATGATGAATTCTGTTTTGTCCATGTTCAGTTTGAGAAAGCGAGCAGAGAAGAAGGCTGAGATAGCAGACAGACATTTTGGGATTTCAGTCAGTAAGGAGGCGAGGTTGGGTCCAGATAGGTAGATCTGCGTGTCATCGGCATAGAGGTGATACTGCAAACCGTGGGATTCTATGAGCTGTCCCAAGCCAAAGGTGTAGATGGAGAACAGTAGGGGTCCTAGGACAGAGCCTTGAGGAACACCAACAGACAGGGGGCGAGGTGAGGAGGTGGTGTGTGAGAGGGAGACACTAAATGTTCGGTCTGTTAGGTATGATGAGATCCAAGATAGGGCCAAGTCTGTGATGCCAAGACATGAGAGAGTCTGTAGCAGGAGGGAATGGTCTATGGTGTCGAAGGCAGAGGACAGGTGCAGGAGAAGGAGGACAGAGTAGTGTCGCTTGCTCTTGGTGGTTAGTAAGTCGTTAGTGACTTTAGTTAGGGCAGTTTCAGTTGAGTGATGCGGTCGGAAGCCAGATTGTAACTGGTCAAAGAGGGAAAAGGAGGAGAGGTGGGAGGACAGTTCAAGATATACATGCTGCTCCAGTAGTTCTGAGGCGTAAGGGAGAAGAGATATCGGGCGATAGTTAGACACAGAGGATGGATCAAGGGAGACCTTTTTGAGGATGGGTGTGATTGAGGCATGTTTGAAGGATGAGGGAAAGACACCATTTGTAAGTGAAAGGTTGAAGAGGTGTGTTAGAGATGGGATGAAGACTGTGGCCAAGTTAGGGATGATGTGAGATGGGAGTGGGCCGAGGGCACAAGTGGTGAGGTGTGATCTTGACAGAAGGGTGGAGAACTGATCTTCTGTCATGGTGGAGAAGCTGGATTTTGCAGAACAGGGCTGAGCGGCTAAGAGGGGCATTGGAGGCTGCGGGCCAAAGTTTTGTCTGATCGTGTCGATCTTCTGCTTAAAGAAGGAGGCAAAGTCTTCAGCAGAAATGAGAGGAGAGGGAGGAGGTGCTGTGAGACGGAGTAGAGAATTGAAAGTGTTGAAGAGCTGTTTAGGGTTGTGAGACAGGGAGGATATGAGGGATGCGAAGTAAGTTTGTTTTGCGGCAGAGAGTGTGGACTTAAAGCTGGCAAGGGACTGCTTGTATGCGCTGAAGTGCTCAGTAGAATGGGTTCTCTTCCATCTCCGCTCAGCGGCCCTGGAAACCCGTCTCAGCTCTTTGGTCAGGCTGGTCAACCAGGGCTGCCTGTTGATTGTTCGAGTTTTGCTCTGCATGAGGGGGGCAGCCGAATAAAGTGTTGCTGTTATTGTGGTGTTATAAAAAGTGGCAGCAGCATCTGTGTCATGAAGGGAAGCTATGTCTGTAAGAGGGAGAAGGGACTCAGAGAGTGATTGTAAATTGAGGTGTTTGAGATTCCTGCGAGGGTGAGCGAGTTTATGGAGCGGGAGTTGCGCAGTAGGAGAGGAGAGGGAAGAGAATGTCAGTAGGTTGTGGTCAGACAGGGGGAGGGGTGAGTTATTGAGATTAGTGAGGGAACAGAGACGGGTGAAGATAAGGTCCAGCGTGTGACCATCTTTGTGAGTGGCCGCAGAGGACCATTGAGTGAGGCCAAGGGAAGCCGTGAGCGATAGAAGTTTAGCGGCAGCCAGGGTGGAAGTGTCAATGGGGATGTTAAAGTTGCCCATGATGATGGTGGGGATGTCGGCAGAAAGGAAATGGAGTAGCCAGGTGGTGAAGTGGTCGAGAAAGGTGGAGATGGCTAGTTCTGGGGGGCGGTAGATGACAGCCAGTTGAAGGTTGGAGGGGGAATAGATGCGGACGGAGTGCACCTCGAATGAGGGAAGAGTAGCGGAGGGTGGCAGAGGAATTGGGGTAAAGGAGCAGGTATCAGACAGGAACAAGCAAACTCCTCCACCACGTTTGTTGCTGCGGCGAGGGGTGTGAGAGAGATGGAATCCGCCATAGTAATTAAAAAATGTGGTCTCCGGCAGCAGACAAAGCGTTTTTTTAGTTGAAAACTACCATAATTTAACACAAAGCATGGTAAACTGTAAACATTACTTTTTTTAGAGAGATTTTTTTGAGTTTTATGCCACCGTAATTTATGGTAAACTGAAAGGATGACTAATTCAATATAGTAAATTTTTAGGAGGACTTTTTGTATGGTATTTCAGTAACAGTATCACCACAAGAGAACTCTGGCTCCTGAAACTGTGCACACAGGCCTGGACAACTATTCTCTCTCTCCAGTCAGAACTGTCCCTAAGCAGTGCAATGGCGTCATTGTGCCGAACGTGGTGGACCCGGTCCTTTTATAACCTCTGATGAGGTAATGCAGCTAGCCAATCACAGTAATGCTACTACCAAGATGGCTATGGTATTACAATGACTGGCAGGCAAACCCTGCATGAAAATGGGTCGCCCTCCCAGGGCTGTGGGGTACTCGGTATCGGGCCGGTATCAGCGGGATGTGTCACGGCAGCAGTGACCCGGTCCGTGGCCCTGGGCGCCAAATTAATAGGGGAGATTGAATGGTGGAATGTAGTGGATTAAATGAATTGTTCGTGACGCCACCTGTGGTGTTCGGTAATTGAGATGTTAAGCCGACGCTGCATGCAGATCCTCTGGGACTGGTGGTGTGGTGCAGCAAAGATGTTGAAGCTCCCCACAGGTGGAGCTGTAGTCCCAGGTCAGTGTAAAGGAGATGATAGTTGGGAAACGTGAATGGGCAGGAATGTAGAAGTGTTGGGGATGTTGGTGCCGGAATGAGTAGAGGACACAAGGCTTGTAGTTCCAAAGCTTTACTCACAGTCTGTTGTACAAACCGGTGCCTGCCTCTGTGCTGTGTCCTCCAGGTCAGGGGCTCAGTCAGCCTCCAAGCAAGATGGAATGCTCCCTTCCAACACTCCGCCAACATGTGCCTTTCTGAACGTCTCCTCTATAGCACCTTTGAGTGAAGTACTCCCAGTACTGAGTTACACAGGAGTTCCTCCTGTCAGATGTTCCCAAGAACTATACTTGTACGGCAGACAGCTGTAGCCTGCTTCGGGGACTCCTTACTCCTAAGTCCCGGCTCACTATCCAAGTTGCTGTTGTGCCCCCAAGTCTTAGATGGGAGTAGTGCATTTACAGCCCACTACTCCACCGGTGTCTGCTGTAGGACCCTTAGTATCCATACAACCTCGGGGACCAGGCCCTGGCCTTGTGCTTAGAACTTCTAGGCAGGGTTCTCTTCTAACCCACGTCATCTGTTCCCTTTTACTCCTACGTTCCGTACTAGTCTTTTCCTTCTTATGGAAAATCAGGGTTCTCTTCAATGTCTGTCTCCTTCTTTCCTTTCCCGTGCCAGCAGACCCAGGTCACTGTGATCTGCTGCAGCACTTCCTTCTTCCATCCCTCTCCCAGGGATCTCCTCTCCGAACTGAACTCAGCTCAACTCTCAACTGAACTCAACTGACTGAACTCCTAAACCTTCCCACTCTTTTATGTATTCTAACTCCACCCGCCTCCCAGCACGTTTCGTGTTCCAAGCAGGGAGCCACCAAAGGTGCTCTGCTACACTCCAAGCAGGGAGCCGCAATGTGGCTTTGTTACACTACTTTGTGATGATGGGTGCAGGTGTTGGAGCGTGGTCAGGAGCCTCCAACTTACCTGGATGGTGGGGTACCACACCTCAGGAGGAGGTGCAGTACCTCTGTGGCAACTGAACCCTCAGGGGCACCACATTTATTGGCTGTTACAAGAGCCAAACATGCAGGGCAAGGATTCGAGGATTAAATCAGAGCACCGGCCAATGATCAACAAGTGCAGAGCACATCTGAGCACCCAGATACTCGACTGGTATCTGAGTACCACCGAGCATGTTTGCTCATCCCTAATTAGGATCTGAATAAACGTCCTGGGCAGGAGTTTGAAAGTGCAGAGCTGTGTCGGTTATGTCACAAAGCCAGCATCTTCGTTTAACAGCTGTCAATTCCTGAGAACAGCATTAGAATGGAGCGAATGCCGGGGAAAAAGTACCATTTCCCATCAGCCCCGATTGTGGGGCATTGATGGATTACTATGGCAGCCAAGAACCTACTGAAGGCTCTTGTGGTGACCATTACCATCTTGAAACTCTTGTGAACTTCAGCTCCAGACCGAGCTCCACAGGAGAGCATGCTTTTCCTATATACTGCCATACTGTGCTATTGCAGTGTACCGTGTAAGCAAATGGACGATTGCAGGTTCAAATTGCAGGTTCAAAAGCCATACACCTGACAAATGCTATTGAGAACTCTGCTATTAGAAGTGGAAAGGAAGAACAGGAAGAACAAAGACAAAAGAATCTAATTAATAAAAATATTGGAGAAAGAGAAACCAATCACAAACTAAAATGTTTCTATACTAATGCACAAAGCATGGGCAACAAACAAGGAGAATTGGAACTACTAACACAGGAAAAGAAATATGATGTCATTGGAATCACTGAAACTTGGTGGGACAATACACATGATTGGAATACAAGACTAGAAGGATACAACTTATTTGCAAGAAACAGACTTGATAAACGAGGAGGAGGTGTCGCATTGTATGTTAGAAACGCGTATGTCTGCACAGAGATTGAATCTTCAGAGACTGGGAGTTCTGTGGAAACTGTTTGGGTAAGAATACAAGGACAGAACAATGGAAAGGACACCATCGTAGGCATTTACTACAGGCCGCCTGTGCAAGCTGAAGATATGGATGAACTCTTTATGCATCAAATGGCCAAGTTCTCCAAAAAATATGACATAGTTGTCATGGGAGATTTCAACTATCCAGACATTTGTTGGGAATCTCTCTCAGGCAAAACTAACAGGTCAAGGAAATTCTTATCCTCTCTTGCTGACAACTTTATCTTCCAAAAGGTAGGGGAGAAAACAAGGGGAACTGCTACCTTGGATCTAATCCTTATAAACAGGGAGGAAATGGTTGAGGAGGTAAAAGTGGCTGGGACCCTAGGAGGTAGCGACCATGCTATTTTAGAATTTTGGATAACTAGAGGTGGAAGACCTGTGAAGACTCAGACGTCAAGGTTAGATTTCAGAAAGGCAGATTTTAAGGGATTCAGAAAGAGAATTGGAGGGATCCAATGGCTGGATATCCTTAAAGACAAAAATGTCCAGGAGGGATGGGAAATCTTGAAAAATGAAATTCTCAAAGCACAGTTGTTAACAATTCCGAAAAGAGGGAAGAATAGGAAGCATTTAAGGAAACCAGGATGGATGAACACAGAACTTAAGCACATGCTAAAAAGGAAGAAAAAAATGTTTATAAAATGGAACCAGGGAGGCATATCTAAAGAAGAATATAATGCTGTCTGCAGAACCTGCAGGGCACAAATCAGATTATCTAAAGCTGAAAATGAATTGAGGCTTGCAAGAGATGTCAAAAGCAATAATAAAGGATTTTGGGGATATGTCAAAAGTAAAAGAAAAGTCAAAGATGCTATAGGATTTTTACAGGATGAAAATGATGAAATGGTAAGACAGGATGTTGAGAAGGCTGAACTTTTAAATTCCTATTTTGCATCTGTTTTCTCTCAGAAAGGAAATGTAACATCAACTGTTATTCACTGTCCTATTAAGGGAATAGAAGAATCCAGGATATCTATAAACAGAAAGATTGTGAGGAAACACTTAGCTAACCTAAATGAATTCAAGTCTCCAGGTCCAGATGAATTACACCCCAGAGTACTGAAGGAGATAGCAGAAGAAATTTTTGAACCCCTCTCCATAATCTTTGAAAATTCTTGGAGAACAGGAGAAGTGCCAGAAGACTGGAGAAGAGCAAATGTTGTTCCTATCTTCAAAAAGGGGAAGAAGGTGGACCCAGGCAACTATAGGCCGGTGAGTCTGACTTCTATACCAGGAAAGATCTTTGAACAAATTATTAAACAACATGTATGTCAATACCTGGATAAGAATGAAGTGATTAAACAGAGTCAGCATGGGTTTGTAACTAATAAGTCATGTCAGACTAACTTAATTTCCTTCTATGACGGTATCACTGATTGGGTGGATCAAGGAAATGCTGTAGATATAGTATATCTTGACTTCAGCAAAGCATTTGACAAAGTCTCTCATACAATGCTTATTGAAAAAATGATTAAGTATGGAATGGACAAGGCAACTGTTAGGTGGATTCATAACTGGCTTAGTGATCGGACCCAAAGAGTGGTCGTAAATGGCTGCACATCCAGTTGGAAGAATGTCTCAAGTGGGGTACCACAGGGCTCTGTCCTGGGCCCTGTATTGTTCAACATCTTTATCAACGATTTAGATGAAGGAATTGAGGGTAAACTGATTAAATTTGCTGATGACACAAAGCTAGGAGGGATAGCTAATACTAGAGAAGAGAGAGAGAGGATTCAAAAAGATATAAATAAACTGGAGAAGTGGGCAGCAACAAACAGAATGGTTTTTAACAGGGAAAAATGCAAAGTACTCCATCTGGGCAATAAAAATGAAAAAAGCATATATAGAATGGGAGGAATAGGGCTAAGTGACAGCACATGTGAAAAAGACTTGGGTATACTAATAGATCACAGACTGAATATGAATCAACAGTGTGATGCAGCAGCAAAAAAGGCAAATGCAATTCTAGGATGTATTAACAGAAGCATACAGTCTAGATCACGTGAAGTCATTATTTCCCTCTACTCCTCTTTGGTCAGACCTCATCTGGAATATTGTGTCCAGTTTTGGGCACCACATTTTAAAAAAGACATCAACAAACTGGAGCAAGTTCAGAAAAGAGCGACCAGAATGGTGACCGGTCTGCAAACCCTGTCTTATGAGGAAAGGTTGCAGGATTTGGGAATGTTTAGTTTGCAAAAGAGAAGACTGAGAGGAGACTTAATAGCTGTCTACAAATATCTAAAGGGCTGTCACATTGTAGAAGGATCAACTTTATTCTCATTTGCACAAGGAAAGACTAGAAGCAATGGGATGAAACTGAATGGGAGGAGACACAGATTAGATATTAGAAAAAACTTTTTGACAGTTAGAGTGATCAATGAGTGGAACAGGCTGCCACGAGAAGTGGTGAGTTCTCCTTCAATGGAAGTCTTCAAACAGAGGCTGGACAGACATCTGACTGGGATGATTTAGCGAATCCTGCTTTGAGCAGGGGGTTGGACCAGATGGCCCAGGAGGTCCCTTCCAACTCTACGATTCTATGATTCTATGATTCTATGATCTATGATTCAAATCCTTTAAAAGGACTAAAAAATAATGTAAGAAATAAAAAAAGGTTTTAAAAATAAAAAGTTGAAATCACTCACCTTTTTTCCGTTAAAACAGAGAAAGGAAAGAAAAGCATACTTAGTATTTCCACATCTGTAAAATTCTGATCTGTCAAAATATAAAATGAAAGGAGAATAAAAACTAAAATGCCAGAATTGCAGTATTTTTAGTATTACACTTCCCAAAAAAAAGTGATCAAAATGTCATATGTAACCCAAATTGGTATCAATAAAAATGTTGGCTCACAATGCAAAAAAAAAAGCCCTCATAAAGCTAAATAGACGCAAAAATAAAAAAAGATAAGTTTATCAAAAAAGGGCAACACAAAGTAATTTTTTTTACAAGATTCAGAATTTTGTTTCATTACTTAAATACAGTACATGGACACAAATTTGGTATTGCCATAATTGCATTGACATGGACAATCATGCTTCGAGAGATGTTATCACAAAATTAACGGCATAAAAAAAACCCCAAAACAACAGCGGAATTGCAATTTTTCACCACTTCCTCCTATTACTGACAGATGCAAATGACAAGAAATCCACATTTGGTGAATGTGGGTTTTTGCACGTTCACACACAGTATGTGGTAGCATTTTACAACAGTATTTGTAGCCAAAACCAGGAGTGGAACAATCAGAGGAAAAGTATAATAGAAACACGTCACCACTTCTGGATTTACCACCCATCCCAGACCCTTTAATGAGCTCCCAAAAATCTTCCCTCATATTTCCAAGTCATATGTGCAACCTGATATGCTGATATGTATTGAGTTTGCATATCATGACACAATGCAATGACATTCATTTATATGTCAAGCAAATTATTCCTAAAATGCTGGTATGCAAATAAGCAGATCATGTAATGTGTGGCATTTTCAATTATTAAGTTCTAAAAAGAACCAGTTCACAAAAAAGTTTAACAACTGAAACAGGTGAATTTCTTTTTGTAAAAGGCTTTTGTTAAAAGAGATCCAATAGGATTCCGCCGGTGATAGCCTCATCGGTGCATTCCATGACCAATTGTATAAGTGATGATTAAATTAATGATATGGGTTAAAAAGTAAGCAATACCCTATCTGATAAATGTATAAAACCTTTTCCCAAAATAATTTGATCAAATTGCCCTTTTTTGTAAAATGTTTTATGTTTTCACTTATATCTTACATTGGTGGCATAACACCTTGTATTGTTATGCTTGCAAGGTGGAAGCAAAGCTAATTTCCGGGATCTTGAAAAACACAGGAAAATAAGTAGCAAAAAATGCACTAAAGCCTGTGTTTTGGCTGCAGCTTTTTTACTGCCAAGAGATCAGGTTTAGGCTGCAGAAAGAAAAAGCAGCTAAAAAGCAACATGTTAACATAGTCTAAGCCTACATTCGCACATGCATGTCACATGTCCTATGAAGCCCATTTATTTCTAAGAAAGCACATGGACCACTAGCGTTTATTAAATCCATCCATACATCCGTTTTAAAAATAGATCCTTGTGTCTGGTCCTTGAGAATCAGAGCATGTCTCGTCTGTCTTGACCACTAAAGTTTATGGAAATCTGTATAAAATGGATGAAACTCTGAAGATCATGTCCCCATTTCATTAAGATCAATGTTTTTTACGTCTTGATGAGGAAGTAAACTTTTGGCACTCAACTTGAGAATAAACAAAGGATTTTATTAGCAGTCAAGGGCAGTAAACGTTTTGGTCAATACATCTGCCCTTCATCAATACACAGACTGCTCCTGAGTGGTCCGTGAATATTACTGGGTATACCAAGAATGTATAGGGACGCCACACTACCGATTGGCAGGCAGCACCACTATTCACCACCGGACAGATTTAGTCCGTGGACAGCACTTTGGAAATACCTGTCATTCTGGTTTAGCTGTCACAGAACTTTAACATGTAGCAGAATATCCCTATACATTCTTGGTATACCCAGTATTCTTAACCAGCTGTCACAGGACCTTACGAAACAACAGATTTAACCCTCCGCAGCAGGGGTAATGTACCCCCAGAGGAGTCTGATTCTCTCCATTTCAGTGTTATTTTACTACTCCATGTTCACGAACCACTCAGGAGCAGCCTGTGTATTGATTAAGGTCAAATGTATTGACTGAAACGTTTACTGCCTTTGACTGCAAATAATATCCTTTGTTTATTTTCAAGTTGAATGCGAAAAATTTACTTTATTATTGCTCTGGTGTGAGAACCTATTTTTGAGCACCGACATGACACGGCTGTGCCACGATATACTTGAAGTCTTGATGAGGAGACATGTTTGACTCACCTTCTAATGGATCAGATGTGTCTGAAAAATGGTTTTCACTTTGCTACAAATCTAAGGTATGCCACAGCGCATCATATATTAAACAAGCTTTGGCGCCATCCTGCCACAGCTCCACCCATGAATGAGACAAGCTTGGTAAAATAGGCATGAAAATGTCAAAAGTTGAAACTGTTTACGCAACCTTGCATTGTAAAAAAAATGTTGTGACTTATCAAATTATTTTATTCTAGATTTTTATTTTAGGTTTCTTTTGAAAAAATTTGATGACTTTGAATAGACTAGAATGTTAGAGTTGAAAGGGAACTCAAGGGTCATCGTGTCCAACCCCCTGCTCAATGCAGGATTCACTAAACCATCTCAGACAGATGTCTGTCCAGCCTCTGTTTGAAGACTTCCATTGAAGGAGAACTCACCACCTCTTGTGATAACCTGTTCCACTCATTGATCACCTTCACTGTCAAAAAGTTGTTTCTAATATGTAATCTGTATCTTCTCCCTTTCAGTTTCAATTTGAGTTCCATCTTTGTTTCATCCATTTTTAACTGATGCATTGTTAAGAATCAATGGGCAAAAAAGTTCTGACAGTCTACCTGCTTCAGTTTTAAAAACGGATGATACAACAAAAAACGGGAGCAGCTAGGATACAACAAAGAAAAAAAGGCTGCATATCTCACGGATAGTAAAACTCACACGAATGTGTCTCTGTAGCCTTATGGTGGCAATTAGATTGTAGTAATTTATTATATATGTTTTATTTGAAGGAAAGAATAAAAGTCTTGGAATCACAATAATCAGAAACTGCAAATATAGAAGAAATGCGACATTGTTAGAAGTGAGGCGGTTGTCAGCCTTCACTCCTGACATCCTTAATGTAACATAATTTAACGCCATAAGCAAGACATTTCTCCATTTCCTATAACCGCGTAAGGCTCCGTGATAATTCACAAGACCACGTGACTCAATAATTTATTTATATTTTTAGACATGCAATTTAAAGATCCTTCTTTCAGAATCTAATATCTACTTTAAGCTTTTAACTGAACTGCCTATTTCTGACTACAATGCTTTATGCTATCCTGGTTACATATTAATGGCGTTTACTCTTTGCAAGTTATAATTCACATTATGACACTTGAGTGATTAGTTTATTATACTGTGTGTACCTAAAACATTCTAAAAGCTCTTAAAATTCCCTCCCCCTGTTATTTACCATGATTAATTTCCCAAAAGCATTAGAAAATGCACCATCTTTGCCACACATTTGAAAAGAACAATGAATGCAACTTCTAATAGTGTGTACATCATGCCAGCAGTAGACTTATCATTGATTTTCATGTATATTTTATGGACATGCAGTCACATGTATTGTATGAGCCTTTATTACAAGCATGCTATGAAAAAAATACGTCATTCACAGTATAACTCACTAAAAGCAAATGAAACAAAAACACACATGCAGTTGTGCTTTAAAGTTTGTGAACCCTTCAAAAGTGTCCATGTTTTGGCATTAATTTGACCTCAGATTTTCACACAAAGCCTAAAAGTAGATAGATTGCCAAATCAAGCAATATAGAATCAAATCAAACAATTTTAAACATCATTGTTAAATTGAGGAAGATAGATCAAAATCACATCTGTGAGTGACAAAAGTGAACACGTGCACACAGATGACACACTGGGATGTTATCCACATAACAACTCCCGGCGCCTGAGAAACAGGGGCACAATATGCGTTATTCTCCAGTGCCAAGTGCTGAAGACCACTCTCATAATTCTCCCCTTCTCTGCTGGTGATCAGCACGAGCAGGAGAGAATGATGAGAGTTATATCCAAGTAATAACAATGAGAGGAGGTGGTGGCTGATGGGACTTTTACCCCCATCAGCCTACACCTGCTGCTAATAACAGTGAGAGCAGGTGCCAGCTGATGGAAGTATTTATCAACAGCTGACTACGCTATAAATAAATAAAAAATTTGGTGTGGGTTCCCCTGTATTTTCTATAACCAGCCAGGCAAAACTGACAGCTGGGGGCTGCAACCCTCAGCTGTCAGTTTCAGCAAGGCTGGCTATCAAGAATAGACGGGTACCAAGCTGTTTTTTTTTCAATACTTAAATAATTTTAAAAAATGGCATGGGGTCTCCCCATTTTTGACAACCAGCCTTGCTAAAGCAGACGTCTGGGGGCTGGTATTCTCAGGCTGGTAAGGGGCCATGGATATTGACCCTTACCAGCCTACAAATAGCTGTCCGAAGCCACCCAGAAAAGGCACATCTATTAAATGTGCCAATTCTGGTGCTTTGCCAGGCTCTTGCCACATGCCCTGTAGTGGTGGCATTTGGGGTTCATATTTGGGGGTTGATGTCACCTTTGTTTTCTCTGGTGACATCAAGACCACAACTTAGTAATGGAGAGGTGTCTTATAGAAATCTCTCCATTACTAATCCTAAAGTTATATGGTAAATAAGGTAAATAAACACACAGTCAGAATAAAGTCCTATATTTGGTTTAAAACAATACACACTTTTCCATATTTAAAAAAAGAGCAAACACAATTATACTCACCTAACGCCTAATTCCACTGACTCCCTTGTCTCCTGTAATAACACAAAAATTAAAAAAAACAACAACAATGTCCCTAACCTGTCCGTCGTTCTGTCCTATGCATGCACTCACTGTTATTAGCGGCAGCAGGTGTAGGCTGATGGGAGTAATAGTCCCATCAGCCACCGCCTGCTGTTGCTATGATCAGTTGAATATAACTCTGATAATATGTTGCTGCTCGCGCTGATCGCCGGCAGAGAATAATGAGAGTCGTCTTCAGCACCTGTTGCCGGGGAACAGCGCTTTCTATACCGCTGCTTCTCAGGCGCTGTTGTGTGTGATACTGATGTGGCACACGGTTACCACACATGTGCCGCAAATATTACACACACGGACACTGACATCTCCAGTACCGTTTTTCCAATACCGGAGAAAAAATGGATGTGTGAAACCGGCCTAAGAGAGGTGCAGAGTGTGATAGACAATCATGTGTTGAAGGCAAGGGATCTTTCTTGAAGTTGTCCTCAAAGATTAATCATTGTAAAGGAATGATCAAGCTGTAGCATGCCAATCACTATTTGTGCTCTTAATTTATCTATGCGTAGATATTTTATATATTCAGGATTATCTTATATTATCTGTACTAATAACCAGCAATAACTATCTATTGGTATCGTTGTTACATTTTAGACTAATGCCTAAGAGAAAAATACCTGCATCTTCTTTGCTGCGTGTTTCTTAAAAAACCTTTTTTTTTGAAGATGAGAGATCTATATTTAATGCATCAACCTTTGTATCTAGAGGTGTTGGTATAAAGAACATCAAGACAAAGGCACAGTGCTGCATAATTGTACCTCCAAGATCACTGGATATTTCTTTCCTGCTTTCAGCTCCCAAAACATCACAGATATCCCCTTGAGTTCTCAATGTCACTTTGCTGCCAATAAAGTTTAGCTTTACAGGCAAGATAATTTATGCTCTTCATTTGCTCTTTGAATAGTTTTTGCAGGTGAAGGACAACTTTTCAGAACAACTGGTACTTTGGTTTTTCCAGATATTTTTCAGCAACATGCCTCAATATATTATATTACATACAGAATTAAAATAAATTACATCACAGTCAAAAAATCAATCATTCCTTTTTATTTTGTATTTTTTCTCTTTTACATACCGTACCTACATTTTATTTTTCTTAACTGGCTGCTTTTTTTTTAACCCATTTAATATTTAATATAACCTGTTTATTATTGTGTGTCCAGCTCCTGTCACCCTTGCCAAACATTTGATTCTGTCATTATGAGCCATACCCAGTACTCAGGGATAGTTTTAGAAAAAGCGTGGCTTTGGGCTAAAATTAAAGGGAATCTGTTACAAGGTATTTACTACTCTACTGGAGAACAGCATAATGTAAGGTCAGAAACCTTGACACAAGTGATATGTGACATACTAAGCTACGCGCTGTCATTTTGATAAAGTCCCTGTTTTATCTGCTGCAGATCTAGCAGTTCTCTAATGCTGAGCTCTGTATAACCCTGCCCACATCATTGATTGCCAGCTTTCTAGGAACAGCATAGACAAAAAGCGGCCAATCAGTTGTGGACATGGGGCTAAACAGAGCTCATGAATACTGAGGACTTGATGGCAGCAGACCAATAAGTGACACATCTCTGGAATCAGGGTCTATGTTTCTACATTAAACTGCTCACAGATGAGATGGCAAAAACCCAAATGCTAACATATTACATCATCACACAGAAACATTTAGGGTGCAGTAGTAGGAGCTGATTTCAGACCTTTAAATGGATGCCAATTTAGCATATTCAAGTCGTTAGGCACTTATTTGATGAAAAATGATGGTGGTAAAATGATCACTAAAACGCTCGCTCTGTCTCCATACCATATCATTTTATCAGCAGCATATGCCCTGTGCACACCAGCCAATGTTCTGCCTTTGAGAATAATTTTTGTTCTAGAATAAATTGCTCCAATCACTCAATGAACGAGCATTTTGCTCTATCGGTTGGTGATTGCTGAATGCTCGTCTGAAGTGCCAATATTTTTAAATGTGGATGCTACAAACCAGAGGCGTAGCTAGGGTTTCGGTTCAGGGGGGGCGAAACTTCTGAGTGGGCCCCTAACTAGGTAACTTTGATTGCAACTCGGTGACGCACCCTAATAGTGGACGTAGGAGATGACTGCGCTGTTATTGAAAATAATCCCTATATAAAGACCAACATGGATATTACCGCAATATGGTCAGTGGTAAATACCAGTCCTACAAAACATATAAGTGATTACTGCACAGTTATAGTTGGTGTCTTACCGCTGACATTCTTTCTGATCGAATCGGTCACTTTTCACGTCCATTCCATCTGGCCCAGACCGACATGACAACTCCTCCAGCCACGGCTCTGCTGCAGAGAATACAACAAAGACATGTTTCACTTCTCATATCCAGCCCCATCACCATGTATCCCCAACCTGCACAAATCCATCATCCTGCTGCTACCCCAATGCTGAGCCGCTGCTGCCGTATGTGTCCCTATTACAGCACTTGATACCCCAATGCTGAGCTGCTGCTGCCGTATGTGTCCCTATTACTGCACCTGATACCCCAATGCTGAGCCGCTGCTGCTGTATGTGTCCCTACTACTGCACCTGATACCCCAATGCTGAGCCGCTGCTGCCGTATGTGTCCCTATTACTGCACCTGATACCCCAATGCTGAGCGCTGCTGCTGTATGTGTCCCTATTACTGCACCTGATACCCCAATACTGAGCCGCTGCTGCCGTATGTGTCACTATTACTGCACCTGATACCCGAATGCTGAGCCGCTGCTGCCGTATGTGTCCCTATTACTGCACCTGATACGGCAGCAGAGGCTCAGTATTGGGGTATCAGGTGCAGTAATAGGGGCACATACAGCAGCAGCGGCTCAGTATTGGGGTATCAGGTGCAGTAATAAGGACACATACGGCAGCAGATGCTCAGTATTGGGGTATGTGTCCTTATTACTGCACCTGATACCCCAATACTGAGTCGCTGCTGCCGTATGTGCCCCTATTACTGCACCTGATACCCCAATACTGAGCCTCTGCTGCCGTATGTGTCCCTATTACTGCACCTGATACCCCCTATACACACACGGCTCTGCTCCACACCCCTATACACACACAGCTTTGCTCCTTACACGCTGTAGACATGCGGCTCCACTCCGTACACCTTGTACACACCTGGCTCCGCTCTGTACACACACAGCTATGCTCCGCACACGCTGTACACATGCGGCTCTGCTCCGTACACCTTGTACACACACGGCTCTTCTCCGCACACCCCGTACACACGCGGCTCCGCACCATACACCCCGTTCACACCCGGCTCTGCTCTGTACACCCCATACACACTTGGCTCCGCTCTGTACACAAACAGCTCTGCTCACCAAATACACACTGCTCCACTCCTCTGTACACCTCATACATGCATATCTCTGTTCCGTACACCTTCTACACACACGGCTCCGCTCTGTACACCTCATACACACACAGCTCTGCTACATCCACCCTGTAAACCAATCCTGACCCCACACAGAAACTTACTTTACCTCATCCAGCACCATGACAACCAGCACAGCAGAGCCCTGTGCTAAAGCCCCTGATCATGTGACCCCCTGACTCCGCCCCTCCTGTGACCTCATCACAGGTCCTGTGCGCACAGAAAAGCTCAGGACGACATTGCTGGCTGTGAGGTGGGGGGCGCACTGCTGGCACCGGGGTCCCCCACTGCCTTCTCAGGGGCCCATAGCGGCTGGGCGGCAGAGTAGGGAGATGGATTCTCCCTGCACTGCCGCAGAATGTAACAGTATGGGCGCGCTGTGCACGCCGATACAGTTACAGTAGCGTAGCTCAGTGGGCTCCTCAGAGCTCGGGGCCCGGGGCGACTGCCCCCTCTGCTGCCCCGGTAGCTACGCTACTGCTACAAACATATACTGTATGATACACACACACTGTCACATACCCACACACTGCGTCTTGCGCACACATGGACAAACACTGCTTGCTACATACACACAGTAGAAGACATAGCAGGCTCTCGTATTTTCATTAGTGCAGCTAGACTCAAGGGTGAAGGACCTTTGGTTATATGACCAGGATGTCATTAAAGGTCCACCTACCTTTGAAAACTGCAATGGTAATGCAGGGCTGGTATTATCAGTGCCGGTTCTGGCTTGTAAAGGCTCAGGGTCCTTTTGGGGATGGGGGGCCCTGGTCAAACTCTAGTTTGTCCTCCAATTCTGACCCTGCCAGTGTCTGCTGTCTGGCAAACATAGTACTACACAACATGACCGGCTGCCATATTGCTTTCAATTCCACCCGAATAAGTGTACTCATCTCTAGAGACAACACTGTAGGGTTCACTCTCATTAGCGTATAAAGCAAACAAGTGCAATGCGATAAAAAAAGGGATTGCACCAAATATTACTAGACACACCAAATCAAGACATATCCTTTATCAACTTTTTTTTTTGATAGTCACTTATGATTAATTTTTTGGTGTTATCAGCCGAAAGTATTCAGATTTATGGATTTTTTTGTGGCAGCGCCATGGGACGGTTTTATTATTTATGCCAGGCTGTGTCACCCGTACGTAAATTGATATTTTCAGAAGGAATGACTAATTAGCACATATGTGGAGCCTTCTCAAGTGCAACTGGGAACTCTATTCATTACTTTTTCATTTTTTTTTTCTATTTGCCCAAAGTAAGCAACGGACGAAAATTGAATATGACGGCTGGAGAGAAGGCTCCATGTTATGTAGTGCAAGTGAGGAAGAGAATAAAAGATAGAAGGCCTTTAATGATAGGTAAAATCCCACTGCATCTGTCTTATGTGATCTGTGCTAATAGGTAGATGAATGAGAAGTGATCGCATCCGGCACTGGATTCTATAAAAGGTTTAATTTCTAACTGCAGCATAAAAACTGTAAGGCGATCAATTACACTGATTAATAAAATAAGTTCAGACCATTATTATAATAAGTCTAAAACTGTCTTATTAGCATCAATAAACAAACTATAAGGTTAGATCGCCATGACAGAAATGGTTGCTCACTGGTTGCCTCGTACAATCCAACCTCAATGTATCTCTGCAGGGAAAAAAAATATTGCAAGGATTGGAACATTTTCAACTGTGATGCAATTGGCACCTATTTTTTCCACCATAAGGGACACATGCTTGTTGCACTAGCACACAATTTTTACATCATCATGAAACCCTAACGCTTTCCTATGCAAGATAAATTTGTTTGCATTGTACCAAAACCCATGTGAATGGAAATAATTAATGTTAACTATTTCCTTAAATTAAAGTAAACCTGTCCAAAGAGAAATTCTACTACCCTACAGATGTTGGGGTAACCTGCAGGTGAATTGCATTTAAATCCTATTTAGATGGCTTACTGGAGCAGTGGCCACAGTGAGAAAAGGAAGTTATATTCTCCCTGCAGCTACTCGCTTCCAGTCATCAGGCCTGTGCTGGGAGCAGTTACAGTCACCGCTCACTAAATTGAATGAGCTGCAAACAGTCCACTATGCTGCACACATACACTTCAGAAGTGCTGCATGGCTTACTGTCAATCAAATTACTGCGGAGTGATTACAGCGCACTTACTATACGTAAATAAGCAGCTACAGGGAGAATATAACTTCATTTTCTCCCCGTAGCCGCTGCTCCAGTTAGCAAGATGCACAGGGTTTAAATACTATTTACCTGTAAATTACTCTTATATCTGCAGCTATCTATGATTTCTGGATGTGACAGGTTCCCTTTCAGCTTTCTGACAATGTTCCCTTAAAATCATAAGAAGGATATTTAATAGCACTCAACCAAAATATAGATAATTGTGGAATCATTATCAAAAGAACCCTGTTCTATTCTATTAATTACTCTATCCAAAATACTGTATAACTGGGCCTTTACCATAATGTAGGTCATTCATTTCATCTTAAAGGGGGTGTCCATTTTATCCCTATATCAACAGATGTGGACATAATTTTGTAGTTCTTAGTAATATATAAATAATAACATAAATTATTACAGGTTCTCCTTCTTCACTTGTTAATACAACCTTCCTTATCCACAGCGAAACTCTCTTGTTCTCAAAAAGGCTGCTGATAGAGGAGCATGTGACCAGGGCAGCCCATGAGCCTCCTCCAATAGAAAAACAGCTTTCTAATTTGCAGTGATTTTCAATTGGAGGAGGCAGATGGAA
Source organism: Dendrobates tinctorius (assembly GCF_039654945.1). NCBI lineage: Eukaryota > Metazoa > Chordata > Amphibia > Anura > Dendrobatidae > Dendrobates > Dendrobates tinctorius. Next base: position 11,022,485 of record NW_027361832.1, read on the forward strand.
TGGTCTGGCCACATGCTCCTCCACCAGCAGTCACACTGACTCACTAATTCTGTATAACACCATCCTTAGTTACATAGTTTCCTCTTTTATTATGTATAACACTGTCCCTTATTACGTAACATCCTCTCTAGTTATATATGGTGCCGTCCCTTATTATATAGCTTCCTCTGCTGTTATGTATAGTGCTGTCTTTAACATAGTGTATTCTTGTTAATTTTGTTATTCACAGCGCCCTCTTTTATTACATAGTTCCCTCTCTTTTTAGATATAAAATGACTGCTGATCGAGGAGCCGGTGACCAGACTACCAGTCCATCAGCTCCTCCATTAGAAAGGAAGCTTTCCCATGCTCCATCAGCCATCATTGCATTATATATCTAACAAGACAGGACGGTATGTAATAAAAAACAGGGCTCTATATAATCCAATATGCAAGGGACGGTACTGTACATAACAAGAGAGGGCACTGTAAAAGGGACAGCAATATACAAAATAAAGGAGACTATGTAATATATATACATGTATGTGTGTGCGGCTCTCTCTCTCTCTATATTTAGCTTTGACCTCATAAAAGGAAGGAGGCCCAGACACATTTCTTGCACAGGGGCCCCAAGCTGTCAGTGTCCCCCCTGCCTAGATAAATTAATTAATTGAATGAAGCTGCAAAAACAAAAATAAGAACACATATAAGACCATATCGTCCATGTCTAAAGATGCTTCAAGGTGGCAGCAGTGTCACAGAGTTCTTGAAGCTTCTCATTATTGTTAATGCTCCAGTAGAAAGTGTGAAATAATATCATTTCCAGGCATTTGGTGTCATATACTGCATATATAGAGCAATTTTCCTTTGCAGAGAGATTTGGTCATTTAATTGGAGCCTGTGTATGTATAAAAATGCATGGAAAGCAAAATGTAATATATTGTGACTCTGTTTTCATTAATTCTGCATTTGCCATTTTATATTCCAGCAGCGTTTTCTGGCTGTAAAGCTTTAATATTTTCCCCTCTCATTAGTAATTTGAAATCTTCTGTACTCTCATGCAGGAATAGATGACATGGGGAGACAGGCTATCATAATTAAAGACTGCCGAAGACCGGAGTTTCCTTAATTAGCTTTGGCATTATCATGCAAAAGTACCTGTGAGACCAATCTGACATCAAAGTAATACCTAGGATAACCTTGCAATCAATGATTTTTTTTTCTTATGCTCCTAACTACGCTAAACGAAAGGCAACAAGGCTTACTGAAGCGTGACTAGTGCAATCAATACGCTTTTCAAGGAGCCATGGATATGTTTGTGTGGTGAGCATAAAACTTTACTCAGACCGAATATTTTTTTTTTCCTTATGGCTTCATAAGAGTTCAATACAGAATGCATTTGTATTATGGTAAGAATTCTGTGAATTTAGCATGGTCCTCATTTGACAGCTCTTTTATTTTCCCAATAATTTCACATTACTTGGACGCACATACTGTACACCAGGGTTCCCCAACTTCAGTCCTCAAGGTCCACCAACAGGTCATGTTTTCAGGATTTCCCTTGTATTGTACAGGTGATGCAATTATCACCTGAGCAATACTAAGGAAATCCTGAAAACATGACCTGTTGGTGGGCCTTGAGGACTGGAGTTGGGGAACCCTGCTGTACACTACATGGATGACATCATTGGCACAAAAATCTTAAACAAGCACTCCTCCCCCCATCAAAGCACTGTGTACTTACAATTGCTCATTTTGCCTTTCTACCCAGCTAAGTCTTTTCTTTTCTCAGATCTATGTAGAAATAGGAAGTCTCTTGTCCCTGCATTTATAATTCCCCTCTTCAACTCCTGATCCAACTGTTCCCTTGTCCCCTGTCAGGGACTTTGGCAGTGATGACTCATACAGGAAAAATTGACTTCCTGTTTCTACATAGAGCTTAGCAGGATTCAGCTAGTCAGTTTTTAACAACATGATGTCATAGACCTAATGGAAAAGAGAATAATTATCTGGATAGAAAAACAAAATGAGCAATTGTAAGTACATAGTGCTATATAATATGACGACTGCAATATATTAAGAGAATAAACATTTTCATGGGAGTAGAAGTGCTTCTTTAAACAATAAATTCATGGTTTTCATTCAGTGCCATTGCCTATGGTGTAAACATCCGACTCTTTGCCATGCCGCCTGCCTTTACAAACATTTGCAAACTGCTGCAGGAGAGAAGAGCGCAAATAGGGTCTTATCCGAGGTTAAAATAATCCTTTGCTTAGTTTGCACTCACCTGATTTTTATGGTACCAAGGCATATAGACACATCCGAGTCACAAGCTGCAGTGGATCCACGGGTCAAACCGATGACCGAATCGTAGTATAATAGGGAAAATTTGTGGTTATCATCCGAGCTGCTATCCAAATAATGGTCCGGTCATGTAGATGGTGAAGAAATGGTGCTTTAGTCTCTCAATGCAATTCGTAGTCTACAGGACTTCTTCCTCAGGAGATGCTCTTATACATATAGTTATGCATAAGAGCTGTATACTTAAAATCGTAAAATATATCAATCAATACTTTACGAAGATGTATCATGTATTATTTGTGCTATGCGGGCTGTCCAGAAATAATGAGTTTGAATACTTTATAATATAATGTATATTTTTGTAATGGTGTGGCTTTTTTATGTTTTTTAGCATAGCACTACAAAGTGAATTTATTTAATCACTTTGCTCCTGAAGAGCTTACAAACTAATAATAAATACTTCTTTATATTAGATCAATTAGTTCTTAGGTATAGTGACCCTTTCAAGTATAACTAATGTATTCTCAATAAACCCAGCATATTAATTGCTGTTAATCAATCTGTTATTTCATTTCTGTCTCTTTAAAATAGGAAGCGACATGTTGACATCTGTTCTGGTATCATTAATAGGTCATTAATAGAGAGTACAAGGGCCTGCCGGGGGCACAGTTACCAGTTCATTAAACTGGGAATAGGTTGAGAATCACATCTGGAAATAGCTGACTATGCCGAGCGCACCCAGGCCTTTCTAATAGTGGTATTGCTTCACCTAGAGAACCAGTACAACAACCGTTATCAAATGTCACCTTGTCTGATTACTGGTAACAGTCTATTTCCATATTTGATATTTTATTTCTTATATTTCATTTATTTGGTTCATTTCAATTTAAAGAACAAAAAAATACACATTTTGGGAACGTTTCAAATTTTTCATGCTACATAGTAGTGTACCAAGTATTACAAGCCATGCACACAGTATCCTACATTGTGGTTAGTCTTGTTTAGGTAATCAAGTTTTGGATCTGTGTTTGTGGCCAATACTTGTGCTATGCCCCAAGATGTCTAATAGAATAATTATTAAGAAATGTGTTTTTCCATACCTTCAATTTTGACTTGACATATCCCAAGAACATGTGACATAAGATGACCAGCATTGAAAAACAACATGGTTTTGCCAAGGTTGCCTACTCTCTATGGGCCTGATTCATTCAAAGGAAATGCCATTCTTAACCCCTTCATGACCAACGACTTACATCATTTGCCACGTCCCTGCCATTGATGCGGGCTCACATGCTGAGTCTGCATTTTTCCCCTGCCTCTAACAGCACTGACCAATGGCTGTTAACCAGTTACAGTCAATCACTAACATTGGCATTTAACAGGCACAGACAGGGAGGGTGTAATTGATCCTGACCTTCGGCGCGCCCCTTTCATGATTGCGGGCCTCCGGTGGGTGCTAAGGAACCCTGAGTATGTCATTATGACCCTCCTGTAAACATTGGCCTACGGCCGGCGTTCATGAAAAATCTTGATTTTTGCGATACATAGCAGTGCTGAAGTACTGATATGTATAGCACGTGATCGAATGATCGCAGCTTCAAGTCTCATAAGGGAACTATTAAATATAGTAAAAAGTTTTAAAAAAAACTTTTTCAAAATACAAAAAAACAGAAAAACACAAAAGTTCAAATCACACCCCTTTGGCCCATTAAAAGTAAAACCATAAAAAATAAAAATACATTAGCTCAGGGTGCAAAAAAATAAGCCCTCACACAGTCCCAGATCCAGAAAAATGGGAAAGTTACGGGTCTGAAAAATGGTGACAAAATTGAAAAAAACATTTTGACAAATTTCTGATTTTTTTTACACCACTTAGATGAAAAAAAAAAGATACATGTTATGTATGTTATGTATCTGTATACTCATACTGACCTGTGGAATCAAATTTCAAGGTCAGTTTTACTATATATTGACCATGGTAAATAAAAAATCCAAGGAAAGGCAGAAGGTTCCAGCTCCATAAAACAATTGCTTTGTTTAATCTTCATTAAAATCGATAAATAGTGGATGTTCTCTTGTGTTCAAGTGTCATGACATAGCAAGGCAACGTGTTTCGATCAGAAGATCTTTGTCAAGCCATCACAGCTGCTATATCCAGTTCATTTAAATAGAATGAAATGACCAATAGAAATACTTGTATATATAGAAATCACACGACATATACAAGGTCCTGTTTCCAAAATTAAAACCAAATACATTTATATTTAAAAGAAACAATGAATCTTACACAGAAAAGATCCATTTCAGTAGTGTAGCATGAGATCATTCCGTTTGCTTAAACCCGCTAGGTATCGGGTATTCAGCTGATGAATCCAAAATGCCTCATGGGTAAGGAGACGCCGCTTTAGGTCTCCACCTCGCATAGGCATCTTAATCTGCTCTATACCCTGCACCTGAAAATGAGAAACACTGCGTGCATGGTTTTCTATGAAATGTCTTGATGCAGCCGAAACCCCCTGATTCTGATTAGTGGTGTGAACAATATCATACAAATGTTCCCTGATCCTGATTTTTAGTTTTCTGGCTGTGCATCCAATATAGCTCAAATTACACTCCTTGCAATCTATTTTATAAATAACATTAGAGCTATTACAATTTATATATTGTTTGATATTAAAACCGTTTGGATTATGCTGGGTGTGAAAACTTTGCATCGATTTTAATGAAGATTAAATAAAGCAATTGTTTTATGGAGCTGGAACCTTCTGCCTTTCCTTGAATTCAAATGGTGTCTACACGACTGTTCCGAGCACCATGTGGCTACAATTGGTGAGCTGGCTATATCTTTAATTCATTAAATAAAAAATCCCCCCAAAATTGTGGAATTGCACGTTTTTTGCAATTTCGCAGCACTTGGATTTTTTTTTTTTTTTTTTTCACACATTTTCCAGTACACTATGTGGCAGAATGAATGATGTCATTCAAAAGTACAACTTATTCCATAAAAAACAAGCCCTCATATGGCTACATGGCTGGAAAAGTGAAAAAAAGTTATGATTCTTGGAAGAAGGGGAGGAAAAAGGAAAATGAAGATGGGAAAATTGCCCTGGGAGGGGGAGGTGTGTATGAGTAAGGAGTGTCTAATCCATTAAGAAGCAGGAACTAGAATATGTTTTTGGAGTTATTTGCACCATTAAAGTGGTATAAATTTTGAAGAATTTTCGGGATGGGTTTCATCACACCCTTACCCATCCATACTCCACTTACTTTGGCAAATCTGACTTTTGCTGGAGTGAAAATGCCAAAAACCACAAAATGTCTGTACAACTTTGAGTTGTGTAAATATTTTGACATTTTTAAAAATGGTTTATGCCAGGTATCTGGCGAAAACACATATGAATTGGGACCCATGATGTAGTTTCGGTCTATATGTGGACATATCTGATCCAATGTCATCAGTCACTCTATGGCTGTGACTAATATCTATATATTTACATAAACCTGTAAGATTGGGGCCCTCCAGAAAAAATGGTCCTCGAGCCCTTCTACAACCATTTAGAACATGGGAATGTCAATTTTTAATTGCATCATAAACAGGATATATTAATAATAAGGCATAATATGTTATTTATAAATCAACTAATAAAATTGTCTTGTGCTGGACCTTAGAGTTTCTGTTGCATTAAGGACCCATTACTTTTTCTAAATCGAGGCCCGCCAAAGGATCCAGATGCGTCTGTCTAATGCATGACGTTTATGAAATTACACTTCGATAATAATTGGAAGACACATTTCTTCAGGAAGGAGCTGCAAATGTGATTTTACTGAATTGCAGTACATTTTATTTAGTAAAAACAAGGTAACATTTCACGTGCCATAAGACAATGCTATGGAGCATACATTAGTGTTTATTAAAAATAAAGGATCATATATAATATATGTACGGGCAGTGTCATTGATCACATTCTTCCATACTATATCTTCAAGATCGCTTCTCCTTAGAGTATTCCGGCCTCTTTATATATGGCTGTTTCAGGGGCATCATATTTTGTTAAACATCCCTTTTGTTTCCTTCTACTCTCTCTTGGTCCGGTGAGCATGATGGATGTCGCTAGCTAGCCATGATCTTGCATTGATGAACTGTCTGCAGTTTATAAACCGAGTGGATTAACTACTCTCTAAAGACATATTCTTTGCAGCGGCAGTCTATATTTCTTTATTGGTGATTTTTGCTGATATTAAATATATTGTACAGTTTTAGATAATAATTTAAAAGGAATCTAAAAAATGGATTTTACCATTCTAATTATTCATAGGAACCATTCTAGTGGCAGCCCAGTGACAGCGTTACAGCTACACTTTCTGCTCCATGATCAAACTAGGCCCCTCAGGCTTCTTCTTCCTGTGCAGAGCCATTACCCTCAGTGAATATGTGCACACAATAGTATTTTCCCATAATAATGTCATCCTATGATGTGTGCGGTCATGGCAAATATTCTTGCCCTCAGCTACAAACCATTCGCAAAGTTGTAACCAGTAAAACTATGACCCTGATTAGTCAAAGCAATTTTACCAAAATTATGTTGTGAATGGCTTTGAAAAGTCACAATTTTTTTGTGCTACTCAAAATTATGTAATATTTTTTGTGACGTTTGGTGTTTTCCCACCAGTTTCTCTCAGCTCTGCCAAAATGGGTGAAGCATAGATGGAACAAGGGTGGGATTGGGTGCGAGAAGCCACAGCTCGTCTAATTCATGATGAACTATGGGACTCCCTATGCAAGAAATCTTACTCTAGTCCCTTACTGGGACTCTGTAGAGCACTGGTCTTGAGTAGAGTTGAGGTCGGCCAGATTCATAAGTCGCCAACTTATGGCAAAGTCGGGTTTCGCCGACCAAAACCCGACCACAGCGTGAAGTCGGCCATGCGGTCGGCAAAACGAGCGCCAAAGTTGGATTTCCCAGAATGCTTGCACGTGACTTTTTTCAGCCACTGAACAAGGACGTACACTGTAGGCAACGAGATGACATGTGCAGCATCCGGGGAGAGAGAGAGATTTTGCGCACTTTAAAAAAGTGGTCCGGCATGTAGGTGTGTTTACTGTCCTCCACTCCCTGCCGACTTTGCTTCCCCATTGGCTTGCATTGGGTTTCGTGTTTCAGTCGGACCCCTACTTTTCCCGATAGTCGGCCGATTTCGTTCGACTCGGCTTTTGAGTAAGTTGGGTTTCATGAAACCCGACTCGACCCTAAAAAAGGCAAAGTCGCTCATCTCTAGTCTTGAAATTTGGAGGTCCCAGTGGTTGGACCCCCACTGATCAGCAAGTTATCACCTGTCGTATGGATAGGTGATAACTTCTAAAGATGGGAATAACCTTTTCACCTCTCTGATGCTGCAATCAACTTCTCTGGCGCTGATGGATTTAACAGAGGTCACTAGGTCTGTCCAATATGAATCAATTATAGGCCATATCTGAAGTATCAGTACAAAAAATGTTAATGCTGGAAAATTTGATCTTCTGTTTATCAATTGCGTCAATACTTCCCTTCTCTACAATGTTGCGCTATAACACACACTTTTCTCATCTCTGCTTATCAACACATTGTGCTCTTCCCTCAGCCAGTGATTGACAGCTCTCATCCTCCCCTATTAAATTCTTTCTGTGGAAGTTCCTGCCATGGACCATTAGACTTGCTCCTTGCATCCTCATAAAACATTCCTTGAAAAATCATAGTCCATGCCTTGTAGACACTGATCACAGATATGTCTACTTCTTACATTACTGAAATGCAAATGAAAACTAATAAGATTAATTTAAAATTGGGATTATTTTTTAATTAAAAGTCTTTAATAAATAAAAAATAAAGCATGTATAAATATATGTTGTTACTTTTGTGGCAACTTTAAGTTAAACATACTGTAGCATGTTCAAAGAGCAGTAAAAAAAAAACAAAACAGCTCGCATTTGACCCATAGAAACAAATTTGAATGTGTCCTGTGTTATCTGGCACCAAAACTTCAGCAGAAGAACCTATTTCTCCTGCTTGTATTCGGATGCTTGTTTCTCGACCGAAGTAATTCCCTAATGCTCGGATGCTCTTTTCGAGTAACGAATATAATGAGAATTAATGGGAAAGCTGAGCATTTTTCCGACAGATACTACAAGAAGTTCTGGGGAGCAGTGAAAATGTTGAAATGGAATGAAAAAGTGCTGAATGGAAGGACAACAGCATGGGGAAGACCCATGGAAACATCTCTGACTCCCAGATCACTGCTAAGAACAATGGTGTCACACAAAATTTTACTCCACTTTAAGGAGTGACAATAAAACATACAAAATCGAAGAGAACTTGGAATTTACAGGAGAAAAAATGTTAAGAAAAATAACTTGTATATAAGGCAAAATGTAAAAAGGATTTAAGAAATAATAATTAATGTAAACCAAAATTTATTTTTTTTATTAAAGAATAGGAAATTTTAGTGTAATTTATGAAAGAAAAAAGTGCCAAAAAAGTAGGGACTTGGAGGGACTTAGATACACCCTGCATTAGACAAAAAGACTGGCCTATCACCTCAACATCTTATCTAACTATCCCTGTTTTGTTCCTCAAAACCAGAACCCTCGTATCATCTGTTCACATTCCCTACATGCAATTAATAGCCCTTTGTGTCCGTACACATACTGGTTGATGACTGGTTCATGCAGCAATACGTGAACACCTTATTTATTATATTGATGGCTGGACAACAAATTGCTACAATCCACCTTTTGTGTCTCCCCTATTTCCTTGTAGATTGTAAGCTTGCAAGCAGGGCCCTCACTCCTTTTGGTATCTGTTGATCTATATGATTATTGTTATTCTGTAATGTCTTTTATTGTCTGTACAAGTCCCCTCTAAAATGTAAAGTACTGCAGAATAAGTTGGTGTTATATAAATAAAATAATTATTATTAATATTAAGGAGGGCCTCAAACACATTATGTTCAAATTGGCATGTAGTGGTGCTCCTAGACTCATAATGGCTATGCACTAAGTGCAAAGCCTGCCAAAAAATTACAAGCAGGGCTATCCATAAACCCTTGAAGGCACCCACTGTAGTGCCTCATTCAAATATTGTAAAAAATAGTGTAGTTGTGGTACTCCTACACTCATAAAAGTTTGGCACACAGTGCAAAGCCTACCAAAAATTAAAAGCAAGGTCGTCCATACACCCTTCAAGGCACCAACTGGCATGCCTCATGAAAAATTAGAAAAGTGTAGTTGTGGCACTTCTACACTCATAAAGGTTTTTCACACAGTGCCAGAAATAAATTATAAGGAGGGTCATCCAGTCATAGAATCATAGAATCATAGAATCATAGAATCGTAGAGTTGGAAGGGACCTCCTGGGCCATCTGGTCCAACCCCCTGCTCAAAGCAGGATTCGCTAAATCATCCCAGTTAGATGTCTGTCCAGCCTCTGTTTGAAGACTTCCATTGAAGGAGAACTCACCACTTCTCGTGGCAGCCTGTTCCACTCATTGATCACTCTAACTGTCAAAAAGTTTTTTCTAATATCTAATCTGTGTCTCCTCCCATTCAGCTTCATCCCATTGCTTCTAGTCTTTCCTTGTGCAAATGAGAATAAAGTTGATCCTTCTACAATGTGACAGCCCTTTAGATATTTGTAGACAGCTATTAAGTCTCCTCTCAGTCTTCTCTTTTGCAAACTAAACATTCCCAAATCCTGCAACCTTTCCTCATAAGACAGGGTTTGCAGACCGGTCACCATTCTGGTCGCTCTTTTCTGAACTTGCTCCAGTTTGTTGATGTCTTTTTTCAAATGTGGTGCCCAAAATTGGACACAATATTCCAGATGAGGTCTGACCAAAGAGGAGTAGAGGGAAATAATTACTTCACGTGATCTAGACTGTATGCTTCTGTTAATACATCCTAGAATTGCATTTGCCTTTTTTGCTGCTGCATCACACTGTTGACTCATATTCAGTCTGTGATCTATTAGTATACCCAAGTCTTTTTCACATGTGCTGTCACTTAGCCCTATTCCTCCCATTCTATATATGCTTTTTTCATTTTTATTGCCCAGATGTAGTACTTTGCATTTCTCCCTGTTAAAAACCATTCTGTTAGTTGCTGCCCACTTCTCCAGTTTATTTAAATCTTTTTGAATCCTCTCTCTCTCTTCTCTAGTATTAGCTATCCCTCCTAGCTTTGTGTCATCAGCAAATTTAATCAGTTTACCCTCAATTCCTTCATCTAAATCGTTGATAAAGATGTTGAACAATACAGGGCCCAGGACAGAGCCCTGTGGTACCCCACTTGAGACATTCTTCCAACTGGATGTGCAGCCAGTTACGACCACACTTTGGGTCCGATCACTAAGCCAGTTATGAATCCACCTAACAGTTGCCTTGTCCATTCCATACTTAGTCATTTTTTCAATAAGGATTGTATGAGAGACTTTGTCAAATGCTTTGCTGAAGTCAAGATATACTATATCTACAGCATTTCCTTGATCCACCCAATCAGTAATACCATCATAGAAGGAAATTAAATTAGTCTGACATGACTTATTAGTTACAAACCCATGCTGACTCTGTTTAATCACTTTATTCTTATCCAGGTATTGACATACATGTTGTTTAATAATTTGTTCAAAGATCTTTCCTGGTATAGAAGTCAGACTCACCGGCCTATAGTTGCCTGGGTCCACCTTCTTCCCCTTTTTGAAGATAGGAACAACATTTGCTCTTCTCCAGTCTTCTGGCACTTCTCCTGTTCTCCAAGAATTTTCAAAGATTATGGAGAGGGGTTCAAAAATTTCTTCTGCTATCTCCTTCAGTACTCTGGGGTGTAATTCATCTGGACCTGGAGACTTGAATACATTTAGGTTAGCTAAGTGTTTCCTCACTATCATTCTGTTTATAGATATCCTGGATTCTTCTATTCCCTTAATAGGACAGTGAATAACAGTTGATGTTACATTTCCTTTCTGAGAGAAAACAGATGCAAAATAGGAATTTAAAAGTTCAGCCTTCTCAACATCCTGCCTTACCATTTCATCATTTTCATCCTGTAAAAATCCTATAGCATCTTTGACTTTTCTTTTACTTTTGACATATCCCCAAAATCCTTTATTATTGCTTTTGACATCTCTTGCAAGCCTCAATTCATTTTCAGCTTTAGATAATCTGATTTGTGCCTTGCAGGTTCTGCAGACAGCATTATATTCTTCTTTAGATATGCCTCCTTCTTTCCATTTTATAAACATTTTTTGCTTCCTTTTTAGCATGTGCTTAAGTTCTGTGTTCATCCATCCTGGTTTCCTTAAATGCTTCCTATTCTTCCCTCTTTTCGGAATTGTTATCAACTGTGCTTTGAGAATTTCATTTTTCAAGATTTCCCATCCTTCCTGGACATTTTTGTCTTTAAGGATATCCAGCCATTGGATCCCTCCAATTCTCTTTCTGAATCCCTTAAAATCTGCCTTTCTGAAATCTAACCTTGACGTCTGAGTCTTCACAGGTCTTCCGCCTCTAGTTATCCAAAATTCTAAAATAGCATGGTCGCTACCTCCTAGGGTCCCAGCCACTTTTACCTCCTCAACCATTTCCTCCCTGTTTATAAGGATTAGATCCAAGGTAGCAGTTCCCCTTGTTTTCTCCTTTACCTTTTGGAAGATAAAGTTGTCAGCAAGAGAGGATAAGAATTTCCTTGACCTGTTAGTTTTGCCTGAGAGAGATTCCCAACAAATGTCTGGATAGTTGAAATCTCCCATGACAACTATGTCATATTTTTTGGAGAACTTGGCCATTTGATGCATAAAGAGTTCATCCATATCTTCAGCTTGCACAGGCGGCCTGTAGTAAATGCCTACAATGGTGTCCTTTCCATTGTTCTGTCCTTGTATTCTTACCCAAACAGTTTCCACAGAACTCCCAGTCTCTGAAGCTTCAATCTCTGTGCAGATATACGCATTTCTAACATACAATGCGACACCCCCTCCTCGTTTATCAAGTCTGTTTCTTGCAAATAAGTTGTATCCTTCTAGTCTTGTATTCCAATCATGTGTATTGTCCCACCAAGTTTCAGTGATTCCAATGACATCATATTTCTTTTCCTGTGTTAGTAGTTCCAATTCTCCTTGTTTGTTGCCCATGCTTTGTGCATTAGTATAGAAACATTTTAGTTTGTGATTGGTTTCTCTTTCTCCAATATTTTTTTTAATTAGATTCTTTCGTCTTTGTTCTTCCTTTCCACTTCTAATAGCAGAGTTCTCAGTAGCATTTGTCAGGTGTATGGCTTTTTCTGGTCTTTTGCTTCCCTTCCCATGTTGTTCTAGTTTAAAGCTCTCCTTACAAGTGTAGCAAGGCGACTTCCAAATACCTGCTTTCCAGTCTTCGTAAGGTGCACCCCATCTCTAGCAAGTAGTCCATCGTATAAGTAGTTCACTCCGTGATCCAGAAATCCAAATCGTTGCTGATGGCACCATCGACGTAGCCAGTTGTTCACCTGCAGAATCTTATTCCACCTCCTTGTTCCATGGCCATCCACTGGGAGGATGGAAGAGAAGACCACCTGCGCTCCCAGTTCTTTCACTTTCTTGCCTAAGTCTTCAAAGTCTCTGCAGATGGTTTCCAGGTCGTTTCTTGCGGTGTCATTTGTCCCCACATGTAGTAGCAGGAATGGGTAGTCATCTGTAGGTCTGAAGAGTCCTGATATCCTGTCAGACACATCTTTAATTTTTGCACCTGGAAGACAGCACATTTCTCTTGAAGTTATATCCGGCCTGCAGATAGCGGCCTCTGTTCCTCTCAACAGGGAATCCCCCATGACCACCACTCTCCGTTTCTTCTTCACAACATTTTTCTTTCTCCATCCAGGAGGACTCTGAAGGCGTACAAGGTTGCTGTTTGTTGGCAAAGTCTTATCCTGATGTATTTCTTCATCGTTTTCCTGCGTGAGAGCCTGGTACTGGTTTCTGAGCAGTATGTGTGCTGACTGCCTCCTGATCCTCCTGCTTCTCTGGGTCACATGTCTCCAATCCTCTGTTTCTTCAGGTGCAGTCATCCATAGACACAGTGCAAAGCCAGGAATAAATTATAAGAAGGGTCAATCAGTCATCCATAGACACTTGAAGGCAAAAACTGGCAAGCCTCATTCAAACATTGAAGATTAAAAACACTTTATGTGCTGCTGTCATCTGGTGGTGTGGAAAAGTTTGAGGTAATCCAAGCTTTGCTCATTTTTATCAGTAGGCATGTGAGCACTTTCTTTTTAGAGGCGAAAGCGCCTGACTGTTATGACCTCCCCGACACATTAATAACCTGCTCAGACAAGACACTAGAGGCAGGGCAGCACAACACCTCCTTGACATGAAGGGACAGTTCATGCCAGCTGATGAGCTTTGAGACCCAATAGTTGAAGGTCACAGAGGAATTATGGAGTATGCTGGTTTGGTCGACCAGGTATTGCTTGGCCATCTTTAAAAACTTTCTCCTTCTTGTCAAAAATACCCAGCCATCAGGGCCTTGACGCTGGGAGGGTGTCATCAAATTGGCCCAGACCTTTGGCAGTGTACCCCTGCCTCTGCTATATCTGGTGTGTGTCTCCCTCGCCTCTCCTGCATGATTAGGCAAGGAATCTTGCCCCCTGGCGCTAGCGTAAACACCATTTTAGTAGACCTTTCTGCCAACAGAAGGAGAGATGCAAGGTTCTCCTTGTATCGTGGATCTAGCAGGGTGAGCAACAGTACTCTTTTTTGGCCAAGATGAATGTAATGCAAGAGTCACGGGAAAGGCAGCAGTACATAAAATCTTACATATATGCCAAGGTCTCTACAGCCAACATTTCCCTGTCTCCACCATGATGACTACTCTCCATCTCCTTCTCCATCTCTTCTGCCTCATTCCCCCCTCAGCCCATTCACATAGGAGAGACAGGACAAAACTTGTGTGGGTACTATCCTCTGTTGCGTTATCAGCCAACTCCTATTCCTCCTCCTCTTCTTCAGCCTCCACCTCCTCATTGTTATCAAATCGTCTCAGAGCATATGACATGAAATTGGGTTGTATTTCCCTGTTTCATGTCTTCTTCCATCGCCACCTGGTCTGCATGCAAAGCTTCATGTTGTCAGCAGCGACTGTTTAAGTAGGAACAGAAGCGGGATCATTACACTGATGATAGTGTCCTCACCACTCACCATCTTTGTGGAGTCCTCAAAGTCTTGGAGAATTGCACAAATGTCAGACATCCATGCCCACTCTTCAGTTGTTATTTGTGGAGGCTTATCGGAATGCAGACGGGCGTGTTGGAGCTGGTATTCCACAACTGGCTTCTGCTGCTCACAAAGCCTTACCAGCATATGCAGTGTGGATTGACGGCGCACGCCAGTCAGTGAACTGGCACTTGCATGTGCTGCTGCAGCAGCCCTAGAGCGGTGGCAGCTGTAGCTGACTTGTGGAAATGAGTACTGATGCTTCATACCTTGACCAGAAAGCTCTGGAAAATCTGGGTAGGTTTTCAGAAACCTCTGAACTACCAAGTTGAGCACGTGGGCCAAGCATGGTAGGTGCGTGAGCTTGCCAAGCTACACAGCTGCCACTAGGTTACGCCTATTATCACACACGACCATGTCAGTTTTAGGTTCAGAGGCGAGAGCCACAGATCTGTCTGTTCTGTTATTCCTTTCAATAACTTTGCCGCGGTGTGCAGGTTTTCTCCTAGACAAATTATCTTCAGTAGAGCCTGTTGCTACTTCTCTGAGGCAGTGCTAAAATTTCACACAAAGTAGGAATTATAATATATATGACAATAGTACATTTTTTAACAACCTAATTTGTATACCTGTAGCAGGCCAATGTGGGATTATATTTCAAACCAACAAAATTTCACACAGACCAAGTTCTACAGTATATATGACAGTAGGCAATTCTTGAACAACCAAATTTGTACACCTGTAGTAGGCCAATTTTTGCTTTTATTTCAAACAAATGAAATTTCACACAAACCAAGCTCTAATCTGCTATCTCTCAGATAACTCTCTTCTTGACACTCTACAATCCGCACTTTACATTCTACTGAAACTGCCCTTACTAAAGAATCTAATGATATACTAACAGCTAAATCTAATGGACACTACTCCATGCTGATTCTCCTGGATCTCTCTGCAGCATTTGACACTTAATCACCAGCTCCTCAGCCCTTTGCTATGCTCTATCGGCGTCAAGGACACTGTTCTCTCCTTGTTCTCCCCCTACCTCTCTGACCGCTCCTTCATTGTATCTTTTGCTGACTCCTCTTCCTCACCTTTTCCCCTTACTTTTGGGGTTCCTCAAGGATCACTCCTAGGCCCCCTTCTCTTCTCCTTGTATACTGCCCACACTGGACAAACAATCAGTAGATTTGGTTTTCAGTACCATCTCTATGCTGATGACATCCAATTATATACCTCTACTCCTGATATCATGCCTGCATTGGTACAAAACACCAGTGATTATCTTTCTGATATCTCTAACATCATGTCCGCCTTCAAAAACTGAACTCCTTGTGTTTCCTCCCTCCATTAACTTACCTATGCCCGATATTGCCATTTCCATGTGTGGTTCTACCATTACTCCCCAGCAACATGTCCGCTGTCTTGGGGTCATACTTGATTTAGATCTTTCATTCATGCACTACATCCAATCACTCTCTCGCTCATGCATCTACACCTCAAAAACATTTCTAGAATTTGACCTTTTCTTACTTTTGATTCTGAAAAAACTCTTACTGTTGCTCTTATTCATTTCATGTCTGTACTGTTCTTTCCTTTTTTTTTCCCCTATATAAATGTGTCTTTTAAAGATACATATGATTTTACCTGATGAAAGCTAATTTTATGTATAGCTGAAACGCGTTGTGTTTTTATGTCTAATAATAAACTGGATATTCCTTGAAATATTTGGAGTAATTAATGAATAAGCCGGAGGCGCTCCTTGACAAACTGGAAATCCTTTCCTGCATGTCTGGACTATTGCAACTCTCTACTAAGCAGTCTCCCTTTTACTACACTTTTACTAAACTTTCCCCACTCTGTACTGAATGCAGCAGCCAGGATTATATTTCTTGCCAACCATTACACTGATGCCGCTACTCTGTGCCAGTCATTGCACAGGAAACAGAGTTCTATATAATCTTATCACGCTCACCCACAAAGCACTCCACGCTTCAGCAACATTCTAAATCTCCTTCATCATCTCAGTCTGGTCCAGCATCAGTACTAGTATCAACACTAGAGTACTATGATTAGTTAAACTGTGAACCCACAGGCATTGATTACTGCTCCTGATCTGTGCAATGGTGTCAGTGAGCCCAGCACAACGGTAACCTCTGAGATGCCAGGGCATACTAAACATAAGATGTAGAAAAAAATAATACTCATTTCAGCGCACACCCCTGCTGCCCATTGCCTCCTGGGATTTTCAGTGACATCTCGAGCCTAGTTGGGGCCAGATGTCTGGGCCTCGAGTTTACATTGTAGAATCACAACACATATCGTGACGTCACAATATTGTCATGACTTTACTAGGTGCATGCTCATGCTTAGGGACTTCCCAGGCACCTAGTTGTGGTAAAAAGAGGAGCTAAGGACTGTACAGGGGAAAGCATGCGGTGGAGGCGGCCGAGAGGTATAATTTGTTTTTGGTTTTTAATCTTTTACCTATCCTCTACGGTTTGAGCAAAAGGGTGTGGCAAACTGGCTGCCATTTTGATTAATTCACATGGAGTGAATCACAAAAAAAAAAAATTATTCTGAACAACACAGATTTTTGTAAAATTTCAGTAGAATTCAATTCCACTTGAATAAATTTGCCCAACATTAGTAGCCACCTCTCAGAGGTGAGATATCTTCTTTCTTTAGGAGAGGGAGATAATAATAATAATAATAATTAGTAGTAGTATTTACGACACTCAGTTGCTAATTACAATTTTTATGTACTGAGAAATTATACTAAAAAAATACACTATGAAATTTTAAAAAAATTATCTCACACTGCATCGTCAGAAAAAAAGGCTCCCAAAATTCAACTTGGCCAAAACTGAAAATTATGCTGAAATCTTTTTTGGAAAACCTTTATTTGAAGGAGGGAGGTTTTTCCTCTTCCACCATGTCTTATATGTTACATGCAGCCAGCTTTATAAATAAATTCACCGACCAATTTACTTTAGTAGAAAACAGATTGTATGGAGAATACAGTGACCGCAGCACAGATTGTGTCCTGAACATTGAATGGGACAAATAACAGCGAGTGAATGCAATGAATTTTCATCAAGGTTGCTGTTACAGCATTTGTTGCAACTCATGTAATGAAGCAATTGCTTTCTGTCTGTGTAATGATTTCTCATGCATGCTGAGTTCAGGAAGACACAGTAGCAAAGCCATTATAGCCTCAATAGGGTGACAAGATTATAATAGTCTCTGGAGTCTGCAGTCTTAAAAGAGCTGAGCTGGCATAAATGTACCAGCTGCTGTCTAGTGCCAGAGAATGATTCTCCAAGTGACAGCCTTAGAAAATAGAGGGTGTAGATGCTTTGTCAGGAGATTAGAGAATTGTTTATGGTGTTGCTGCACACCTTGCCTAATAAGTTGCAAAGCACAATGTGTGTCAGAGGTAATTAATCTTGTAAATTGACATCTGTCAACATCTCAAATGCGCAGAACTGGATAAAAGCTGTTTATAGAGAATTTTCAATAGGCTCTATCTATCTACAGGTGCTTCTCACAAAATTAGAATATCATCAACAAGTTAATTTATTTCAGTTCTTCAATGCAAAAAGTGAAGCTCATATATTATATAGAGTCATTACAAACAGAGTGATCTATTTCAAGTGTTTATTTCTGTTAATGTTGATGATTACGGCTTACTGCCAATGAAAACCCAAAAGTCATTATCTCAGAAAATAGAATACTTTAGAACACCAGCTTGAAAAATGATTTTAAAGTCCAAAATGTCGGCCTATTGAAATGTTTGTTCAGTAAATGCACTCAATACTTGGTCGGGGCTCCTTTTGCATCAATTACTGCATCAATGTAGCGTGGCATGGAGGCGATTAGCCTGTGGCACTGCTGGGTAGAGTTGAGCGAATATCTTCGGTTCCCCACTTATTCGGCAAGCTATAGCGCTTGCGAAATAAGCTACACCGGGA
This sequence comes from Dendrobates tinctorius, assembly GCF_039654945.1. Classification (NCBI taxonomy): domain Eukaryota; kingdom Metazoa; phylum Chordata; class Amphibia; order Anura; family Dendrobatidae; genus Dendrobates; species Dendrobates tinctorius. Next base: position 11,040,954 of record NW_027361832.1, read on the forward strand.
ATCCGGCTTCCTGGATCGTGCTGGCTGAACAGCTGATCGACGCCGCAGCTGTATGTGTCATGGCTGTGTGACAGGCACGACACATGCATGGAGAGCTCAACACATAGGCTCTCAATGCATGTGTTGTGACTGTGACACAGCAAACATATGAAGCTGCGGCAGCGATCAACTGTACAGCCGGCGCGATCCAGGAAGCTGGGTTCCTGCTGTAGCTTATTTGGCAAGCGCTATAGCTTGCCAAATAAGCAGGTGAAGATATTCACTCAATTCTACTGCTGTGTGGCACCCCAGAGTCCGGTTGCTATAGTGACATTTCCTCCCACTAAGGGGTGATATCATGCCTGGAGGCAAGAGGGGGGTGCCCATGCCAGGTAACACAGTGTACATGACAATTCCTGCTGCAGGCCAGAAAGGGGAGCTTTCTTATAAATTCTGGCCAGCAGGTGGGGTTAGTGAGTCAGTAAGAAGACAGCTGAGAGAGTAAACAAGAGAGTTGTCATGGAAACGGGAGCAGTTGGAGCTCATGACAAGACAGTTAGAGACAGTGGGAGTTGGTCTGTGGAGAGGGAAGGGACAGGAGCAGAGACAAGGGGCTCTGGAGAACTAAAATTGCATATAGCTGACCCCAGAGCGAAGCGCTGATAAAAGGGATGCCAGAGTTATTAGCTGGGCAGGAGCTTACGCCCTGACAGCCAAATCTGGAGTGCAGGGGACTGCAAGTTCCTTGGCCACACTGAACACCTGAAGGCACGGCAGCAGACCAAGAACCCGGGGTTGACAGTGAATAAGACAGTGCTGGTGATATAGGCTCACGCTGTCAGTCATACAGGTTAGCAATCATCACGCAGGAAAGGGCCACAGCTTAGCTACAAGCAGCAGGGACCCAAAAAGGAGAGCGCAGAAAGAAGGTCCCCAACCACACCTGGCAGGGTGGACCCCCTGAATGCCTCCAGGTGAGCCAGACTCAATCCATCATCTGTATGTAGTACCCCAGATTGCATTTATGTTCAAGTAAAAGGTAAAGAAAACCACACCTCTCTGTGCCCTTCACTTTTCCTCTGCACCCCAATGTTCACCACCATCTGAACATTCAAGTATATTTGCCCTGGGGCTCCGCTCTACCCATGGGGAGCTGAACCATCTTTGCTGTGCCACCAACAGCTCCAGTGGACCAAAACCACAGCATCGGCCACCCATTGCCAAACACCACGGGTGGCGTCACGACCAAACACCACATAATTTTCCTCTATTTTTTTTACTGGACGCCCAGAGCCACGGACCGGATCACTGCCACCGTGACATCCCCATTAAAGAACTTGACCGGCCCGGTACCGAGTAACTTAAAGCCCTGTGGGGCACTCCAAACTCGGCGTCATGAACAGGATTATCGAGCCTAGCAAAGCTGGGTACTAGGAGCCCGGCAAAGATGGGTAGTGTGTGCCAGAGACTTTATTAAATTGTGTGCTAGAGACTTTAACCCCTTCACCCCCAAGGGTGGTTTGCACGTTCATGACCGGGCCAATTTTTACAATTCTGACCACTGTACCTTTATGAGGTCATAACTCTGGAACGCTTCCATGGATCCCGGTGATTCTGACATTGTTTTCTCGTGACATATTGTACTTCATGTTAGTGGTAAAATTTCATTAAAATAACTTGCGTTTATTTGTGAAAAAAACAGAAATTTGGCAAAAATTTTGAAAATTTTGCAATTTTCCAACTTTGAATTTTTATGCCCTTAAATCACAGAGATACGGCACACAAAAAACTTGATAACTAACATTTCCCACATGTTTACTTTACATCAGCACAATTTTGGAACCAAAATTTTTTTTTGTTAGGAAGTTATAAGGGTTAAAAGTTGACCAGCGATTTCTCATTTTTACAACACCATTTTATTTTTAGGACCACATCACATTTGAAGCCACTTTGAGGGGTCTATATGATAGAAAATACCCAAAAGTGACACCATTCTAAAAACTGCACCCCTTAAGGTGCTCAAAACCACATTCAAGAAGTTTATTAACCCTTTAGGTGCGTCACAGGAATTTTTTTGAATATTTAAAAAAAAATGAACATCTAACTTTTTTTCACAAAAAAAATACTTCAGGTTCAATTTTTTTTATTTTACCAAGGGTAACAGGAGAAATTGGACTGCAAAAGTTATTGTGCAATTTGTCCTGAGTACGCTGATACCTGATTTGTGGGGGGGGAACGGCTGTTTTGGCGCATGGCAGAGCTCAGAATGGAAGGAGCGCCGTTTGACTTTTTCAATGCAAAATTGGCTGGAATTCAGATTGGATGACATGTCACGTTTGGAGAGTCCCCGATGTACCTAAACAGTGGAAACCCTTTACAAGTGACCCCATTTTGGAAACTAGACCCCCCAAGGAACTTATCTAGATATGTGGTGAGAACTTTGAACCCACAAGGGCTTTACAGAAGTTTATAACATACAGCGGTACAATTAAAAAATCATATTTTTTCCACAAAAATGATCTTTTCACCCCAATTTTTATTTTTCCAAGGGTAACAGCACCCTAAAAGTTATTGTGCAATTTGTCCTGAGTACGCTGATACCCCACATGTGGGGGTAAACCACTATTTGGGCACATGGCAGAGCTCGGAAGGGAAGCAGCGCCATTTGACGTTTTTGGCTGGAATTGAGATTGGACACCATGTCGCGATTGGAAAACCCCTGATGTACCTAAACAGTGGAAACCCCCCACAAATGACACCATTTTGGAAACTAGACCCCCTAAGGAACTTATCTAGATGTGTCGTGAGAACTTTGAACCCCCAAGGGCTTCACAGAAGTTTATAACATAAAGCCGTACAATTAAAAAATCATTTTTTCCACAAAAATGATCTTTTCACCCTCAATTCTTATTTTTCCAAGGGTAACAGCACCCTAAAAGTTATTGTGCAATTTGTCCTGAGTACGCTGATACCCCACATGTGGGGGTAAACCACTATTTGGGTGCATGGCAGAGCTCGGAAGGGAAGCAGCGCCATTTGACGTTTTTGGCTGGAATTGAGATCGGACACCATGTCGCGATTGGAAAACCCCTGATGTACCTAAACAGTGGAAACCCCCCACAAATGACACCATTTTGTAAACTAGACCCCCCAAGGAACTTATCTAGATGTGTGGTGAGCACTTTGAACCCCCCAGTGCTTCACAGAAGTTTATAACGCCCGGGCGTGAAAATAAAAAATTCGTATTTTTTCCACAAACATGATCTTTTAGTCACCATTTTTTTTATTTTCCCAAGGGTAACAGGAGAAATTGGACCCCAAAAGTTGTTGTCCAATTTCTCCTGAGTATGCTGATACCCCATATGTGGGAGAAAACTACTGTATGGGCACACGTCAGGGATCGGAAGGGAAGTAGTAACGTTTTGGAATGCAGACATTGATGGAATGGTCTGCGGGTGTCATGTTACCTTTGGAGAGCCCCTAATGTACCTAAACAGTGGAAACCCCCCACAAATGACCGCATTTTGAAAACTAGACCCCCTAAGGAACTTATCTAGATGTGAGGTGAGCACTTTGAACCCCCAAGGGCTTCACAGAAGTTTATAATGCCAGGGCATGAAAATAAAAAAATCATATTTTTTCCACAAACATGATCAAATAGTCCCCAATTTTTTTATTTTCCCAAGGGTAACAGGAGAAACTGAACCCCAAAATTTGTTGTCCAATTTGTCCTGAGTACGCTGACACTCCATATGTGGGAGAAAACTACTGTATGGACACACGTCAGGGCTCGGAAGGGAAGTAGTGACGTTTTGGAATGCAGACTTTGATAGAATGGTCTGCGGGTGTCATGTTGCCTTTGGAGAGCCCCTAATGTACCTAAACAGTGGAAACACCCACAAATGACCCCATTTTGGAAACGAGAACCCCTAAGGAACTTATCTAGATGTGTGGTGAGCACTTTGATCTCCCAAGGGCTTCACAGAAGTTTATAATGCCCGGGCATGAAAATAAAAAAATCGTATTTTTTCCACAAGCATGATCAATTAGTCCCCAATTTTTTCATTTTCCCAAGGGTAACAGGAGAAATTGGACCTCAAAAGTTGTTGTCCAATTTGTCATGAGTACGCTGACACCCCATATGTGGGAGAAAACTTCTGTATGGACACACGTCGGGGCTCGGAAGGGAAGCAGTGCCATTTTGGAATGCAGACTTTGATGGAATGGTCTGCGGGTGTCATGTGCGTTTGGAGAGCCCCTGATGTACCTAAACTATTGAAACTCCCCACAAGTGACCCCATTTTGGACACTAGACCCCCCCACGGAACTTATCTAGATGTGTGGTGAGCACTTTGAACCCCCAAGTGCTTCACAGAAGTTTATAACGCTCGGACGTGAAAATAAAAAAATCATTTTTTTTCCACAAAAATGATATTTTTGCCCCCCAATTTTTTATTTTCCTAAGGGTAACAGGAGAAATTGGACCCCAAAAATTGTTTTGCAATTTGTCCTGAGTAGGCTGAAACCCTACATGTGGGGGTAAAACACTGTTTGGGCGCATGGCAGAGCTTGGAAGGGAAGGAGCACCATTTGACTTTTTCAACTCAGAATTGGCTGGAATTGAGATCAGACGCAATGTTGCATTTGGAGAGCCCCTGATGTGCCCAAACAGTGGAAACCCCCAATTCTAGCTCCAACCCGAACCCCAACACACCCCTAACCTTAATCTCAGCCCTAACCCAAGCCCTAGCCCTAGCCCTAACCCTAACCCTAGCCCTAACCCTAACCCTAGCCCTAACTCTAACCCTAGCCCTAACCCTAGCCCTAACCCTAACCCTAATGGAAAAATGGAAATAAATACATTTTTTTAATTTTATTATTTTTCCCTAACTAAGGGGGTGATAACGGGGGGTTTGATTTACTATTTATGGCGGTTTTTATTTTTGGCAGCTGTCGCACGCTAAAAGACGCTTTTTATAGTAAAAATAGTTTTTGCATCACTACATATTGAGAGCTATAATTTTTCCGTATTTTGACCCACCGAGTCATGTGAGGTCTTATTTTTTGCGGGACGAGTTGACGTTTTTATTGGTACCATTTTCGGGCACGTGACATTTTTTGATCGCTTTTTATTCCGATTTTTGGGACGCAGAATGAACAAAAACCAGCGTTTCATGAATTTCTTTTGGGGGAGTGCGTTTACACCGTTCCGCGTGCGGTAAAATTGATAAAGCGGTTTTATTCTTCGGGTCAGTACGGTTACAGTGATACCTCATTTAGGTCGTTTTTTTATGTTTTGTCGGTTTTATGCAATGAAAACTATTTTATATAAAAAATAATTATTTTTGCATCGCTTTATTCTGCGAGCTATAACTTTTTTATTTTTTCGCTGATGATGCTGTGTGGCAGCTCGTTTTTTGCGGGACAAGATGACGTTTTCAGCGGTACCATGGATATTTATATGTGTCTTTTTGATCACGCGTTATTACACTTTTTGTTTGGCGGTATGATAATAAATCATTATTTTTTGCTTCGTTTTTTATTTTTATTTTTTAAGGGGTTCGCTAAAGGGGTTAACTAATGGGACAGTTTAATAGGGCGGGTCGTTATGGACGCGGCGATACTTAATATGTGTACTTTTATTGTTTTGGGTTTTTTTTATTTTCAAAAAATGAATTTATTGGGGAATATTTTTTTTTTTTTACTAATTTATTTGGCGATTTTTTTAAAATTATTTTTACATTTTTTTTTAATTTTTTTTTTACTTTATTACATAGTCCCAGGTGGGACATCACTGTCCTGTGAAAGATCGCTGATCTGTCACATCACAGATCACTGTGACAGATCAGCAATCTGTCACAGGCATTGAAGAAGACTTCCTCTTGCCTGCGCTTTGCAGGCACTGAGGAAGCCAGCTTCCTGCAGGCCCCCGAAGGCCCCCGTCGCCATCTTGGATTCGGGGGCCTGGAGGAAAGGAGCCCCCCGCAGCAGCGCTGCACATTGCGCTGCCGTGGGGGGCTCAGGGAAGCACGGAGGGAGCCCCCTCCCTGCCGATGCTTCCCTTTAACTCCCGGTACACCGCGATCGTGTTTGATCGCGGTGTGCAAGGGGTTAACGTGTTGGGGGTGGTCCGTGACCGCCCCTGACACATTGTGCCGGGTGTGAGCTGTGATAATCAGCTGAAACCCGGCCACGATCAGCGGCGCTCACCACGTGGGCGCCGCTGATCGCGGTAGACGTACTATCCCGTCCATGGGCATAGGGGCCCGGGTCCCATGGACGGGATAGTACGTCGGATGTCAGGAAGGGGTTAATGAGCTTTCAAATAACTGCCATAACTGTGTCACACAGTGTGTGCGAAGATAGAGGGCTGTGCCATCATGGGCAGAGCCAGAAAGAGAGCATGACGTGAAGCCCTGTCCGCGCTCTGACGTCAGTGGACGAAGTGAAGCTGGAGCTGTGCTCTATGGTGAGTGAGTGAAAAGCAGGAAGATCTGATTTGGAGACCAGGAGGAGCTCAATCCAGCCCATCAGAGAGCAGCTGTTGACAACGGTAAAGGTAAGTGGAGCATGGCTGAGGTTCACTGAGGGAGGAAGAAAATGCACAATATGGGTGGAGATTCAGCGGCGTTTGCAGCGGCAGCCTCCATAATGCCGCTATCAATGCCACATATACCAGGAGTGGCCTGGTTACTGCAGTACTCAGGGGAGTCGCACACCCTGAGCGATTTTAAGGAAAGACGATGTAGTTTGTTCAAAGTTTACACCCGTCTGAGAGTCAAAAAGTCAGTATCCTCATTGGCCAGTTAACTGGTGCGACCCGGAGGGAAGTAAAGTCCTGGCCGGACACTGATAAAGGAACTGTCAAACAAATCCAGGCCAGACTGAAGGACACTTTTGACACCCGCACTGCAGCAGAGATAAAAATGAGATTCTTTGGGTGCAAACAAAGGCTGCAGGACAGTATAAGGGACTATGCTCTTTACCTTCATGAGGCTCCACAGGCCATAAAACAGGTTGACCCTGACAGTGTGCAAAACGAAGATAGTTTGCTAACGGAGCAGTTTATAGAGGGACTCCAGTCTAACAATCAAAGGACACAGCTGCGCCTAATGGCCCTACAAAATCCTGAATTGGACTTTGCACACTTTAAGGATAGAGCCATTTGGAAGCTGCGTGAACTAAATCCTAGCGGCACAGAGCCCTCTAGGCATCCAGCAACTACATACCAGCAGGAGGCAGCATCCTTTCCCCAGACCCCTATTGAGACCGACACGCCGGCCCAGGATGATGACTCTGCAGTAGACCTACGTCTCCAGGTCAAGGAACTAACCAAGTGTGGCTGCACTCACAAAAACTATGCAGTCCATAGAAGTGGCTCCAAAGAAAAAGATCCAGCTGGCCTCCAGTGCCGATGATGTCCCATGGCGACAGCAGAGGAGAATCCCACCGACCAGAGTGAGAGTTAGCGATCGTTACGATGAGGACGGACAGCCCATCTGTCGCCAAGGCAACTAGGCGGCACACATAGCAAGATTCTGTTATTTAAACAAGCCACCCCTGGGGCAAAGGGCCAGCCCTCAGGAGTAAGACGACCAGGCCCACTAAGTTGGTGACACAAGTACGTAGGAGGACAGCCAGTACTGTCCGTCATGATTGATGGCTTCCCGATGAACGCTTTACTGGACACACATTCCCAGTTGACAATGATGCCATATGTCCTCTTTAAGCAGTACTGGGCTGATTCAGAAATTACTCACAGCCCAGATAAAGACCTTGCCATCCTTGAAGCAGAGACAACAGGTAGAGCTGTTTGGTGGAGAAGTTGGCAGTGTCTGAGTAAGTGACCCTTTCCCCATTGCAGATTCCCAGAAGTGAAATCTTAATTTGGTGTCGGGCAGCAATAGGCCTCAGGGGTCAAGATTACCAAGCCCTAGTAGAACCCATGTACTCTGATAGTAGGCCCACTATCCTGACAGCCAAAGGGGTAGTTGATGTCCGCAAGGAGAGAGTACCAATATGCATCTTAAATTGTGGGGAGAGAGAGGTCCATTTACCCCGGTATGCCACCCTTGCTAAGCTGTTCACTGTTAGTAACAATGCAATAGAGGCAGCAGAACCTTTACTTCTGTCAAACAAGGTGGAAGACAATGGCTCTGAAGGGCAGCAGGAGGATTGGTGTCAACAGCTACACGTAGGCACTGACTCCACCCCTTCGTGCACCAAAAGCATGGGACTTACCGGGTGGCTCAAGAATTTGAACGGATCTTCAGCAAACATCCTCTAGACTTTGGGCAGGCAAAAGGGGTCCAACACCATATCCCCACCAGAGATCATCCACCCATGAAAGATAGGCACAGGCCTGTACCCCCAGCACACTTTCAATGTGCCAAGGGTATGTTACGAGAGATGAGGGAGGCTTGGGTAATCAGAGATAGTTGTAGCCCTTGGGCAGGTCCATTAGTCCTCGTTAAAAAGAAAGATGGTACTATAAGAATGTGTGTAGACTACAGGCGGATTAACAGCATTAAACATAAGGACGTTTACCCATTACCTAGAATTGAGGAATCACTAGCTGCACTGAGACCTGCTAACTATTTCTCTACCTTAAATCTCACCAGTGGGTATTGGCAGGTTCCGGTGGCAGAGGCAGACGAAGAGAAGACAGCGGTTACAACACCAATGGGCCTCTTCGAGTTTAACTACATGCCGTTCGGGCTCAGCAGTGCGCCAGGAACATTTCAGCGGTTAATGGAATGCTGCCTTGGACATAAAAACTTTGAAACCGTTCTGCTGTACCTGGATGACATCATCGTCTTCTCCAAAACCTATAAAGACTATTTGAAGCACCTAGCTGAGGTATTCGAAGCCCTGTCCAACTTTTGCTTGAAAGTAAAGCAGTCCAAATGTCACCTTTTGTAGCCCAAGGTGCAGTACTTAGGCCATATGGTAAGTGTGGAAGGTGTGGCATCAGACCCTGACAAAGTCACCGTTATACAGGACTGGCAAAGACCCAGCACCATTCATGAAGTAAGGCAGTTTCTTGGGTTAGTAGGCTACTACCGAAGATTTATCAAGGACTTTACCAAAATAGCTGCACACCTGCAAGATCTTCTAGTGGGCCAATCCAAGAAGGCCAAGAACAAGAGTCTTCTGTTCGAGTGGAATAAAAGGATAGAAGAGTCCTTCATCAGGTTGAAAATGGCCCTCACGGGAGATGAGGTCCTGGCCTACCCTGACTATGAACAACCATTTGTACTTTAAACTGACGCCAGCAACGTAGGATTGGGAGCAGTGCTGTCACAAGTGCAGAAAGGCAGAGAGAGAGTGATTGCCTACACCAGCAGGAAGCTTCGTCCCTCTGAGAGGAACCCCAACAACTACAGTTCCTTTAAACTGGAGTTCCTAGCCATAGTCTGAGCGGTAACGGAGCGCTTCAAGCACATCTTGGCTTCAGCAAAGTTCACCATCTACATGGACAATAATCCGCTAACCCACCTTGAAACAGCAAAGCTAGGGGCACTGGCTCGGCTGTCCAACTACGAGTTTACCATCAAGTATTGAGCGGGACATAAGAATGCTAATGCTAATGCGCTGTCCAGGATGCCCAATTCACCAGATGGGGAGAAGATCGAGAAGAACTTGAAAAAATCGAGTTACCAGTCTTCCACCGTCCAGTTGCAGCCCAGCGCTCCCAAGGGGTGAGGAATAAGCACTATATTGTATGAGAGGCAACTTTGATCCCATTACCCCATCATGAGTGGGCAGAGATGCAAGATAGTGACCCAGCTGTTCGCCTAGTTAAGGAGTTTCTGACACAAGCTGATTCACACCCTGGTCCAGATGACCCACAGGAAGGACAGCAGTTATGGAAGGAGAGAGGCAAGCTGTTCATCTACAAGGGTAAGCTGTGTCAGAGGAACATCAACTCGCGCACGCACTAACTGGTCTGACAGGTGGTAGTCCCGAAGCGGGATGCGCCAATGGTCTTGGAGGCGTATCACGATGGAGCAGGACTCTTTGGGTGGAAGAAGTTGGAGGTCCTACTTCGTGAAAGATTCTACTGGGTTGGCATTAGAAGAGCCATTGAGAAGTGGTGCCGAGAATGTGGCCCATGCAACCTGCGCAGGAAAGATCGTAACAGCCAGCGAGCCCCATTACAGCCGATCATCACGAAACAGCCGCTTGAACTGGTAGCCTTGGATCACGTGAAGTTAACTCAGAGTAGGAAAGGCTACACCTACGCTCTGACCATTGTTGACCATTACTCAAGGTTCTTGGTAGTCATGCCTGTCAAAGACCAAACAGCGATGACAGCAGCCAAGGCATTTCAACAACACTTTTGTCGACCGCACAGATACCCTGAACAAGTGCTCACCGACCAAGGTCCAGCCTCTGAGGCAGAAGTGTTCCAGGAGTTCTGTAACATGTACGGTTGCAAGAAAATCAGGATGCCGCCATACCATCCACAGACAAATGGCATGTGTGAAAAGATGAACCAGGTGGTAATTGACTTATTGAAGACCTTACCTCTGGAAGAACGAACCCAATGGCCAGAGAAGTTGCCAGATCTGGTAGATCTATATAATCATATACCAATAAACTCCACAAATTGCACTCTGGCCTACCTGATGAAGGCAAGACCTGGCAAGTTACCCATTGATTTGGACATGGGAGTCTTAACACCTGAGACGACATCACCAGATGCGGACTGGGATACGGAACGGCAGCAACAATACCACAAAGTGCAAGAATGTGTAGAGAAAAGTTTGTACCAGGCAAGACCGAGGCAGGAAAGGAATTACAATCAGCACGCCACTGCAGTTACCTTGACACCAGGAGAACAAGTACTCAAAAGAAAGAGACGAGTTCACAAACTAGATGACCATTGGGAGGCAGAGCCATACACCGTTATACCTTCATACTTTAATAACACCAAGGTATGCCTCATCAGCAAGGATGGAGGAGAAACCTCAGAGGCAGTCTCAAAAGATCATCTGAAAATGTGCCCTGATCAATTGAAAGACAAAGAGGAAGTCCAAGACACCCTATGGCACGCAGTAGAGGTGGAAGAGAAGATCCATACTATCCTTGGAGAATTTCCTCGGACGTGAACACAAGTGAATCAGGCTATCGTAGTACTAGTCCTAACCTTTCATCAGCCTACTGCAACAGATGAAGCAGAGACTCTTATATTAATGGCTCAAGTAACAGATGCCACATCTGCAGTGGAATGCAGAAATCTGTCCCCTGCTAGCGGCGACTCTGTCAGTCTAATGGTGAGTCTAAGAGTCAGGAGAAGGCAGTCCAGAATACCAATACTACACAGGTCCACTTATAGCGTATTGACTAGTGCACTCGCTGCACCAGCAGTAGACACTAGAAAACAGGACAGGTCAACGGAGATACCTGTACTGCGTAGATCCACTCGTAGTACCAGAGGTCAGATCCCTGTCCGTTATAGAGAATACATAGTGTAAATAAGTTAATAAGAATGTATAGTTGTAACCGTTAAGCATGAGAGCCTACAGAGACTTACTGTATGAACTTTTTAAGTATTCGTAATAACCAGTTGAAGGACAATTGGGCCACAGGACTATGTGTGGTCAGGACTTTATTTGTAAATAGTTTCCCCAACTTCGCCTTTAAAATAAGCAGCCTGCGTGGCCGAAAAACCAGGCCCTTCTACAGAGTGCCCTGTAGCCACACTCAGGGACGACACACAATGTGGGCTAAGGCGGTTCCCACCAACCAAACCCCAGTAAGAGGACAAAGACAATTCCTGGATGCAGCGTAAGGACTGGTCGCTGCAGTAACTGTGTTATTGTTTCTTTTTTTTGGTTTTGATAATTTTTACATTTTTAAGACTTTGTAGATTTTTATTTATTGTTGTTGATAACAGTTCTTGTTATGTTACCTCAGTCCGAGAGTAATGAATTTCACTGGGAGGGAATGTGGCACCCCAGAGTCCAGTTGCCATAGTGACATTGCCTCCCTCTAAGGAGTGATGTCATGCCTGGAGGCAGGAGGGGGGTCCCCATGCAAGGTAGCACAGTGTACATGACAATTCCTGTTGCAGGCGAGAAAGGGGAGCTTACTTATAAATTCTGGCCAGCAGGTGGGGTTAGTGAGTCAGTAAGAAGACAGCTGAGAGAGTAAACAAGAGAGTTGACATGGAAACGGGAGCAATTGGAGCTCATGACAAGACAGTTAGAGACAGTGGGAGTTTGTCTGTGGAGAGGGAAGGGACAGGAGCAGAGACAAGGGGCTCTGGGGAACTAAAATTGTGTATAGCTGACCCCAGAGCGAAGCACTGATAAAAGAGTCGCCAGAGTCCTTGGCTAGCCAGGAGCTTATGCCCTGACAGCCGAATCTGGAGTGCAGGGGACTGTAAGTTCCTTGGCCACACTGAACACCTGAAGGCACGGCAACAGACCAAGAGCCCAGGGCTGACAGTGAATAAGACAGTGCCCGTGATATAGGCTCCGGCTGTCAGCCATACAGTTTAGCAATCATCACGCAGAAGAGGGCCATAGCATAGCTACAAGCAGCAGGGACTCGAAAACAAAGCACAGAAGGAAGGTCCCCAACCCCACATGGCAGGGTGGGTCCTCGGAATGCCTCCAGGCGAGCCAGACTCAATCCGTTATCTGTATGTGGTACCCCAGATTGCATTTACGTTCAAGTAAAAGGTAAAGAAAACGGCACCTCTTTGTGTCCTTCACTTTTCCTCTGCACCCCAACGTTCACCACCATCAGAACAATCAAATATATTTGCCCTGGGGTCCCGCTCTATCCGTGGTTAGCTGAACCATCTTTGCTGCGTCACCAACAGCCCCAGTGGACCAAAACCGTTGGCCTCCCATTGCCGAACACCATGGATGGCGTCATGACCAAACACCACATAATTTTCCTCTTTTTTTATTGGACTCCCAGGGCCACGGACCGGGTCACTGCCACCGTGACATCCCCTTTAAAGAACCTGACCAGCACGCTACCTAGTAACCTAAGGTCCTGTGGGGCGCTCCAGCTGAGGTGTTAAGGAAACCTAGGTTGCTTTGATAGCAGCCTTCAGCTCGTCTGCATTGTTGGGTCTGGTGTCTCTCATCTTCCTCTTGACAATATCCCATAGATTCTGTATGGGGTTAAGGTCAGGCGAGTTTGCTGGCCAATCAGGCACAGTGATACTGTTGTTTTTAAACCAGGTATTGGTAATTTTGGCAGTGTGGACAGGTGCCAAGTCCTGCTGGAGAATTACATTTCTATCTCCAAAAAGCTTGTCGACAGAGGGAAGCATGAAGTGCTCTAAAATATCCTGGTAGATGACTGCGCTGACTTTGATCTTGATAAAACACAGTGGACCTACACCAGCGGATGACATGGCTCCCGAAACCATCATTGAGTGTGGAAACTTTACATTAGACCTCAAGCAGCTTGGATTGTGGCCTCTCCACTCTTTCTCCAGACTCTGGGACCTTGATTTCCAAATGAAATGCAAAATTTACTTTCATCTGAAAACAACACCTTGGACCACTGAGCAACAGTCAAGTTCTTTTTCTCCTTGGCCAAGGTAAGATGCTTCTGGCGTTGTCTATTGGTCATTATTAGCTTGACAGTAGAAATGCGACACTTGTAGCCCATGTCCTGGATATGTCTGTGTGTGGTGCTCTTGATGCAATGACTCCAGCAGCAGTCCACTCCTTGTGAATCTCCTCCAAATTTTTGAACAACCTTTTCTTAACAATCCTTTCAAAGTTGCAGTTATCCCGGTTGCTTGTGCACCTTTTTCTATCACACTTTTTCCTTCCACTCAACTTTCCATTATTATGCTTGGATACAGCACTCAGTGAACAGCCAGCTTCTGTAGCAATGACCTTTTGTGGCTTACCCTCCTTGTGGAGTGTGTCAGTGACTGCCTTCTGGATATCTATCAAGTCAGCAGGCTTCCCCATGATTGTAAACCCTACTGAAACTGACTAAAGGTACTGTCACACTTAGCGATGCACCAGCGATCCCGACCAGCGATATGACGCGGTCAGGATTGCTGGTGCATCGCTAAGTGGTCACTAGTGAGCTGCCACACAGGCAGATCTCACCAGCGTCATCGCAGGGGTCGGGGGTCGCTACTTACCTGTCACACTAGGCGATCCTGACGTCCCGGCTCCACGGCTCCACCATCTTTGGCGGATTGCAACTGATCAAAAAAAACGGAAATGTGAAACAGGCCTTATACACGAGTATATACGCTAAATAAAAAGCTATCTGCTACCACCAAATATTCTTACTGGCAAATGGACACCCGATACTGGTAATGTGGGGCTTCATAAAACAAAGAGGTCAAAATAGAGAGATAGCTCTTTTTTGATTTACAAGTCATAATGGAGCCATGCTTTTATGCGCAATATGATGCTGACACATCTCTTGAGATGGTTTAAGAGAATGGTCCTGTTTTACCATGCATTTATGACAATGACTTTTACAGGTGTCAACCAATGACAATAAGAAGCATCACCAATAGGATGACGTAATAGGATTTTAAAAGTTCTGTCATGTACAGAGTCCTGGATAGTGGAAACAGTGCACAATACCATAGATAGAAATAGTTTTGAGGTAAGAGGTCAGAAGCACATATAAGAGTACAGTCTAAAAATGTCATATTGTAAATGAGAAAGTGACCCATGAACAAGGGCATGAGTAAGCATGGGTGAGTCCACTAAGACACAGTCAGTGAGCACTCCGGCCCCTTGCATATGAATAGACAGTTCTCGTCCAAGCCTCAGGTCACAGTGGGTTACCTCAGAATCACAGCTGCTCTCCATGCTGGAACGGCATCTTCTGGATGCACAACACATCACATGTTGTAGGGCCCAACAGTGGCAACTTGTATTTAATTAAAGGTGATGAAGAAAGGAAGGTACAATTCCTAAGCTGTCCAGGGACTTCTTGTCTGCTTGGAGGCTGCTGACCCAGCCCCCTCAGTTAACTCCTTGCTATTCGTAAACTACTAATACATACATTGCAGTGATACATTAAGACAAGTCAAACACAGCACAGACATGACATTAATGCATATAGTAAACATTGCATATACATCAATGCAGAACCCACTGCAGGAGCACCAGATGGGGGGCTACATACAGAGAAGGAGAGAGGGAGCAGCCGAGGTTCTCTGCCACCTCCTTACACATGCACATAGCATCAACAAAACATACTTGTGCCAATAAGGATAGCCAGAAACATAGTGTTAAATACTAGATGCAATACCGGATCAATGTGAAATAAAGTGGGAGGCGCCCTAGTGCCACCTATAAAATGTAAATATACTGTATATGATAAAGAAAAAGAATAAATTAAATAAATTAAGATGCAGTAAAAACTACTGTAGTGCTTGAAAGAATAATTAAAGCATAAGTATCCTTAAAGATGCTCCAAATGATATTCACCAAAGTATATTACAAATAGGTAATTGGATATGGTTAATTTAGGGGCATATTCACAAAAACACAATGAGTCATATAAACTCAATGTACAACAAACAATGGGTTAATTTTGTCCAGAACTCCAGGGTAAAAGTCTACCTAAGCAAAATGGGTCAAAGCAAAGACAGGCGAACTGAGGAGGGGAATGTGTTGCACCATACATAACGTACAAACTCCATAACCTGTTAGTGGAACTAACGGCCTATGTATTTGACCCAGACTAACATAAACAATAATCCTAACAGCAAGCTCTCCTTAATAATAATATTATAATAAGGTGTCTGAAGACTTTCCGTACCCACTGAATCAATACATGCACTCTTATGTCTGTTCTATCATAAAACTTTAGTTCCGGGGGATGAGTCACCCAAACCAAAGAAGAAATAGTCCAAAGAAAAAAATTGACAGTAGAAGATTAGTGATAATCGAATAATGAAATATTCAGATTCGGGAAAATCGGCAGAAATAATTTCTAATATCTGTGTATTCGAACCGAATGTGGAATCAAATGCAAGTCAACGGGAAAGCCGAATATTTTTCTGCTGGACCCAACAAACAGGTCTGGGGGCATGGGAAAAAAGCTGAAATAGATGGGAAAGAGCTAAAACTAAATGGGAACAGCATGGAGAAGATGTCTGCATGCCTTTCTGGCTCACAGATGGCATCTGGGAATAATGTTGTCAGACTATTAAAATTAAACCTCCCCTTAAGCATTTGTTGGCTTTATTTTTTACTTTAACATTTGTGAGGGCTCTCCAATATTTGGGAGGACCCTCCCTCATGCCATATAGTTAGCAAAATAGTGGAATACATATTCCCAATCCCTTTACAATGCCATGTCAAACACGCCCATTGAATTTTGGACATCGCCCACCACCATGTCCACCTCCATGTCATTATGCGGCCCTCGCTGACAACAGAGTGCCAGCAGGTGCCGTGAAACCTGATTTTGGTATGGACCCTCAGGTGACCCTGTATCATATATTTGGGTGAGGTCTCACGCCTACATTCGGGAGGTCACTCCCTCATGCCAAATAATTAACCAGATAGTAGAATACATATTCCCCATCACTTTACAATGCCAGCTAAAACATGCCCATTTGAATTTTGGGCTTTGCCCGTCACCACCTCATCCACCGCCATGTCATTATGCAGCCGTCACTGACAATTAACAGAGAGCCAGAAGGTGCTGTGAAATCTGAGTTTGGTAAGGGCCCTCAGGTGGCCCTGTATCATACATTTGGTATGGAATCTGAGTAGTCTTTAAAGCTTGTAATTTGTTACCATCTTTTCAGTTAGCTATTAAAAGTTATCAACCACTGAGGACGTTCACATTTTAATGTTTCTACTGGCTAACACTGTACAAAGATATATATTTTTCCTGTAGTGGAAAAAAATGGGAATTTTCCATTGAATCAGGCCAATGTTATGCAATTCCGTGAATCGCCTGAGGTTTAAAAATGCTCGCTACACCCCTAGATCAGTTCCTCAAGATGGAGGTGTAGTTTCCAAAATAGGATCACTTGTTTGGATATTTGCTGTTTAGGCATGTCAGGGGCTCTTCAACTGGAACATGGCATCTGTGACACCCCAGAGTCCGGTTGTCACAGTGACATTGCCTCCCTCTAAGTGGTAAAGTCATGCCTCGATGCAGGAGGGGGGCCCCCATGCTAGGTAACACAGATTACATGACAATTCCTGCTGCAGGTCAGAAGGGGAGCTGCCTTATAAATTATGTCCTGCAGATGGGGTGAGTGAGTAAGCAAGTAGTCAGCTGAGAGAGAAAACAAGGGAGTTGTCATGGAAATGAGAGCATCTAAGCTGATGACAAGACAGTTAAGCCTGAGGTGAAGGATCTTTCTGGAAGACCAAGTCAGTTGGTGATGGGGAGTCGATCTGTGAAGAGGGAAAAGAACAGGAGCAGAGACAAGAGGCTCTGGGGAAGCTAAAAACTGCATATAGCAGGCCCCAGAGTGAAGTGCTAATAGAGAGAAAGTGACGCCAGAGTCCTGGGTGGGCAGGAGCTGTATGTCCTGACTGCCGAATCTGGACTGCAAGTTCCTGAGCGACATTGAACACCTGAGGGCACGGCAGCGGATCAGGAGCCCAGGGCTGATGGTGAAAAGGACAGTACTCGTGGAATAGGCTCATGCTGACAGCCTTACAGGTTAGAGAAACCATCACGCAATAGAGGGTCGCAGTTTAGTTACAAACAGCAGAGACCCGCACACAAAGCGCAGAAGGAAGGTCCCAAACCCCCACCTGGCAGGGTGGATCCCCTGAATGCCTCCAGGCGAGCCGGACTCAATCCATCACCTGTATGTGGTACTCCGGACTGCAAACACTTGCCAGTAAAAGGTAAGGAAACTGCACCTCTCTGTGTCCTTGTCTTATTTGTCTGCACCCCAACGTTCACCGCCATCTGAACTATTAATCAAATATATATTTGCCATGGGGCTCCCCACTCTACCCGTGGGGAGCTGAACCATCTTGGTTGCGTCACCATCAACCCCAGGGGACCAAAAACCGCAGCGCCGGCCATTAATTGCCAAACACCACGGGTGGCGTTACACTTAAATACCACACAACTTTCCCCTATTTTATTACTGGATGCCTCAGGGCCACGGACCGGGTCACCACTGCCGTGACCTCCCCGATTGAAGTTAACGGGCCCGGTACCGAGTAACCTAAGGTCCTGCAGGGTGCTTCACATCCACAATCTCTTCCAAGCAAAACTGTGCACCATAATTAAATTGGCGCTCATTCCTTTCTGAGCCCTGCCGTGTACCCAAGCAGAAGTTTTCCGCCAATTATGGGGTATCAGCGTAGTCAAGAGAAATTGCACAACAAATTGTATGGTCCAATTTCTTCTGTTACCCCTGTGAAAGGAAAAGTTGTGGAGTAAAACCAACATTTTTTGAGGGTAAATGTATTTTTTCATTTTCAGGGCTCAATATTATAAAATTCTGTGATGCACCAGAAAGTTCAAGTTGCTCACCATAGATCTAAATAAATTCCTTAAGGGATGATGTTTCCTAAATTGGGTCATTTGTGGGGGGTTTACACTATTTGGGCACATCGGGGGCTCTGCAAGCAAAATATGGCATTCTCTATCGATTCTAACCAATTTTGCACTCCAAAAGTCTAATGGCACTTCTTCTCTTCCAAGACCTGCTGTGTGCCCAAACAGCAGTTTTTCACTACATATGGAGTATCGGCGTACTCAGCAGAAATTGCACAATAAACAGGTCCATTTTATCCTGTTACCTTTTGGAAAATGTCAAATTTGGAGAGAAAGCAACATTTTTGTGGGAAAAAGTAAAATTTCCATTTTTTTCTTCTACAATGTTTTACTTCCTGTGAAGTACTTGAAAAGCTAGTAAACTTTTTTAGGCTATGGGCCCACGTAGCATTTTAAAACGCACAATGAAAACCGGACTCCTTCCCAGAAATTGCGCGTTTTTTTCCGTGCGATTTCACCGCGATTCTGTTCGCGATTTTGCCGCGATTTTCTCAAGCACTTTCCAAGCGATTTGAAGCATCGCTTGGAAAGTGATTGACAGGTTGGTCACACTCGTCAAACATAGTGTTTGACAAGTGTGAGCAGCTTTTTACTATTGAGGCTGCCTATGCGGCATCAATATTAAAAGATAAAATGTTAAAAATGATAAAAAAATAAAAAATCGGGGTATATTTACCTTCCGACGTCCCGCGCTGCCATCCCGGGCCTCAGAGTTCCCAGCGATGCCTTGCGAGACCTGTGATGACGTTGGTCTCGCGTTACTATAGCGATCTCGCGAGACCGCTAGAGTCACGCGAGACTACGTCATCACAGGACCTTGCCGCAAGGCATTACTGGGAACGCTGAGGCCCGGGAATGCAGGGCTGGATGTCGGAAGGTAAATATACCCCGATTTTTTATTTTTTATTCTTTTTTTTACAGGGGTATGGTACCCAGGGCCTGGAGGACAGTCTCCTCTCCTCCACACCGTGGGTACCAACCGCACATGAGACGCTTAACTTCGCGCATGGTGGGCATAGCCACATGCGGGAAGTAAGCGATTCTCATGCATTCCTATGGGTGCGGAATCATGGCAATTCTTTGCGATTCCGCACAAAAGAATGACCATGCTGCGATATTTTCCAAAATGTGATTCCGCCGCGGAAAAAGCGCAGCACTAGCAAAGCATGTGCGGAATGCCATTGGAATGCATGGGGTGCGTCATGTACAAGATTTTTAATCGTTTTCGCGCCAAAAATCGCCGCAAAAACGCTTAAAAATCGCATCGTGGGCACACAGCCTAAATGTGGTTTTGAAGACTTTGAAGGGTGCAGTTTTTAAAATGCTATCAGTTTTTGGTATTTTCTGTCATATAGGCCCCTGAAAGTCAGTTCAAAATGGCATGTGGTCCCTAAAAAAATTATTTTTAAATTTTGTTGGAAAAATGAGAAATTACTGATAAACTTTTAACCCTTCTAACCTCCTAACCAAAGAAATAAGTGTAAAAAATTATGCTGATGTTTTGTAAACATGTGGTAAATGTTATTTATTAACCATTTTGTGTGATATAACTATCTGGTTGAAGGGCATAAAAATGTAAAGTTTGAAAATTGCTAAATTTTCCAAATTTTTGCAAAGGTTCTGATATTTTCATAAAGAAATGCAAAAAATACCAACCTAAATTTACCACTACCATAAAGTACCATGTGTCATGAAAAAAAAACAGTCTCAGAGTCACTGGGATACATTTAAGCATTCCAGAGTTATTAACTCATAAAATTAGACTGGTCAGAACTGTAAAATTTGGCCACTAAGGGGTGAAGGGATAAAGACACGATATCCTGAACATTTACTCGTAAAACTATCTATTAATCTGCTCATTTTCTCCTGCTATATAACATGATGTTTGCAGATTGGACTACATAGTCATAGTGACAGATTTCCTTTAAGGGAAGAATTGCTGAAATGTATACAGTCATATGTTAAAGTTTGGGCACCCCTATTAATGTTAACCTTTTTTCTTTTTAACAATTTTGGTTTTTGCAACAGCTATTTCAGTTTCATATATCTAATAACTGATGAACTCAAATGAGGTTTATTGTACTAACAGAAAATGTGCAATCTGCATTTAAACAAAATTTGACCGGTGCAAAAGTATGGGCACCTCACCATAAAAGTGACATTAATATTTTATAGATCCTCCTTTTGCAAAAATAACAGCCTCTAGTCGCTTCCTGTAGCTATTAATGAGTTCCTGGATCCTGGATGAAGGTATTTGTGACCATTCCTGTTTACAAAACAATTCCAGTTCAGTTAAGTTTGATGGCCGCCGAGCATGGACAGCCCGCTTCAAATCATCCCACAGATGTTCAATGATATTCAGGTCTGGGGACTGGGATGGCCATTCCAGAACATTGTAATTGTTCCTCTGCATGAATGCCTGAGTAGATTTGGAGCGGTGTTTTGGATCATTGTCTTGCTGAAATATCCATCCCCTGCGTAACTTCAACTGATTCTTGCACATTATTGTCAAGAATCTGCTGATACTGAGTTGAATCCATGCGACCCTCAACTTTAACAAGATTCCCGGTGCCGGCATTGGCCACACAGCCCCAAAGCATGATGGAACCTCCACCAAATTTTACTGTGGGTAGCAAGTGTTTTTCTTGGAATGCTGTGTTTTTTAGCCTCCATGCATAACGCCTTTTTGTATGACCAAACAACTCAATCTTTGTTTCATCATCCCACAGGACCTTCTTCCAAAATGTAACTGGCTTGTCCAAATGTGCTTTAGCATACCTCAGGCGACTCTGTTTGTGGCGTGCTTGCAGAAACGGCTTCTTTCGCATCACTCTCCCATACAGCTTCTCCTTGTGCAAAGTGCGCTGTATTGATGACCGATGCACAGTGACACCATCTGCAGCAAGAAGATGCTGCAGGTCTTTGGAGGTGGTCTGTGGATTGTCCTTGACTGTTCTCACCATTCTTCTTTTCTGCCTTTCTGATATTTTTCTTGGCCTGCCACTTCTGGGCTTAACAAGAACTGTACCTGTGTTCTTCCATTTCCTTATTATGTTCCTCACAGTGGAAACTGACAGGTTAAATCTCTGAGACAACTCTTTGTATCCTTCCCCTGAAAAGCTATGTTGAATAATCTTTGTTTTCAGATCATTTGATAGTTGTTTTGAGGAGCCCATGATGCCACTCTTCATAGGAGAATCAAATAGGAGAACTATTTGCAAGTGGCCACCTTAAATACCTTTTCTCATGATTTGATACACCTGGCTATGTAGTTCAAAGCTCAATGAGGTTACAAAACCAATTTAGTGCTTCAGGAAGTCAGTAAAAAGTAGTTAGGAGTGTTCAAATCAAGAAAATGATAAGGGTGCCCATACTTTTGCACCGGTCAAATTTTGTTTAACTGCAGATTGCACATTTTCTGTTAGTACAATAAACCTCATTTGAATCCAGAAATATAACTGAGTCCATCAGTTATTAGATATATGAAACTGAAATAGCTGTTGCAAAAACCAAAATTGTTATAAAGAAAAAAGGTTAACATTAATAGGGGTGCCCAAACTTTAACATATACTTTGTGTATTTAGAGATATACATATACCAATGCTATTTTGCTCTTGCAATAGGCAGCTACCGTATATTTTGCTGCTATCATCATTAGCACATAACTGCAGCATACTGGTTGAAAACAGATATCCTATGGAGAGCATTCTACTCAATATCTCAATATCTAGAATATAGTTCTAATAAGCTCTTTCTTATTGAATTAGGGAGGACCATCTGGTGTAATTGATCACAGTCATCATTTCTATAATCACACCTTCAGGGGATTATTGGATTTGTTTCAACAAATTGCAGATAGACGTACTAACCTCATAGACAACACATCAATAATAAAGTTGGCCGGGAGTAGCTTGTGTTTTATTGTCCAAGCCAAGTTTATCCTCGTAGGAGAAAGTAATATTCTTCTTATTATTAATAATGATATTAAGGATGGTGGGCCATCACCAAATTCTGCATGACCTTATATTGGATTTTAAAGGCGTTGTAAACTATTAAACAACTGTTGTCTATACATTTCAGGACCTCATAGGAAACAAAAACAATATATACTCACCTCCCGCAGTGGCGCCATCCTTGTGATTTTGGAGCGGTTATTCCCATTGTTATGTTATGTGATCACTGCAACTGTAATGAAATAGTAATGGCTGTAGCTGGTCAGTGACCACTGATTGGCTGCTGCGGTCATGTGGCAGAACAATCTCACATGACCCTCTGGGAATAGCAGCACAGGCATTGCCGGAATGGCGCCATTTGGGAGGTGAGTAGTGAATGTTTTCTTTTGTGGGGCACTGACGTCATTAAACAAAAGTTGTCCAGTAGTGGACAACCTCTTTAACTACTTTTGCAAAGATAGAAAAGGTTAACTCAACACTGCAATATTGAGATCTCCTTTATTTAGCATCAGTATTTTCGATCATTATAGCTTTATCATACAGTATACAAGAGTGGACTAACTATACAGGAATTATGTAAGTCGTAAAAAATAGTGGCCACCACAACCCAATGGTTAGATACAGCGCCTACTAAAATCTATTCTTCACCTGTCCTTGCTCTAGTGCCGGACAATGTGTCACTCTCCTTCCTCTAGCTCTTTCTGTTCCTCAGTGCATCGGTTTGCCATGGAAACTCGACACTCATTTCTGATGTCACTCTCCCAGGCCATGTAGGTTGGCTCATGTGGCGTGATGCAGCCTGAGTGTTCTGATTGCTAGTGTCCATATTGCTATTTTGCACCGTTTCAGACTTTAATCTCATGACAAACCCAGGTCTGCCATATTGCTAGTCAACTCTGTTATACCGCTGGTCAACTCTGCCTCATACTTTGGGACAAACTCAGTTCTGCTAAATTTGACACTGTTACAAAGCCAGCTTTGCTGTATTGCTGGGTAAAACTGTCTTTTTGGTTATGCCAGTTCTATTTTGGACTCTGTTTCAAACTCAGCTCTGCTATATTGCAAAGTTGACGCTGCCATACCGCTGGACCAGTTTTGCTCCTCAGCTTCATGTCTCACTCAACTGTGTTTCACCGTTTTTTCAAAGCTGAGTTGACTTTGTCTAATTCACTGGGCATGGTGTGAATCTGAACCTCCTGTGCTACTCAGCTGTGCTATTCCAGTTCCTTATTGCTCCATTAAGCCAGTTGATTTCCTGCCACAACAGCCTCCATCACTCCAACTGGATCATAACTGCTCTTCTGGACTAAAGGTTTTGAGGATCTACTTCAACAGGTGAGACATAACAAAATTAAAGTGTGCACCTTGCAAAAAAAAAGAGAAAAAAAATAGTTATGCAGCAATAAGCGTTCTCCCACTGAATTCTACTATTTCAAATTCAGTGTATAACATGGCCTGTGGACATATTATTATAGGTATAATAGGAATATAAATATGTTTTAGCATATTACCAATGCTTGTTAAATTTTTTGAAAAAAATGTTAAATGTAACTGCTGATATTTATGGATGAAGCCATTATACATAATTGCCTAAAAGCAGAGAGCCACTATTCAAGTTTTTCAATTAAATGAAAATAAGTTAAATATTCTTAACACAATGTTTTCACATTATGGCACATCCTTAAAGAAGGTCAGATCGAATATCCCCTGAAATGTCGTAGCTGCTGCTAGAAGGAGCTTGGAAGCTAATTAAATAGTGATCATATTGATCTCAGTAATGAATATGTACATTGAAAGCTCCCCCTAGTGGTGGCTGCAACCTGTCAGAATTATAACCATTAAAGTGTGTGACATTTGTTTCAGGTGACTGTTCAGAGAAAGCTGACGTGTGTTTACATGTAGGCATTTACTATAGGACACCTGCACAGACTGAAGATATGGATGAACTCTTTTTACATCAGATGTCTGTTCTCAATAAAGTATGACATAGTGATCATGGGAGATTTTAACTATCCAGATATTTGTTGGGAATCTCTCTTAGGCAAAAGCACTGGGTCCAAAGAATTCTTATCTTCTTTTGCTGACAACTTTATCTTTCAAAAGGTAGAGGAGAAAACAAGAGGAACTGCCATCTTGGACCTAATACCAACAGGGAGGGAATAGTTGAGGAAGTAAAGGTGGCTGTGAATTTAAGAGTCAGCGATCATGCTACCCTCGAATTTTGGATTACAAGAGAAGGAAGACCAGCGAGGACTCAGACTTTAAGGTTGGGCTTCAGAAAGGCAGGTTTTAATGGACTCATAAAAAGAATAGGAAAGGTCCAATTACTGGATGTTCTAAACGACAGAAATGTCCAGGAAGGATGGGAGATTTTGCTACAGTAAATGAAATTCTCACTGCACAATCGGTAGCAATCCTGAAAAGAAGGAAGAATTGGAAGCCTTTAAAGATACCAGGATGACTGAATACAGAACTTAATCACTTGTTAAAAAGGAAAAAAGAACTGTATATTAAATGGAAAGAGGGGGCATATCTAGAGAAAGATCTAATACTGTCTTGAGGGGACCTGCAAGGATTCGAAGAGCTAAAGCCAGTAATATAGTAAGGCTTGCAAGGAAGACCAAAAGCAATAAAAAATGAATTTGGGGGTACGTCAAAAGCAAAAGAAGAGTCAAAGAAGCTATAGGATTTTTACAGGATGAAAAAGTTGAAGAGGTCAAAAATGATGTTGAGAAGGTCAAACTTTTAAACTTATATTTTGCACTGGTGTTCTCCTAGAAATCAATTGTAACATCAACTGATTGTTAGGCGTCAAATTTCTGTGTTTACTCCGCAGGGATCCAGACCCTCACATTCTGCAGTCTCCTGCTGTTTATCTACTGCAAAAGAGATTGCAGAGGAGATTGCCTTGCAGAAAATCTCTCCTGAGGCTAAAGCCCCGGTTACACATAGCGATATCGCTAGCAATATCGCTGTAACGTCACTGGTTTTGTGACGCAGCAACGATATCGCTAGCGATATCGCTATGTGTGATACTTACCTTCGACCGGCTCCCCCGCTGGTTATCGCTGATCGCGCGAGAAGGTCCTGGCCCATTTCTCGTCGGGCGCTTTCTGCTGGGCTTCCTGTGGCGCCAACGAGCGACGTGTGGACGCGGGCAGGAGGACGTCAGGATCGCCGCGTCTCACAGGTAAGTAGCGACCCCCGACCCCTGCTATGTCGCTGGTGAGATCTGCCTGTGTGGCAGCTCACTAGCGACCACTTAGCGATGCACCAGCGATCCATATCGTTGTCAGGATCTCTGGTGCATTGCTAAGTGTAACGGTACTCTAAATCCTTCTGTCCTCCTACTGAGCATGCTCATGGGATGATCTCCCTTTGGAGATCGGGAGTCAAGTGTTCAGGTCCCGCTCCAGATCTCATTGGTCCATCTCAGAGATCTGGAAGCTTGCGGAAGGTCCCGACTGCTATAAAAGGCGTGCATGGCTGTTCCGCCATGTGCTAGTATAGACTTACTTGCTGCTGTGTGTATGAGGACGGATGTATGATTCTGGTGAATGACTCATTAAAAAACCCCTTCCCTCTGATATTACGTATGTGGTTATGGACTGAGATAGAATCAGCGCCAGCGCTCCTCTGCTGCAACATCCACAGCTGCTAGCGTCCCAGTAGCAGCCCTTTTGCATCTGCAGTTGCGACACTCTGCACACAGTAGGTCTTGACAGATGTAGTGCCGCCGTCTTGGGCTACTCCTGTGACCTGATACCGTGTGTGCGTTTTTACTGAGTACTGTGACCTCAACAGGCTCAGTCTTTTGTGTTTGTACTTACTTGGCATCTCTGTGAATTAACTGAGATTGCTCTGTGCACCTGGGTGAAGTTTAACCCTGTGCGCATTTCCGCCATATTGCTCCTGCCACCACTTAGCAGCGGTTATATCACCTACTGCACGGTGGACCCCGAGCGGCGAACACACTTTATTATTATTTTTATTTAGTGCGTTCCGCCATTCCTAACACTGATCTTCATGGTGCCATCGAAGGAATAAAAGAATCCACACTATCCATAAACAGAGAGATGGTGAGGGAACACTTAGTTAATTTAAATGAATTTAAATCTCCTGGTCTAGATAAACTACATTCTAGGATACTGAAAGAGTTAGCAGAGGAAATTGCAGAACCACTAGCCTGAATCTTTGAAAAATTCTGGAGAACAGGAGAAGTTCCAGACAATTGGAGAAGGAAAAATGATGTCCTTATATTCAAAAAAGGAAAGAAGATGGAGCCAGGAAATTACAGGCCAGTGAACCTTACTTCTATACCAGTAAAGATCTTTGAATAAATTATTAAATGGCATGTATGTAAGTACTTGGATAAGAATACAGTAATTAACCAGATCCAGCATGGATTTGTAGCAAACCAGTCATGCCAGACTAATCTAATTTACTTCTATGATGGAATCACTGACTTGGTGGATCAGGGAAATGTGATAAATAAAGTATATCTCAACTTCAGCAAAGCATTTGATAAAGAATCCCATACTATCCCTATTGAAAAAATGACCAAGTATGGGATTGACAAGGCTATGGTTAGGTGGATTCATAACTGGCTCAGTGATCATACTCAAAGAGTTATAATAATAAATGGTTGAATATTGAATTGAAAGAATGTTTCAAGTAGGGTGCCATAAGGCTCTCTCCTGGCCACAGTGTTGCTCAAAATTTTTATAAATGATCTATATAAGGAAACTGAAGGTAATCAAATTTGCAGACGATGCAAAGCTAGGAGGGATAGCTAACACTAGAGAAGACAGAGAAAGGATCCAGAAGGCTCTAGATAAGCTTGAATAATGGATAGTGACTAACCACAGACTGCACGAGTCAACAGTGTGATGCAGCAGCAAAAAAGGATGTATTAAGAGAAGCATAGAGTCTATCCCCCTCTATTCCTCCCTGATCAGGCCTCAACTGAAATACTGTGTCCAGTTCTGGGTACCACATTGTAAAAAAAAAACATTGATAAACTGGAGAAAGTTCAGAAAAGAGTTACAAGGATGGTGAGCGGACTGTAAAGCATGTCCTACAAGGAACAGTTAAAGGATCTGGGAATGTTTAGTTGCAAAATAGAAAGGTATTGGACACGATGACCCTGGAGGTCCCTTCCAACTCTAACATTCTATGATTTTATGAGGAATGACACTATTTCTGACCATTATTTTATCTGTATCTTGTATTTTTCACCAGTTCTTCTTATGTATGTTCTGTACATAATTTTCAGTTGTCTCTGAGCTTGTGGGTGGAAGTGAGTTGCAACCATATCTCCAAAACATTTCAAATACAGATTCCAGGGATTCCCTCTTTTTTGTGTCTTTGTAACACACAGTCAAAAGCAGAGGCAGCTTGTAGGAAATTGTATGATAGTAAAGAACAGTACATGTATTAATCCAGCTCTGAAATTAGTTAAAACACTTATTAGAAAAAATCAGCATGTTCTTCACTCAGATTCTTTCTCTGTTTGATCCTCCTCCTTCTCCCTCTTCTCTTAAGAGACTTTAATTGGAAGCTGTAATCTGATCCTTAAATGGAACCTGTCAGCAGTTTTGGCAGATTTAATATATGGCCATCACCTTTCAGGACTAATATACAGCATCCTATAATGCTGTACATAAGCCCTCGACCTGACCTGCAAGGGAAGAAAAATAACTTTTATTATTATCACCTGTGGGGCAGTCTGGTCTGAGGGGTGTCGCTCTTCTTGGTCTGGCACCTCCTTCTTCTTGCGATGCTGTCCTCCTGCTTACTTCGTGTGGATGACGCGTTCCTGCATCATCCACACAGTCTCCTCGGCACCATGCTCCTGCGCAGGCGTACTTATCTGCTCTGTTGAGGGCAGAGCAAAGTACTGCAGTGCGCAGGTGTCGGGGCTCCATGGCCTTTTCCGGCGCCTGCTCACTGCAGTACTTTGCTCTGTCCTCAACAGGAAAGAGAAGTATGCCTGCACAGGAGCGCAATGTTGAGCAGACTGTGTGGATGTGTCATCCACACGAAGCAAGCAGAATGACGGGGATTGTACGAGAAGAAGATGGGAGGCACCAAGAAGAGCAATACCCCTCGGACCGAACCGCCCCGCGGGTGAGTATAATAAAAGTTATTTTGCTTCTCTTGCAGGTTGGGTGGGCAGCTTATATACAGCATTATAGAATGCTGTATATCAGCTCTGAAGGTTGATGGCCGTATCTAATATTGGCCAAAACTACTGACAGGTTCACTTTAAGTGAAATGACAAATACACATCAAAAAAGAACACTACTAATACTAAATTAAAAAAAGTAGCCTATTATTAACACCCATACTATTATATTAGGTGGGTTGCCCAATACTATATAAGTGCACTACTGTTTATATGGCCAACCTTGATGAGCTTGTGACTAGGAACCTAATAAGGGCCCTTGACATGGTTTGCAAGCTTGTGGAGTTTGACCAAAAAATCTACCAATATTTAATGCATAGTATATATATTTTACTGCACATTTTTTATTTTTAGAGGATGCATCCAAGCTCATCGGTGGTGGTCTTGTAAACTAGGGAGCCTGTCCTCAAGGGGTGCACTTATATAGTGCTGGGCAGCCCACCTAATCTAACAGTATGGGCGTTACCAATAGGCTGTAAGCCAGACACTATGCTCTACTTCTGTGCAACTGGCGCCCTATACAAGCCTTATCCGTGTGCAATTATAATACTAGGCAGTCACCCGCTCCATGAATTGGTAGGTGATAGGAGTCAGGTTCCTGCGTCTGCTCTGCAGGAATCCAGACCCTTACATTCTGCGGTCTCTTGCTCTTTATCTATCGCAGAGGAGATTGCCTTGCAGCAAATCTCTCCAGGGGCTAAGTCCCTCTGTCCTCCTACTGAGCATGCTCCTGAGACGGTTTCCCATTGGAGATCGGGAGTCATATGCTCAGGTCCTGCTCCAGATCTCATTGGTCCATCTCGGAGATCTGGAAGCTTCCGGAAGGTCGCAGCTGCTATAAAAAGCACGCATGACCGTTCCGCCATGCGCTAGTATAGACTATACTTGCTATGTGTGAATGGTGACGGATGTATGATTCTGGTGACTGACTCATTATAAAACCCCTTCCATCTGATATTACGCTTGTGGATAGGGAATTAGTTTAGCAGTCAGCACCGCTACGCTAGCGTCCGACATTGCGCGATATTGCTCGTCTGCTATTACTCAGCAGCGGTTGTAACACCTACTGCACGGTGGACCCTGAGCGGCGAACGCACTTTATTATTATTTTCTTTTAGTGCGTTCCGCCGTTCCTAACAGTAGGTGTGTAAGTGGATGTTTCATCAGAATTTGTCCCCTATGTTGCCAGCGTCTTTATCAGCGGGGGCTGTTGCATCCAGCAAGAGCATTATTCTGACCTGTGTTGATAAATACAGCTGACTATTTTTTTGCTGTATTTTTTTTCCAAGTGAAATGAGAGTCCATCTTGTTTTGACCATGATGGATTTTTAGCAGGTTTCTAGAGTGAATAATGAGTTCAGGAGACGGGATGGAAAAGAAAAAGTGTCTCATAGATGGAGAAAGAAGCATACTTCTCCAAACAGAAATATTTCAAAGTTTCTTATATACTTGCTTCTACTGTTGATTTATGCAAAGTTTGTTAAAATAACCATTACATTTTGCTATTTAGTGCTCAGAATCAGGAAAAAATTGAAAATCCTATAAAAATATGTTACAAAGTAATCAGCGCAGAATTTTGGATGAAAAATGA
The DNA here is from genome assembly GCF_039654945.1 of Dendrobates tinctorius. Taxonomy (NCBI): domain Eukaryota; kingdom Metazoa; phylum Chordata; class Amphibia; order Anura; family Dendrobatidae; genus Dendrobates; species Dendrobates tinctorius. The sequence goes on from NW_027361832.1 coordinate 11,071,165, forward strand.
AATAATGTTCATATGTGAATTGCTATGGATATTAATTTGAAAAAAAGATTTAAAGAATGTTATAATTTCCATAAAAGAGGAAAAAAAAGAAACAGGAAAATCCCCAAAAATAGGATGTTTTTGTCTTTTATATGTGAACATCTGCAGCTTCTAAAGGAACGCCATCCCCACACCACCTGTTAGTCAATAGGGGAAGACTGGCTCTATGAAAATGTATTCACTTTAGGTTCACTCTATATTTTAGGGCTTTATATTCCTCCTTTTAATAATGAAACAAGGAAAACAGTTTCTACGTTTCCTTTTAATGTAGAACAGGTTTGATGCCTACAAAATAGACTCCTTAACTTTGAAAGCTGAACATTTCTCATCTCGTAATTTAGATTCAATCATTCCCATAAAAAAAACCCCAAAAAAACCTTTTCCATTGTCACATTGTTACGACTCTCTCCAAAGGCCCCGATTATCTTACTATTCAAGAGACACCTGCGAGAGATCACACAAATGGCAGTGGGGGCCCAGGAATAAAAAAAAAAAGAGGCACAGACATCCACAAAAACACTGTTACTAATCCTTGTTGACTAATCTTGTTAGTAAGCATTGCATTCCATAATACAGAACAGGTTCTAAGATTTCAGACATGGCAAGCTGCACAGACACGCCGCGTTTCTATACCGTTTGCAATGAAAGCTGCCTTTAGTGGTCTTTGATTGTCAGTATTATACACGGTGCCTGACACCAGCGTGAATAGACTCTTTATACAAGATAATAGACTTGAGCATGATAACTGGATTTGTCAATCTGATATAGCAAGCATCGCAAATGGCAAAAGTTCTATTAATTGAGGTTGTCAGTAAAATATTTCCAATGTTTTTCTCGGCTTTGTTAAAGAATACCAATTAAGATCATTTTGCTAATGTACAAATGTAGAAATGTACAGCCGTAGAGGAAGGAGATGCGCATATACAAAGTCTATAGCAAATGGGCTGAAACGCAGTCGTTTAGCAGCAGCTATTCATTTTACTCATTAAATTCCCTTTTGGTAAAAGAGTAAATACTAAATACATAAATGCAAATGGAAAACTATTGGACTGAGCCTGGAGGAAAATGATTTGCAGTAGTCGGCAAAGAGCAAAATCAATGTTGCTGGGAAAATTAAATATATTCTATTTATAGTTATTATAGTTATTTTCCTGGGAAAAAAATAACAAAATAAACAGAATGTATCTAGTTATCTAGATGATATTTATCTATCCAGCTAGATCATTTCCATTATTTATCCATGTATTTATCTATCTATCTATCTTTTATCTCAGCATTATTACTCTATGTGATATCTATTTATCAATCTGTTAATTATTTTATTATGTATAATATATGTATATACAGTGGGGGAAATAAGTATTTGATCTCTTGCTGATTTTGTAAGTTTGCCCACTGACAAAGACATGAAAAGTCTATAATTTTAATGGTAGGTTAATTTTAACATTGAGAGATAGAATATAAAAATAAAATCCAGAAGATCACATTGTATAAATTCTATACATTTATTTGCATATTGCAGTGAGAAATAAGTATTTGATCCCTCTGGCAAACAAAACTTAATACTTGGTGGCAAAACTCTTGTTGGCAAGGACAGCAGTCAGATGTTTTTTGTAGTTAAGGCTATGTGCCCACATTGCGTTTTTTAAGCAGAATATTCCTGAGCGGAAATGCACACCCTCTTCCCGGGAAAACAAATGCGGTTTATGAAGCGCTTTGTAAGTGTTTTTCACATTTTTGTTAAGCGTTTTAGCATGCGTTTTCCTATGCGTTTTTGCAATACAATTGTATGTATGCGGTAACGCACACCTTTCCGAAAAATTAATTAACATGCTGTGTTTTTTTCTGCTAAGAGTTTCCACAGCGGAAAAAAATGCACCATTAGCACAACATGTGCGGATTCAATTGTGATAACATGGGATGCTTTTCTTAAGCGTTTCCGCTGCAGAAACGCGTGTCTAAAAGCGCTGCGGAAATGCTTAAAAACCGCAACGTGGGTACACAGCCTGATGATGATGTTTGCGCACATGTCAGGAGGAATTTTAGTCCACTCCTCTTTGCAGATCATCTTAATATCATTAATATTTTGAGGCTGTCGCTTGGCAACTCAGAGCTTCAACTCCTTCAATAAGTTTTCAATGGGATTAAGGTCTGGAGACTGGTTAGGTCACTCCATGACCTTAATGTGCTTCTTTTTGAGCCACTCCTTTGTTGCCTTGGCTGTATGTTTCGGGTCATTGTCTTGCCGGAAGACCCAATCACAACCCATTTTTAATTTCCTGGCAGAGGGAAGGAGGTTGTCACTCAGGATTTTACGGTACATGGCTCCATCCATTCTCCAATTGATGCGGTGAAATAGTCCTGTGCCCTTAGCAGAGAAATACCTCTAAAACATAATGTTTCCACCTCCATACTTGACAGTGGGGATGGTGTTCTTTGGGTCATAGGCAGCATTTCTCTTCCTCCAAATCTAACGTGTTGAGTTAATGCCAAAGACATCAATTTTTTCTCATCTGACCACACCACCTTCTCCCAATCACTCACACAATCATCCAGGTGTTCATTGGCAAACTTCAGATGGGCCTGAACATGTGCCTTCTTGAGCAGGGGGACCTTGCGGGTACTCCAGGATTTTAAACCTTTACGGTGTAATGTGTTACCAATGGTTTTCTTGGTGACTGTGGTCCCAGCTGCCTTGAGATCATTAACAAGTTCCCCATGTAGTTATAGGCTGATCTCTCACCTTCCTTATAATCAAGGATACCCCACGAGGTTAGATTTTGCATGGTGCTCCAGACTGATGTCGATTGAAAGTCATTTTGTATTTCTTCCATTTTCTTACTATTGCACTAACAGTTGTCTCCTTCTCACCAGCATCTTACTTATGGTTTTGTAGCCCATTCCAGCTTTGTGCTGGTCTATGATCTTGTCCCTGACATCCTTATAAAGCTCTTTGGTCTTGCCCATGTTGTAGAGGTTAGAGTCTGACTGATTAATTGAGTCTGTGGACAGGAGTCATTTATAAAGGTGACTATGTTAGACAGTTGTCTTTAATGCAGGTAATGAGTTGAATAGGAGCGTGTAACTGGTCTGTAGGAGCCAGAAATCTTAATGGTTGGTAGGGGATTAAATACTTTTTTCTCACTGCAAAATGCAAATAAAGTTATATAATTTATACAATGTCATTTTCTAGATTTTATTTTTAATATTCAATCTCTCAATGTTAAAATTAACCTACCCTTAAAATTATACTGTTCATGTCTTTGTCAATGGGCAGTCTTTTGATATTTGTATTAGCCTTCTGACTGAGCACTCCGCCCCTTAGCCTCAGGAGTTTTTAATTGCAACAGTACAGCAATTCAATTTTCATATTTCATGTTTGCATTCTATAGCGCTACAGTGTGCTGCTTTATTTGTTTGATTACATATGAGATGGCTACTCTTAGTAAGCACCTGTTCAGATCTAATTTATATTTGGATGTGATGGTCAGTCTTTTGATATCTGTCATTCGGCAAAATTACAAAATCAGCAAGGGATCAAATACCTATTTCCCCCACTGTATATATACAGTCATATGTTAAAGTTTGGGCACCCCTATTAATGTTAACCTTTTTTCTTTATAGCAATTTTGTTTTTTGCAACAGCTATTTCAGTTTCATATATCTAATAACTGATGGACTCGATATTGAGATATTGAGTAGAATGCTCTCCATAGGATATCTGTTTTCAACCAGTATGCTGCAGTTATGTGCTAATGATGATAGCAGCAAAATATACGGTAGCTGCCTATTGCAAGAGCAAAATAGCATTGGTATATGTACTGTATATCTCTAAATACACAAAGTATATGTTAAAGTTTGGGCACCCCTATTAATGTTAACCTTTTTTCTTTATAACAATTTTGGTTTTTGCAACAGCTATTTCAGTTTCATATATCTAATAACTGATGGACTCAGTTATATTTCTGGATTCAAATGAGGTTTATTGTACTAACAGAAAATGTGTAATCTGCATTTAAACAAAATTTGACCGGTGCAAAAGTATGGGCACCCTTATCATTTTCTTGATTTGAACACTCCTAACTACTTTTTACTGACTTCCTGAAGCACTAAATTGGTTTTGTAACCTCATTGAGCTTTGAACTTCATAGCCAGATGTATCAAATCATGAGAAAAGGTATTTAAGGTGGCCACTTGCAAGTAGTTCTCCTATTTGATTCTCCTATGAAGAGTGGCATCATGGGCTCCTCAAAACAACTCTCAAATGATCTGAAAACAAAGATTATTCAACATAGCTTTTCAGGGGAAGGATACAAAAAGTTGTCTCAGAGATTTAACCTGTCAGTTTCCACTGTGAGGAACATAGTAAGGAAATGGAAGAACACAGGTACAGTTCTTGTTAAGCCCAGAAGTGGCAGGCCAAGAAAAATATCAGAAAGGCAGAGAAGAAGAATGGTGAGAACAGTCAAGGACAATCCACATACCACCTCCAAAGTCCTGCAGCATCATCTTGCTGCAGTTGGTGTCACTGTGCATCGGTCAACAATACAGCGCACTTTGCACAATGAGAAGCTGTATGGGAGAGTGATGCGAAAGAAGCCGTTTCTGCAAGCACGCCACAAACAGAGTCGCCTGAGGTATGCAAAAGCACATTTGGACAAGACAGTTACATTTTGGAAGAAGGTCCTGTGGACTGAAGAAACAAAGATTGAGTTGTTTGGTCATACAAAAAGGCGTCATGCATGGAGGCTAAAAAGCACAACATTCCAAGAAAAACACTTGCTACCCACAGTAAAATTTGGTGGAGGTTCCATCATGCTTTGGGGCTGTGTGGCCAATGCCGGCACCGGGAATCTTGTTAAAGTTGAGGGTCGCATGGATTCAACTTATTATCAGCAGATTCTTGACAATAATGTGCAAGAATCAGTGACGAAGTTGAAGTTACGCAGGGGATGGATATTTCAGCAAGACAATGATCCAAAACACTGCTCCAAATCTACTCAGGCATTCATGCAGAGGAACAATTACAATGTTCTGGAATGGCCATCCCAGTCCCCAGACCTGAATATCATTGAACATCTGTGGGATGATTTGAAGCGGGCTGTCCATGCTCGGCGACTAGAGTTGAGCGAAACGGGTTGAAAAATTTCAAAAGTCGACGACTTTTGGCAAAGTCGGGTTTCATGAAACGAAACCCGACCCTAGGATGAGGTCGGCCACGAGGTCGGCGACTTACGCGCCAAAGTCGCGTTTCAAAAGTTTGTTTTGCGCTCTTTTTCAGCCAATCAGGATCCACGGACACTGTGGGCAACGTGATGACATAGGCACGGGTCACCACCATCTTTCAGAAGGGCATGCAAGTGATTGGCTTGCTTTGGTGGGCGTCACAGGGGGTATAAAAGGGCGTGCACGCCGACCGCCATCTTACTTCTGCTGATCTTAGCATAGGGAGAGGTTGCTGCTGATTCTGTAGGGAGAGCGTTAGGCAGGGAAGAAGAAAAAAAACTGCTTCTGCTGCTAGCGATTGTGCCTGTACAACACACCAGTCACTGTGTGTGCAGTGCAAGGGGAGGCTATATTGTGGTGTATCAGTGGTGTTGGTTGTTGGGCTGCCTTCTAAGGCTTCCTGACAGCTGCATTGCTGTTTACCCACTGCTCTGCAAACTGCTTTTTTAAAAGCAATCCCAATTTTTTTTTTTTGTCCTGCTGAGGTACTGAGCGTGCATTTTTTCACACCTTACAGCAGTGTACGCTCCTCACACAGTACCGTGTAACGGCTGTTATCACAGCCACAGTGAAGCTATCTGTGTCACTCTGTGAGAATAAGTCGAGGACATGTTCCGTTCTTACAGACCTGCACTCTAGGGAGATTCCTACTCTGCCCAATTCTACATACACCTTGTAGTTTGTGATACACTAGCCAATTTCTGCCTGTGACATAGCGCTGTGATATTCAGTGGGCCTCACACAATCCAAAAGTGTCCAGTGTCCACAAGTGTCTGCAGAAATTCAAAATCTCCCTTATCCTCTAGTCACTTTGGTCACAGCTGTGCCATCGAGCCTGTGACATAGCGCTCAGATATTCAGTGGGCCTCACACAATCCAAAAGTGTCCAGTGTCTGCAGAAATTCAAAATCTCACTTATCCTCTAGTCACTTTGGTCACAGCTGTGCCATCGAGCCTGTGACATAGTGCTCAGATATTCAGTGGGCCTCACACAATCCAAAAGTGTCCAGTGTCCACAAGTGTCTGCAGAAATTCAAAATCTCCCTTATCCTCTAGTCACTTTGGTCACAGCTGTGCCATCGAGCCTGTGACATAGCGCTCATATATTCAGTGGGCCTCACACAATCCAAAAGTGTCCAGTGTCTGCAGAAATTCAAAATCTCACTTATCCTCTAGTCACTTTGGTCACAGCTGTGCCATTGAGCCTGTGACATAGCGCTCAGATATTCAGTGGGCCTCACACAATCCAAAAGTGTCCAGTGTCCACAAGTGTCTGCAGAAATTCAAAATCTCCCTTATCCTCTAGTCACTTTGGTCACAGCTGTGCCATCGAGCCTGTGACATAGCGCTCATATATTCAGTGGGCCTCACACAATCCAAAAGTGTCCAGTGTCTGCAGAAATTCAAAATCTCACTTATCCTCTAGTCACTTTGGTCACAGCTGTGCCATCGAGCCTGTGACATAGTGCTCAGATATTCAGTGGGCCTCACACAATCCAAAAGTGTCCAGTGTCCACAAGTGTCTGCAGAAATTCTAAATCTCCCTTATCCTCTAGTCACTTTGGTCACAGCTGTGCCATCGAGCCTGTGACATAGCGCTCATATATTCAGTGGGCCTCACACAATCCAAAAGTGTCCAGTGTCTGCAGAAATTCAAAATCTCACTTATCCTCTAGTCACTTTGGTCACAGCTGTGCCATCGAGCCTGTGACATAGCGCTCAGATATTCAGTGGGCCTCACACAATCCAAAAGTGTCCAGTGTCCACTAGTGTGAGCAGAAATTCAAAATCTCCCCTGTCCTATAGACACCTTGTACCTTGTTTTACATTACTATATAGTTTGTTGGATTTTGTCTACATTTCTACCAAAAATGAGGAAGGCTGGTGGAAGAGGCCGTGGAATTGGGCGGGGGTTGGCAGCTGGTAATGATGGTGTTGGTGGTGGATCTGATGGTAGTGGCAAGAGCAAAATAGGACCAAATGCGGGAGGTGTTGAGCCTGCGTCATCGTCTGGCTCCATAAGGCTTCGAAGGCTTAGTTTTCTAGGAGTTGGCAAACCGCTTTTAAAGCCAGAGCATCAGGAAAAAGTTTTGTCTTACATTGGTGACTCAGCCTCCAGCTCTATCGCCTCCTCTTCTTCAGTTGTAAAAAGTAAAAGCACTGAGTCGTCATTGGAGGCTCATGTTCATGAACCACAACTTTCCTTGTGTCCTTCACCCCAACCAAGATTGAAGGATGACGCAGGCCATACTACTGATTACTCCATGGAGCTGTTTTCACATACCATGCCTGGATTTTCAAGTCAAATGGTGAATTACCCAGGCCAAGATGAATCTGACATGGAGTGCACTGATGCACAGCCGCTGATGGATGATTCTGCTGGTACATTCACTCAGAGCACTACATTGTCCTCGCAGTGTACAGAGCCAGATTCTGACCCTGATGAGACTCAGGTACCCCTTCCCGCACACTATACCACCATACACGGTGACACAGAGGAAGGTGCACATGACATTGAAGAGGAGGTGATGGATGACCCAGTTGTTGACCCAGATTGGCATCCATTGGGGGAAGAGGGTGCTGCTTACAATAGCTCAGATGAGGAGCATCCACAGCAGACATCGACATCGCAACAGCTGTTATCTGGCAGGCCCGGAGCACTCCAAAGACAGGTTCCAAAAATCAAAAGAGTTGCTGGACAGCTTGTCCAGAGAGTCAAAAGATCACAGCGTGCTAGGCCGCAAAATGTCTGCCAAAGTAGGAAGAGTGCAGTGTGGCACTTTTTTGAACAAAATCCTCATGATCAGGCCAAGGTTATCTGTAAGAAGTGCGCAAAGACCTTCAGCCGAGGGAAAAATCTGAAAAATTTGAATACCAGTTGCATGCTTAGACATTTAAACACCATGCACTTGCAAGCGTGGACACAACACCAAACTTCAAGTGCCACATGTGCAACTGATCAAAACGAAGGTAGTCAGCAACGCTACATTGTTTCCCCCACTGTAAGCCCACCGGTTAGCACAGCAGCAAATGTTGAGGTGTCGTTGCAAGGCCACAGCAGTCAGGGAATCCCACTGTTATATCAACGAAAGACTGATTCTAGGCCATCAGAAAGAACACCAACTCCATCACCATAATCAACCCTCTCTCAGTCCGCCCTGTCCACCGCTACTTCCACCATATGCAGCTCTCAAGTCCAGCTCACCCTCCCAGACACTATGAGTAGGTCAAGAAAGTACTCAGTCTCTCATCCGTGTACACTGGGTTTGAACGCCCACATTGCCAAACTAATCTCGTTTGAGATGATGCCCTTTCGGTTGGTGGAAAGCGCAGCTTTCCGCGAACTCATGGCTTATGCAGTAACACGCTAGGACCTACCCAGTTGCCACTTCTTCTCTCACAAAGCCATCCCAGCCCTCCACCATCATGTGAAAGACCGCATTGTCCATGCACTCAAGCAGTCAGTGAGCGGAAAGGTGCACCTCACAACTGATGCATGGTCCAGTCGGCATGGCCAGGGCCGTTCGTGTCCATCACTGCGCACTGGGTTAATGTGGTGGATGTAGGGTCCACAGGGGACAGTGGTGGTGGGACAGTGCTGCCTAGCCCACGGTATAGGAAACAGTTGGCTGTAGGCGTTCGACCCTCCTCCTCCTCCTCCAGAAGCGAAAACTCGTCCACAGAGCGCAGTCGTACAAGCACTCCATCTGCAGCTGCCACTGTTGCACACAAGGTGTCCCCCTATCGAGCAGCTAGTGGAAAGCGTCAGCAGGCTGTGTTGCAGATGATGTGTTTGGGCGACACACACCGCTGAGGTGCTGGCCGAGTACTTGAAGCGACAAACTGAGTCATGGCTGGGCAGTGTACATCTTGAGGCAGGCAAGGTAGTTAGTGATAACGGCCGTAATTTTGTGTCAGCCATAGCCCTTTCAAAACTCAGCCACATACCTTGCTTGGCTCACACCTTGAACCTGGTGGTGCAGTGCTTCCTCAAAAATTATCCGGAGTTAACAGCCCTGCTGCAGAAGGTGCGAAGACTGTGCGCGCACATCCGCCGGTCGCCTGTACACTCCGTTCGTATGCAGAAGCTGCAGCGATTGCTCCACCTTCCCAACCACCGCCTCATTATCGACATTGCAACAAGGTGGAACTCCACCCTGCACATGGTGGAGCGGCTGTGCGAGCAGAGGCAGGCCATAATGCATTTGTGGGAGGATACACGGCCAGGCACTTTGAGAGCAGACATGGAGTTGACAGGTGTGCAGTTGTCGAAGCTGAAAGACCTCTGTAAAGTCCTTCAGTGTTTTGAGGAATGCACATGGCTGGTAAGCACAGACGACGCCATCCTAAGCATGAGCATCCCACTTATGCGTCTGCTCATGCAAACTTTGACGCACCTTAAGGAGCAGGCTTCTGCAGCCAATGTTGATGAGGAGGAAGAGGAGGAGGGAATCCTTGATGACATTCAGCCATTGTCTGCTCATGGACCTCTCCTGGACGAGGTGGAGGAAGAAGAGGAGGAGGGGGAGGATGATGGGGATGATTACTTAGGGGAGGAGGATGCATCTCGTGGGGCAAGTGAAAATGTTGGCGTGGCAAGGTCTGGTACAGGGTTTGTGCGTGACTGGAGGGATGTGGATTTGCCAGAAAGTGCTCCTCCAACCAGCACTCGCAGTGCATCATTGACACCGGGAACATTGGCCCACATGTCAGATTATGCCTTGCTGATCCTAAAAAGGGACCCCCGCATTGCCAAAATGATGAACGATGACGACTACTGGTTGGCCAGCATCCTGCATCCACGCTATAAAGGCAAATTACAAAACATCATGCCACAGGAGAACCTTGACCTAATATTGGCTAATAAACAAGCAACTCTGGTAAATCGGTTGCTTGAGGCATTCCCAGCAGACAGCAGCGGTGATGGTTCTCACACAAGCCGTACGGGCAGGGGGCAGCTTGCCAGAGGTGTTCGTGGTGCACACAGCAGAAGTGGCGTTGGAGACAGGGGTTTCATGACAATGTTGTGGACTGATTTTTCAAGTACCGCTCACACAACTGGTAATACTGCATCGATGGAAAGTGACAGGAGACAGCAGTTGTCAACTATGGTTACAAACTACTTTTCCTCCCATATCGATGTTCTCCCACACAGGTCATTCCCCTTTGACTATTGGGCCGCTAAACTGGACACCTGGCCTGAATTGGCACAATATGCCTTACAGGAGCTCGCTTGCCCAGCTGCAAGTGTGCTATCGGAAAGAGTCTTCAGTGCAGCTGGATCAATCCTGACAGAAAAAAGGACCCGTCTGTCAACCCAAAATGTGGATGATCTAACCTTCATTAAAATGAACCACGCATGGGTTTCCAAGGATTTTGTCCCACCTTCCCCTGATGACACATAGGGTGACAGAAAAATGGCTTGCTTTGGTCCACCTCTTCCTGGGACTTGACCTATTTCACCTTTTGCATCAGCTGAATGTCCAACATCAACATATGCCACTTTCTAAAACTCCCTAACTGTGCTGCCTTCCCCCCCATGGCCGGGGTCACCACCTAGTGCATGACACCGTGCGAGTGCCGTTGCCCTGGACAGGTGGGTAGGCCGACTCTTGGGCGCGGGCACTGGCACTGGCACAGGGTCCCTCATAGTGCAATCAAGTGTCTCTGACGGTGGTGGTGCACACCCGCCGTCAGACACACCGCCGTACTATGAGGGGCCCAGTGCCAGTACCGACGCCCACGAGTGGGCCCCCCTTGCTTGGGCAGGGCCCCAGCATTTGCAATCTTTACCTCTCCCTGCTCCTCCGCTGTGTAGTCTGGGCCGTTAAATCCATACTGTGCCTGACACCGTTTGAGCCTGCCTCCTGATGTATAGACATATATTTTGAATGTGTACGCTATCCATATATGTTATCCGGGGATACGGTACCCTTTCTAACCTTTGTGCAATCACGTGCAATCCATACTGGGCCTAACACCGTCTGAGCCTGCCTCCTGATGTATAGACATATATTTTGAATGTGTACGCTATCCATACATGTTATCTGGGGATACGGTACCCTTTCTAACCTTTGTGCAATCACGTGCAATCCATACTGGTCCTAACACCATCTGAGCCTGCCTCCTGATGTATAGACATATATTTTGAATGTGTACGCTATCCATACATGTTATCCGGGGATACGGTACCCTTTCTAACCTTTGTGCAATCACGTGCAATCCATACTGGGCCAGCACAGTCTGAGCCTGCCTCCTGATGTATAGACATATATTTTGAATGTGTACGCTATCCATACATGTTATCCGGGGATACGGTACCCTTTCTAACCTTTGTGCAATCACGTGCAATCCATACTGGGCCTAACACCGTCTGAGCCTGCCTCCTGATGTATAGACATATACAGTCATATGTAAAAGTTTGGGCACCCCTATTAATGTTAACCTTTTTTCTTTATAACAATTTTGGTTTTTGCAACAGCTATTTCAGTTTCATATATCTAATAACTGATGGACTCAGTTATATTTCTGGATTCAAATGAGGTTTATTGTACTAACAGAAAATGTGCAATCTGCATTTAAACAAAATTTGACCGGTGCAAAAGTGTGGGCACCCTTATCATTTTCTTGATTTGAACACTCCTAACTACTTTTTACTGACTTCCTGAAGCACTAAATTGGTTTTGTAACCTCATTGAGCTTTGAACTTCATAGCCAGGTGTATCAAATCAAGAGAAAAGGTATTTAAGGTGGCCACTTGCAAGTAGTTCTCCTATTTGATTCTCCTATGAAGAGTGGCATCATGGGCTCCTCAAAACAACTCTCAAATGATCTGAAAACAAAGATTATTCAACATAGCTTTTCAGGGGAAGGATACAAAAAGTTGTCTCAGAGATTTAACCTGTCAGTTTCCACTGTGAGGAACATAGTAAGGAAATGGAAGAACACAGGTACAGTTCTTGTTAAGCCCACAAGTGGCAGACCAAGAAAAATATCAGAAAGGCAGAGAAGAAGAATGGTGAGACCAGTCAAGGACAGTCCACAGACCACCTCCAAAGACCTGCAGCATCATCTTGCTGCAGATGGTGTCACTGTGCATCGGTCAACAATACAGCGCACTTTGCACAAGGAGAAGCTGTATGGGAGAGTGATGCGAAAGAAGCCGTTTCTGCAAGCATGCCACAAACAGAGTCTCCTGAGGTCTGCAAAAGCACATTGGGACAAGCCAGTTACATTTTGGAAGAAGGTCCTGTGGACTGATGAAACAAAGATTGAGTTGTTTGGTCATACAAAAAGGTGTTATGCATGCGCTGTATTGTTGACCGATGCACAGTGACACCATCTGCAGCAAGATGATGCTGCAGGTCTTTGGAGGTGGTCTGTGGATTGTCCTTGACTGTTCTCACCATTCTTCTTCTCTGCCTTTCGGATATTTTTCTTGGCCTGCCACTTCTGGGCTTAACAAGAACTGTACCTGTGTTCTTCCATTTCCTTACTATGTTCCTCACAGTGGAAACCGACAGGTTAAATCTCTGAGACAACTTTTTGTATCCTTCCCCTGAAAAGCTATGTTGAATAATCTTTGTTTTCAGATCATTTGAGAGTTGTTTTGAGGAGCCCATGATGCCACTCTTCATAGGAGAATCAAATAGGAGAACTACTTGCAAGTGGCCACTTTAAAAACCTTTTCTCATGATTTGATACACCTGGCTATGAAGTTCAAAGCTCAATGAGGTTGCAAAACCAATTTAGTTCTTCAGGAAGTCAGTAAAAAGTAGTTAGGAGTGTTCAAATCAAGAAAATGATAAGGGTGCCCATACTTTTGCACCGGTCAAATTTTGTTTAAATGCAGATTGCACATTTTCTGTTAGCACAATAAACCTCATTTGAATCCAGAAATATAACTGAGTCCATCAGTTATTAGATATATGAAACTGAAATACCTGTTGCAAAAACCAAAATTGTTATAAAGAAAAAAGGTTAACATTAATAGGGGTGCCCAAACTTTTACATATGACTGTATTTTGAATGTGTACACTATGCTATCCATACATGTTATCCGGGGATACGGTACCCTTTCTAACCTTTGTGCAATCACGTGCAATCCATACTGGGCCTAACACCGTCTGAGCCTGCCTCCTGATGTATAGACATATATTTTGAATGTGTACGCTATCCATACATGTTATCTGGGGATACGGTACCCTTTCTAACCTTTGTGCAATCATGTGCAATCCATACTGGGCCTAACACCGTCTGAGCCTGCCTCCTGATGTATAGACATATATTTTGAATGTGCCCGCTATCCATACATGTTATCCGGGGATACGGTACCCTTTCTAACCTTTGTGCAATCACGTGCAATCCATACTGGGCCTAACATCGTCTGAGCCTGCCTCCTGATGTATAGACATATATTTTGAATGTGTACGCTATCCATACATGTTATCTGGGGATACGGTACCCTTTCTAACCTTTGTGCAATCACGTGCAATCCATACTGGGCCTAACACCGTCTGAGCCTGCCTCCTGATGTATAGACATATATTTTGAATGTGTACACTATGCTATCCATACATGTTATCCGGGGATTCGGTACCCTTTCTAACCTTTGTGCAATCACGTGCAATCCATACTGGGCCTAACACCGTCTGAGCCTGCCTCCTGATGTATAGACATATATTTTGAATGTGTACGCTATCCATACATGTTATCCGGGGATACGGTACCCATTCTAACCTTTGTGCAATCACGTGTAATCCATACTGGGCCTAACACCGTCTGAGCCTGCCTCCTGATGTATAGACATATATTTTGAATGTGTACACTATGCTATCCATACATGTTATCCGGGGATACGGTACCCTTTCTAACCTTTGTGCAATCACGTGCAATCCATACTGGGCCTAACACCGTCTGAGCCTGCCTCCTGATGTATAGACATATATTTTGAATGTGTACGCTATCCATACATGTTATCTGGGGATACGGTACCCTTTCTAACCTTTGTGCAATCATGTGCAATCCATACTGGGCCTAACACCATCTGAGCCTGCCTCCTGATGTATAGACATATATTTTGAATGTGTACGCTATCCATACATGTTATCCGGGGATACGGTACCCTTTCTAACCTTTGTGCAATCACGTGCAATCCATACTGGGCCTAACACCGTCTGAGCCTGCCTCCTGATGTATAGACATATATTTTGAATGTGTACGCTATCCATACATGTTATCCGGGGATACGGTACCCTTTCTTACCTTTGTGCAATCACGTGCAATCCATACTGGGCCTAACACCGTCTGAGCCTGCCTCCTGATGTATAGACATATATTTTGAATGTGTACGCTATCCATACATGTTATCCGGGGATACGGTACCCTTTCTAACCTTTGTGCAATCACGTGCAATCCATACTGGGCCTGACACCGTTTGAGCCTGCCTCCTGATGTATAGACATATATTTTGAATGTGTACGCTATCCATACATGTTATCTGGGGATATGGTACCCTTTCTCACCTTTGTGCAATCACGTGTAATCCATACTGGGCGTGAGAACGGCTGGCGAGCTGTTAAGCAAGCTATAGCACCTGTGGTTTGCACACGTAAGTTTTTCATTTTTTCAGGAATGACGGTTAGGCCTAATTCCGGAACTGCGGTTGACCTGCACTTACTGGGAAATCATTGTTCGCGGGTAATAATTGTAATCAGTGATCCCCATCACTAACGTTGTTCAGCGGGTTATCTGCACCTGTAAGCGACAAACACTGGCCTTTTCAGTGTAGCGGACATGCAGCCACGGACATGTAAGGGCATGACACACCAATTATTGGCCAATCTCATGTGCCAGAGCCTCACGTGTCCCTCTAGTAAGCCGGACTCGGACCGCGGGGCATGACGGAGTCTCGTTCGTTAACGGAATTAAGCTTGCAATGTGTGCATCTGTTCTGTAGCTGGCATGTTTGAGGTTTCCCAGGTGTAGTCGAATTTAACCGTAGGCTCCACTCCTGGTGGTGCCCTTCTGGACATTCCTTTAAGGTTCAGCTTTGCAACCATACTGCCCACATAAAACAAACACTTTGCCTTCATGAACGCTGTTTGGAGGGTCATGACTCGTGGGAATAACGCCGCCCAATCAGTTAACCTGCTAGAGAGATCGTTCATTGCTCCCAAGCATGACATCACACTCCCTAGGAGGAAGGTAATGCCACTGTGGCGACCGTACTCCTGGGGGCGACACAAGTGCACTGATGCCCAGCCACTGCTCGATGAATCTGCTGGTACATTGACCCAGACCACTACATTCCCCTCGCACGCTACACGGCCTGAATCTGACCCTGATGAAACTCAGGTTACCCTTCCCATATACAGTTCCATCTTACACGGTGACAAAGAGGAAGCTGCAGATGAAAGTGCAGGTTCGGCCCACCCGCCATCAGACACACCACCGTACTATCAGGGGCCCTGTGCCAGTGCCGTCGCCAACGAGTGGGCCCCCCCTGCTTGCTCAGGATCACAGCACTTGCAAAGTTGAAATACTGTGCAGTGAGATGGAAGATGGGGACGACGAGGAGTCCAGACAAGTACAGGGATTCCCTAGCGAGGAGACTTATTTGATTGTTTTCAATGTTGGGACAGCAATTTTTGGGGAGCACTATACTCTGGAGAATGATAGATGGGGCCCACCATACACTGGAACATTCCAAAGGTGGACATCAGACACTGGAGCAGCATTTACAGGGCCCATTATACACTAGAGCATTAGAAATGGGGCCCATTATGTTTGGAGCATTATTTGGGCCCATAAGACAGTGGAGCTTAATCCATGGGGACCAACATATACTGTAGCATTATGTGGAGCTCATCATATACTGTTTCAAACATTATATGGGACCATAATATGCAAATTGCCTCTTCAGAAAGAAAGAGGACTTTTACTCTACAGCGCCACCTATTGGTAGTAGCGATCCTACAAGTCACAATCAACCCTTTAACGAGTCTTGTAGTATGACTTAGGATACAAGCCAAATCAGAATCTCAATTTGCAGACACGGTGTTTCGAGCTGTTGGCTCTCGTCAGTGCAAAGTATGAGATCTGATTTGGCAAGGTGAGAGGCTCTGGACTAGGGTCTAAGAAGTAAGGTTTCTCCTTGCGGAGAGTGACATGCCAGCTGTGGCTTGTCAAGGTAAGGAGACTTATTCGCCGTGCAATGCTCCTCTGGGAAAATAATATGCAAATTGCCTCTTCAGAAAGAAAGAGGACTTTTACTCTACAGCGCCACCTATTGGTAGTAGCGATCCTACAAGTCACAATCAACCCTTTAACGAGTCTTGTAGTATGACTTAGGATACAAGCCAAATCAGAATCTCAATTTGCAGACACGGTGTTTCGAGCTGTTGGCTCTCGTCAGTGCAAAGCATGAGATCTGATTTGGCAAGGTGAGAGGCTCTGGACTAGGGTCTAAGAAGTAAGGTTTCTCCTTGCGGAGAGTGACATGCCAGCTGTGGCTTGTCAAGGTAAGGAGACTTATTCGCCGTGCAATGCTCCTCTGGGAAAATAATATGCAAATTGCCTCTTCAGAAAGAAAGAGGACTTTTACTCTACAGCGCCACCTATTGGTAGTAGCGATCCTACAAGTCACAATCAACCCTTTAACGAGTCTTGTAGTATGACTTAGGATACAAGCCAAATCAGAATCTCAATTTGCAGACACGGTGTTTCGAGCTGTTGGCTCTCGTCAGTGCAAAGTATGAGATCTGATTTGGCAAGGTGAGAGGCTCTGGACTAGGGTCTAAGAAGTAAGGTTTCTCCTTGCGGAGAGTGACATGCCAGCTGTGGCTTGTCAAGGTAAGGAGACTTATTCGCCGTGCAATGCTCCTCTGGGAAAATAATATGCAAATTGCCTCTTCAGAAAGAACGAGGACTTTTACTCTACAGCGCCACCTATTGGTAGTAGCGATCCTACAAGTCACAATCAACCCTTTAACGAGTCTTGTAGTATGACTTAGGATACAAGCCAAATCAGAATCTCAATTTGCAGACACGGTGTTTCGAGCTGTTGGCTCTCGTCAGTGCAAAGTATGAGATCTGATTTGGCAAGGTGAGAGGCTCTGGACTAGGGTCTAAGAAGTAAGGTTTCTCCTTGCGGAGAGTGACATGCCAGCTGTGGCTTGTCAAGGTAAGGAGACTTATTCGCCGTGCAATGCTCCTCTGGGAAAATAATATGCAAATTGCCTCTTCAGAAAGAACGAGGACTTTTACTCTACAGCGCCACCTATTGGTAGTAGCGATCCTACAAGTCACAATCAACCCTTTAACGAGTCTTGTAGTATGACTTAGGATACAAGCCAAATCAGAATCTCAATTTGCAGACACGGTGTTTCGAGCTGTTGGCTCTCGTCAGTGCAAAGTATGAGATCTGATTTGGCAAGGTGAGAGGCTCTGGACTAGGGTCTAAGAAGTAAGGTTTCTCCTTGCGGAGAGTGACATGCCAGCTGTGGCTTGTCAAGGTAAGGAGACTTATTCGCCGTGCAATGCTCCTCTGGGAAAATAATATGCAAATTGCCTCTTCAGAAAGAAAGAGGACTTTTACTCTACAGCGCCACCTATTGGTAGTAGCGATCCTACAAGTCACAATCAACCCTTTAACGAGTCTTGTAGTATGACTTAGGATACAAGCCAAATCAGAATCTCAATTTGCAGACACGGTGTTTCGAGCTGTTGGCTCTCGTCAGTGCAAAGTATGAGATCTGATTTGGCAAGGTGAGAGGCTCTGGACTAGGGTCTAAGAAGTAAGGTTTCTCCTTGCGGAGAGTGACATGCCAGCTGTGGCTTGTCAAGGTAAGGAGACTTATTCGCCGTGCAATGCTCCTCTGGGAAAATAATATGCAAATTGCCTCTTCAGAAAGAAAGAGGACTTTTACTCTACAGCGCCACCTATTGGTAGTAGCGATCCTACAAGTCACAATCAACCCTTTAACGAGTCTTGTAGTATGACTTAGGATACAAGCCAAATCAGAATCTCAATTTGCAGACACGGTGTTTCGAGCTGTTGGCTCTCGTCAGTGCAAAGTATGAGATCTGATTTGGCAAGGTGAGAGGCTCTGGACTAGGGTCTAAGAAGTAAGGTTTCTCCTTGCGGAGAGTGACATGCCAGCTGTGGCTTGTCAAGGTAAGGAGACTTATTCGCCGTGCAATGCTCCTCTGGGAAAATAATATGCAAATTGCCTCTTCAGAAAGAAAGAGGACTTTTACTCTACAGCGCCACCTATTGGTAGTAGCGATCCTACAAGTCACAATCAACCCTTTAACGAGTCTTGTAGTATGACTTAGGATACAAGCCAAATCAGAATCTCAATTTGCAGACACGGTGTTTCGAGCTGTTGGCTCTCGTCAGTGCAAAGTATGAGATCTGATTTGGCAAGGTGAGAGGCTCTGGACTAGGGTCTAAGAAGTAAGGTTTCTCCTTGCGGAGAGTGACATGCCAGCTGTGGACCAATGATTCTGTATGGAGAAATAGATGGGCCTCGTCATGAGATGTAAAAAGTGAAGTATTTTTCATTGTACTATACCGCTATTTCTCTGCCGTATCGGAGCATGATGAGTTGTGGTATGTGTTAAAGGGGCGCTCTTTCGCCCAGGGCACATGAAAACCTGGAGACAGCCCTCCCCCCCACAACTGTAGCCAAATAACCCCCATTTTTCAGTGCGTAACTTGTATTATGAAGTTAATTAAGGTTGACAAGCTTAAGTAAGAAGAATTGATGCTTTTGGCATTCAAATGGGCACTGTAGGTGTGTTTCCTGTCCTCCTCTCACTGCCGACTTTTATTCCCCATTGACTTACATTGGGTTTCGTGTTTCGGGACGACCCCGACTTTTCCCTATAATCGGACGATCTTGCTCGACCCGACTTTTGGAAAAGTCGGGTTTCACGAAACGAAACGCGACCCTAAAAAACCAAAAGTCGCTCAACTCTATCGGCGACCATCAAACTTAACTGAACTGGAATTGTTTTATAAACAGGAATGGTCACAAATGCCTTCATCCAGGATCCAGGAACTCATTAATAGCTACAGGAAGTGACTAGAGGCTGTTATTTTTGCAAAAGGAGGATCTACGAAATATTAATGTCACTTTTATGTTGAGGTGCCCATACTTTTGCACCGGTCAAATGTTGTTTAAATGCAGATTGCACATTTTCTGTTAGTCCAATAAACCTCATTTGAATCCAGAAATACAACTGAGTCCATCAGTTATTAGATATATGAAACTGAAATAGCTGTTGCAAAAACCAAAATTGTTATAAAGAAAAAAGGTTAACATTAATAGGGGTGCCCAAACTTTAACACATGACTATATATATTTATCTATCTATATCTATCTATCTATCTATTAGATTTATCTATTAATCCATCAATCTCATCTGTCTATTCAGAGGCCAAATTATAAGCAGTGCTTAGCCCCATTTGGATACGTGGGACAACCTATTTTTTATCTTTCTCAAATGTAACTTTTCAGGAAGCTGCTGCATCTTGTATTCAGGCTCTATAAATGTTGTGTTTCAAACAAACACGCAAGGTGAGTGGTTCTACTTATAAATACCAACCATTTAACGTGGATAAGACCCTATTGCGCTCTTACATTTTTTGTACAGTAAATTGTTTAATTGTACTTTATAATTCTCGTGATATTTAATATAGAAATATTGGTCTGACATTGTCACTCTGATGCTGCTTGATGAAGTCTCTGCTGAGTTGAAACACATAGATAGATCCAATAAATTGGGGCAGCACTCCAAAGTTAAATGGTGAGAAAACAGATTTTAATCATCCCATGCAATGTTTCAGCTCAAAATGGCAAAAACTTTCTCAAGCCAAGAAGCTGCGTAAATCTCTGCCATTCTGAGCCGAAACGTCACCCGTGCTGATTAAAATTAAAACGTTTTCTCACCATCATTGGAGTGCTGCTCCCACTTTTTGGATCTATCTATCTATTTAGTTAAAATGACTCTCCAAATGAAGTGATCTAAAGAATAGGGTAATTTTATTGACCCATATCCAGGCATTATTTCTGGTCATACATTATGAGTCGTTCTCAAGTTTAAGAAAGGCTGAAAATATCAGAGCCAAAGATCTCTTTGATAGGTTAAAATAATATTACCCCCTTTTTCACCATTAAAAATAAATTTACAAAAGTAGACAGCTCTCCAAATGTAAAGGGTACAGAAAAAGTTACGGTATTTTTATATTTATTATATGCTTTTTCATTATTTGTTGGGTAATTAGATATTGCTAAAAGACGATAACATATCAGCCTCAAAGTCAATTGTGAGATACAAACCATTCACATTGTTTAAAGAAAATTTCAATCACTCCATAAAAAGTTACTCGATCTCACTTACAATTCCCACTCGATGATACAACTCATTATAGAGCTGTTGGAAAGTTGTTTTTGCCATCTCTTTGTTTTTTTTTTCATGTGATGAGCGTTATAATGACCTGTGTGGAGAGGAACTTATAAGCATACATGCTGGTACATGGCACATTGCCCAAGACTTCTTCATGGTACTAGTAAAACAAACAAGTAGTTGAAAGCCTGGAAGCTCCTGGGCAATTGGAAAAGAAGCTGAGCCAAATATAAGATGTGACCAAGAGCTTAATAATGGCATGCCCGCTACTTTTTACAATTTGTATTTTCCACAGTAGACCAGAGAATTTTCTTTCTAGCTATAGAAAGTACCGAGCAATGTGTTCCAGGTGTAGGACTTGTAACTTCTACAGACTAGAATAGAAGTCCCCTGTTGTAAGCCAGTAATTTCAATCTTCTGTTAGATCTATCAGTGAGACACTTGGCTCATCTTTTTAAGGAATCCTCTAGCTTAAACAAGTAATTTACTTTTCTGTTTGCCAGCTAGTACTATGGAGCAGGTTAAATCTCAGAATCTCACCATCTGCACCTCCGTGGTGGATGATAACTCTACAATAACTTCAGAACTCTTTCTCAGTCATGACATTTTCTCAGATGGAGCCTAAGGAATGTCAATCTCATATACTTCAAATGTGTTTTTGCAGTTTCCATACTTATAATTGTTTAAAATAACAAATATCATAATGACTGATTCTTTACATCCGTGTTGATTATCCTATTTATTCATCTTCAATCAACCTTCCCCGACTAGTTGATTAACTCTTACAGATGAAAAATGTAATCTTCATCATTTTCTGTTCTTTCTAATCTCACAATGTCATATTTTCTTCCATTGGACCTCTCTCTTCACTATTTTAAAATGTTTCACTGATCCGATGACCTTCCTTGCTGTAGAGGATGATTCTTATGTATATATTCTTGTTTCTTTTACTATAATCATTCTCGCTATCTATACAGATGTTCAAGATGTGCGAAATGTATCGCTGGTGGGTGTGAATTCACTGTGCCTTTCCAGGCTAATCCTGGAGGGGTGAGACTAAGTGACTACCGTGTATTTACTAGAACCTCTGACAGTGAGGACAGGCTTGGCCACGGGTAGTCACCAGGTACCACTCCAGGGCAGTCGTTGGGTCTACAGCAGCTGACCGGAAGGTCAGCAACAGGGGTATGAGGTACAGGTGGACCGAGGCAAAGACATGGTCAGGCAATCCAAGGTCAGAGCATGTAGCATGGGCTCTATATATACGTAGCTGAGGTCAGGATAAATGGGTAGGCAAGCTAAGTCACAAAACAAGAGAGACAATGTCAGAAAATACCTTACAAGAATCTAGGCAGAGACTGAACCAGAACCATAGATCAGGTGAGCAGTGGTGGGAGGAACTGTCTAATAAACCCCCTGCTTCTTGGGGATAGGCCAGAAAATATCACCTCTGCAGGACATAATGAGGATAAATGCCTACAGGAAGTGGCTGCGCATCTCTAGGTGGAGACTAATTAGCAGTAGGAGTATGAAGCAGTGTTGGAAATGCTGCAAGAGGCAGCTCAGTGAGACAGCCTATGACTGAGGAGTGCAGAGCGGTGACCGCAGTGAGTAGGGCAGCGCTTACCGCCCGTGCTAATCACTGGCATGACACAAAACATCATTAGAGAAAGTCTCACTCTCGTCAAAACTTCAATCACTTCAGGTTTACTTTTACATTATAGCTTTCACAATAACAATGAGATCTACAATCCCTTTGCCTATTGCTCTGTGAGACCATATGGACATCAAAAATTATAATATTCACCTTTATACCATCTATTTTGTTATATTGCATGTCCAATTTGGGGAAACAGGATGAGGCTAGTGCTACCAAAGCAACTAGTCGGGCAGTGATTTCAAAGGATTTCACTATTTACTTTATTCATTTTATTATTTTTTTTAAACATGTCCCCCAAAATTTTTCATAGATTAAATCAGTCATCTTGCACACAGTTCC
Source organism: Dendrobates tinctorius (assembly GCF_039654945.1). Lineage (NCBI taxonomy): Eukaryota > Metazoa > Chordata > Amphibia > Anura > Dendrobatidae > Dendrobates > Dendrobates tinctorius. The sequence continues at coordinate 11,093,843 of NW_027361832.1, forward strand.
CACACTACATGCAAGCCGCACTAGTTTCCCCAATAACAGGATGGACACCTTGGCAAAATCTGATGAACATTATGATAAGACAGTAGGGCCTGTTGGGAGCTGCTGGCATCCAGCATGTGATGGATCCATCATGGCATTGTGACTTTCGCTATAAATATAAGCGGCGTTATAAATGTGAACAGAGCACTATATCAGTTGTTACAGTAAGACTCAGCAGTCCATCCTTCTACGTTCCATTAGTGACATAATGAGGGATGCCAATAAGAGGTAGCGAGGGTAATGCGTAGATGTACTGAAAAATATGGCTGACCCTATAAACATAGTAACATAGTAACTGTTAGGGTCGGCGGAACGCACCAGATATAAATAATAGGAGGCGCGTTCGCCGCCCGGGGTCCACCGTGCGGTAGGTGACAAGACCGCTGCTGGACAATGGCAGATACGCTAGGAGTGCGATACAGCGCTCGGGTTAACGTCACCCGAGAGCCTGAGGGCGGACTCTGTTGAGTCACAGAGACGCCTGAATACACAATAGACGTGAAGGCTGAACCTGTTAGCTGCACAGGTCAGCCGACGTGTGGCGTCGCAGCCGCGAACACCAAAAGCTGCTGCTACTGCAGCGCGGCCGTAACTGAAGCCGCTAAGCGACGGTGCCGGAGGAGCCGGGCGCCGACGGACGCTAGTGTAGGTGAGGAAGGCTCAGTGGCGTGTAGCTTGCCACAATCTGGAGCTGACTAACCCAGCATACTGTCACCATTCGTAATATCCAAGGGAAGGGGTTTCATAATAAGTCAGTCACCAGTCCATGCATCCATCACCATACACACACAGCATAATATGCTACACTAGCGCATGGCCGAGCCGCCATGCGGGCTTTTTATAGCCATGCGCTTCCGGGACCTTCCAGTACTATAGGAAGGTCCAATCAGATCCGACATAGGACCTGCACATGTGACCCCTGCTCTCCACTGAGAGGACAAGTTGCGGACATGCCCAGTAGCACGGCACGAGGACTTAGCCTCAGGAGCAGTTCCCTGCAAAGCAGGTTGCGCTATCATTGCTGCACCAGAGGTGGCAGCAACATCCAGGCTCACAGAACGAGTCTGCGGGGAATGCCTGGTTCGCCGAGATTGCTGAGCAGGAGTCCGAGCGGTCAGAGGAGAATGGGAGACCGCAGGATGTCTGGCTCTGGATTCCCGCTGTGCAGTGCCAGGAATCCGACGCCTAACATTACCCCCCCTCCTAGGGCCCCCCTCTGAGCCTCACTGCGCTCAAAGGCCGCGATCAGGAGCGGTGCATGAATGTTTTCAACCGGCTCCCAGGTCCGAGCCTTGGGCCCATGACCCTTCCAGTCCACCAAATAAAATTTTTTGCCACGGACAAACCTGCTCCCCACGATGGCGTTAACCTCAAACTCATCAGACGATAAGTCTGATGACCTGGCAGATGACTCAGAAAACCGGACCATGTGAACTGGTTTGAGGAGGGACACATGGAACACGTCCGAAATGGCCAAATGTGGAGGAAGAGCCAGGCGGTAGACCACCGAGCTAAGTCGCTCGAGGACCTTGAATGGTCCAATGTATCGCGGTGCGAACTTGGGAGACTCGACCCGCAGTTTAATGTTTCGGGTGGAGAGCCATACCATGTCGCCAGGGGAGAAGCTTGGCGCGGGCCGCCGATGCGTGTCGGCGGACGCCCTCATCCTTTCTTTAGATGCCCGAATAGCATCCTGAGTGCGATCCCAAATGTCCCGGGCCTCCACTGCCCAGTCTGCCACCCTGGAGTCAGTGGAGGACACTGGCATCGGGACAGGGACACGTGGATGTTGACCATAGTTTAGAAGGAAGGGCGTCTGACCAGTGGAATCGGCCACCGCATTGTTTAGGGCAAATTCAGCCCAAGGTAGCAAGGATGCCCAGTCATCCTGCCTGGCAGAGACAAAATGCCGTAAATAGGTGACCAAGGTCTGATTGGCTCTCTCGACCAAGCCATTCGTCTCGGGATGGTAAGCGGAGGATAAATTTAGCTCGATGCTGAGTAAACTGCAGAGCTCTCTCCAAAAACGAGACGCAAACTGGGGACCGCGGTCACTCACGATTTTATCCGGCATGCCATGCAAACGGAATACGTGTTTAATGAACAAGGTGGCCAGACCTTGAGCGGAAGGCAGGCGTGCGAGTGGCACCAGATGCACCATCTTGGAAAAATGGTCGGTGACCACCCAGATGACCGTACTGCCACCAGACTTGGGCAGGCCAACTATGAAGTCCATGCCAACCATCTCCCAAGGTCTATCCGCCACTGGCAGGGGAAACAACAGCCCCACCGGCCTCTGTCTAGAGGGTCTGTTCCGAGCACACGAAACACACGCTTGCACGTACTCCTTGACATCCCGAGCCATATGTGGCCACCAATATGACCTTGCCAGGAGTTCGGCGGTCCGTTTTTTACTGAAATTTCCACCCACTCTGGAGGCATGTGCCCAGGCAAGAACCTCCGGCCGTAGCTGAGGAGGCACCAAGGTCTTGCCCGGTGGTACCGCCTCGAGGGCAACTGGAGCCACGGTCGTAAAACTCTCCGGCGGGAGAATTAACCGAGGCTCCGCTTCTCCTTCTTCCGCTGAGACCACTGAACGTGAGAGAGCATCCGCACGGACGTTCTTCTCTCCAGAGAGGTAGTGGAGGGTAAAGCGGAATCATGAGAAGAAGAGCGACCACCTGGCCTGACGGAAATTCAGGCGTTGGGCCGTCTGTAGATAGACCAGGTTTTTATGGTCCGTGTATATGAGAAAGGGAAACCGGGCTCCCTCCAGGAGATGTCTCCACTCAGAGAAGGCCAACTTCATGGCTAGCAGCTCCCTATCGCCGATGGAGTAATTTTTCTCCGCCGGTGAGAAGGTCTTGGAATAGAAGAAGCAGGGGTGCTTACGACCTTGAGCATCCTTTTGATAAAGGACTGCTCCTGCACCGACGGAAGAAGCGTCTACCTCAAGGATAAACGGCTTATCCACATCGGGACGATGTAATATGGGAGCGCCAGCAAAATGTGATTTTACAGCCGAGAAGGCCTTGGAGACATGTTCTGACCAAGCATTGGGGTTAGCTCCTTTCTTGGTGAGAGCAACCAAAGGAGCCACCAGTGTGGAAAAGTGTGGAATGAACTGGCGGTAGTAATTTACGAACCCCAAAAAGCGCTGCACCGCTTTGAGGGAATGGGGTTCCTGCCAGTCCACTACCGCCTGTAGTTTGGCCGGATCCATGGCCAGCCCCTGGGCCGAGATGATATAGCCCAGGAACGGCAAGGACTCCTGCTCAAACTGGCACTTCTCCAGCTTGGCAAATAACGAGTTCGCCCGCAGACGGTCAAAGACCCTGCAGACGTCTCTCCGGTGGGTGGTCAAATCTGGCGAAAAGATGAGTATGTCATCCAGATAGACCACCACCGAGGTAGAGAGCATGTCGCGGAAGACGTCGTTGACAAAATCTTGGAAGACAGCTGGCGCATTACAAAGACCAAAGGGCATAACCAGGTATTCGTAATGGCCATCCCTGGTATTAAAAGCTGTCTTCCATTCGTCTCCCTCGCGAATGCGGATCAGGTTGTATGCACCCCGCAGATCTAATTTAGTAAAGATCCGGGCCCCCCGCAACCTGTCAAATAACTCCGAGATCAACGGTAGGGGGTATTTGTTTTTAACCGTGATGGCATTGAGACCTCGGTAGTCGATGCAGGGGCGTAGCTCTCCGTTCTTCTTCTGTACGAAGAAGAACCCGGCACCAGCTGGTGACACAGATTTTCTGATGAAACCCCTAGCCAGGTTCTCCCGGATATACTGGGACATAGCCTCCGTCTCAGGGAGTGATAAGGGGTAAACACAGCCTCGGGGAGGCTCTGTGCCTGGCAGGAGATCAATCGGGCAATCATAGGAACGGTGCGGCGGGAGCGTCTCCGCAGACTTCTTAGAGAAGACGTCCGCGTACTGGTGGTAGGGTTTGGGGAGCGCGGAGAGATCCGCAGGCACTTCTGTGGAAGCCACCTGAACGCTGCCCCTCAGGCACCTTGCCTCACAGTCCTTGCCCCAGCCCAGTATCCTCCCCAAAGCCCAGTCAATATGAGGGGAGTGGCAACGAAGCCAGGGAACTCCGAGGAGCACCTGATCGATGCCATTGGGCATAATTAGCAGGGACAGAGTCTCCTGGTGTGAGGGTGTAATAGAGAGTCCGAGTGGGACTGTCTGATGGGTCACCTGAGATGGTAACGGTGCCCCATTTACCACCCTGACGGTCAGAGGTTGGGAGAGTAACACCAGAGGGATAGCGTGTCTCTGGGCAAAAGTCGAGGACATAAAGTTCCCCTCGGCCCCGGAATCCAGGGTGACCTCTGCCTCCCAGGAGGAGGACCCACTATCTAATGTACCCCGGAACACCGGTTTGGGTGAAAAGGGTCCCACCTTGGACTGACCACCACCTACGGCTACTGAACGTGGTCGTCTTTTCGGCCGCTGAGGGCATGTGCCAGCCAAGTGGCCGAACTGTCGGCACTGATAACAGCGCACAGAGCTCCGCATCGGACGCGACTTAGTGCCGGTGCGAGACACCTCCATAGGCTCAGAGGCAGGGAGCTCCTGTGCGGGATATATCAGCGGCTCAGTAAAGGTGGGAGCCAAATTAACCCTGCGTCTGGATTGCGCTCTTTCCAACCCGCGCTCCGTGAAGCGGAGGTCAATGCGGGTGGAAACGGCGATCAACTCCTCCAAACTGGTGGGAATTTCCCTAGTAGCTAGAGCATCTTTTACGTGCTCAGCCAGGCCTCTCCAAAACACCGGGACCAACACTTTGTCCGGCCACTCTAACTCGGAAGCCAGTGTCCGAAACTGGACAGCATGATGGCTAACCGAAAGTGACCCTTGTGTTAAGGATAAGAGTTGGAGAGCCGTATCGTGTGTGACCCGTGGTCCCAAGAAGACTTGCTTCAGAGCCGCGAGGAACTGAGCAGCCCCCTGTACCACGGGATCATCACGTTCCCACAATGGCGTGGCCTACTGTAGTGCCCGGCCAGACAACAGAGAGACAATAAATCCCACCTTAGCCCGCTCCGTAGGAAACCGTGCAGCCAGCAACTCCAGCTGAATGGAGCACTGACTAACGAATCCCCTACAGGAGGCACTATCACCCGAAAACTTATCGGGGAGTGGGAGGCGAGACATTGTCGGCAGGGGCAAAAGTGTGGGCGCACGTGAGACAGCCTCAGCGACTGTCTGAGCAGCAGCCAGCGCAGCATTCGCAGCTGAGTTGGTGCTCTCAATAGCCGCCAACCTGCTCTCCAGCTGCCGAATGTAGCGCTGCAGCTGCTGCACGTCTGCCATTGCCAGCCAGACCCTGGCGCTAGTGTAATGTTAGGGTCGGCGGAACGCACCAGATATAAATAATAGGAGGCGCGTTCGCCGCCCGGGGTCCACCGTGCGGTAGGTGACAAGACCGCTGCTGGACAATGGCAGATACGCTAGGAGTGCGATACAGCGCTCGGGTTAACGTCACCCGAGAGCCTGAGGGCGGACTCTGTTGAGTCACAGAGACGCCTGAATACACAATAGACGTGAAGGCTGAACCTGTTAGCTGCACAGGTCAGCCGACGTGTGGCGTCGCAGCCGCGAACACCAAAAGCTGCTGCTACTGCAGCGCGGCCGTAACTGAAGCCGCTAAGCGACGGTGCCGGAGGAGCCGGGCGCCGACGGACGCTAGTGTAGGTGAGGAAGGCTCAGTGGCGTGTAGCTTGCCACAATCTGGAGCTGACTAACCCAGCATACTGTCACCATTCGTAATATCCAAGGGAAGGGGTTTCATAATAAGTCAGTCACCAGTCCATGCATCCATCACCATACACACACAGCATAATATGCTACACTAGCGCATGGCCGAGCCGCCATGCGGGCTTTTTATAGCCATGCGCTTCCGGGACCTTCCAGTACTATAGGAAGGACCAATCAGATCCGACATAGGACCTGCACATGTGACCCCTGCTCTCCACTGAGAGGACAAGTTGCGGACATGCCCAGTAGCACGGCACGAGGACTTAGCCTCAGGAGCAGTTCCCTGCAAAGCAGGTTGCGCTATCATTGCTGCACCAGAGGTGGCAGCAACATCCAGGCTCACAGAACGAGTCTGCGGGGAATGCCTGGTTCGCCGAGATTGCTAAGCAGGAGTCCGAGCGGTCAGAGGAGAATGGGAGACCGCAGGATGTCTGGCTCTGGCTCTGGATTCCCGCTGTGCAGTGCCAGGAATCCGACGCCTAACAGTAACATAGTTATTAAGGTTGAAGAAAGACTTTAAGTCCACCTAGTTCAACCCATATCCTATCCTAACTTTCCCTAACATGTTGATCCAGAGGAAGGCAAAAAAAACACATGTGGCAATCAGTAAGCTTCACATTGGGGAAAAAAATTCCTTCCCGGCAATCAGACTAGCTCCCTGGATCAACGCAATATTAAGGAAACTAGTGTATATACACTGTAATATTATACTTTTCAAGAAAGGCATCCAGTCCCTTCTTAAATTTTAGTAGGGAATCACTCATTACAACATCATATGGCAGAGAGTTCCATAGTCTCACTGCTCTTACAGTAAAGAATCCGCATCTGTGATTATGCTTAAACCTTCTTTCCTCCAGACGTAGAGGATGCCCCCTTGTCCCTGTCACAGGTCTAAGAGTAAAAAGATCATTAGAAAGGTCTTTGTACTGTCCCCGCATATATTTATACATTGTAAAATTATATTCTCCTCATGAGCAGCTATGCCTCTTTTATTACATCCCATTATTTTATTTGCCTTTGCAGCAGCTACCTGACACTGGCCACTAAATGTGAGTTTGTCGTCCACCCATACACCCAGGTCTTTTTCAGTGACAGTTTTGCCCAGTGTTTTACAATTAAGCACATAATTAAACGTCTTGTTTGTTCTACCCAAGTGCATGACCTTACATTTATCCCCATTAAAGCTCATTTGCCATTTATCAGCCCAAGCTTCTAGTTTACATAAATCCTTCTGTAATATAAAATTGTCCTCCTCAGAAATGATTTCCCTGCAGAGTTTAGTGTCATCTGCAAATATTGAAATTCCACTCTCTATGCCCATTACAAGGTCATCAATAAATATGTTAAAAAAAGCAGGCCCAATACAGACCCCTGTGGTAAAGGAACTGTTAGCATGGCTGGTCAGGAGCCGGAGTCTCCAGGAGTGGACCCTCTGGACCGTGGCACCGAGGGGCCCCGGGCGAGCTGCCAGGTGGAACTGACCCCTATACAGGGACCGTTAGGAGCAGGCCCAGGGGTTTGAGTACCAGAACCGAGAGGGGCGGCTCAGGATGGACTGGAGTAGGAGTGTAGGACTGAAGTGTAGATGACAGGTTAGAGCTGGAACACAGGAGACAGGAGGAGTAAGGCTGTAGACTGGAACACAGGAGACAGGACAGGAGTAGGATGGAAGGACTGGAGCAGGAAGGAACAGAAACACCGCAGGCAGGACTGGAGTACGACGAAAGGACTGGAGCAGGATGGAACAGGAACACCAGAGACAGGACTGGAGTAGGACGGCAGGACTGGAGCAGGATGGAACAGGAACACCGGAGGCAGGACTGGAGTAGGACGGCAGGACTGGAGCAGGATGGAACAGGAACACCGGAGGCAGGACTGCGAAATACAGCGGAAACATGGATAGCAGGACTGAGGCTGCTGCAGGGAGCAGACGAGAACGGGACTGCAGGACTGCAGAGAGCACACAATGAAGCGAGGCCCAGTGTGCTAGGAAACACAACGATTAGGTGCCTCCCTCAGGGGGAAGCGGCCTGATATGCCCCTGTCTAGCCTGCCATTGGTCAGGGGGTGCTTCCGGGTCAGGGCATAGCCGGAGCACAAGAAGCAGGAGAGAGGCATGGCCACGGCCCATGGCGCATGTTCACTGAATGCAGAGACGCCGCCGGACATGAGCCTGTCAAAGTTGACCTCCGTGGATGTCAGGCGGCGGGGACGTGGGAGCGGTGGCCGGGTGAGTATGCAGAGACGGTGTGACAGGAACTGTCAGCAAAAAATGTGGATTTTTTTAGACATAGGCAGGATTCTACAAAACTTATAAATAAGTTTGGCAAAGCCCCATTATTGGAATCAGCAGTTTTATTCAGTAGATGATAGTGAGGTTATAAAACATGCACCATCTTCATGAGCCATCTAAATAGCAGGGAACGACTCATGGTAATGTTGCTGTTAGCATTCCCACTTGATTCATGTTCCCCTTGGCAAAGCTAGCTTCACACACCAAATGTAAAGTCAATGAAAACAGAGTGAGCATGCTAAAATTGAGGCAACTGCATCTGCAGCACTGCCCAGATGGCAGGTAAGAATGGCAGACAATAATTTTTTATCTTCAATATCTTCACACTACCTAATTAAGGTGCCTCTGTAGAGGTATTTATGAACTCTACAGCATCCTACCCATGGTGTAATTTCCACATTTGACCTGAAAGGCGATGAACTGGAAGTTGTAAAGGACTTAAACCTACTCAGATGGATGTTAACTCAAGATGCAGTGATAGCACCAGTAGTCAATAGGAGAACCACTATGGGCAAATCAACAATTTAGTCACTGGACAAGTTCTTCAAATTGAGGAACATTTTACTGGCAATGAAGACATGGCTTGTACACAGTTTGGTCTTTTCTGGGGTTACATACGGATGCGAAACTTGGATTAAAAAAAGTCACCATACAGAAGAAGAATCAACGGCTTCGAAATGTGGTGCTGGAGAAGGATATTATCAATACCATAGATGGCAAAAAAAACAAACAATGACATTTTGGAACAAATCAAGCCAGACATGTCACTCCAAGCAAGGATCACCAAGCTACGACTTGCCTACTGTCATGTCAGCGGCGGGGTCCGCCGCTGCCCCCACTCACCAGCCCACACCTCGCTGTGCTGCGCCCTCTTCCCACAGGGTTCCGCCTGTCTCCTACTTGCTCCCGTCCTCCCGGCTCATTGCAGTCCCACACATGCGCCTAAGGCCGCGGGCGCGCACTCTGCAGGATTCTTAACCCTGCAGCGCCTGCCCAGAGGCTCTGACCGCCCAATCACCTGGCAGCATGAGGTATATCAGGCGTTTCCACCTTCTTGGAGATGCCTGATTATCGTGTGTTCCTCCAGCGTTAATCCTGGCCAAGTTGTAGGGGGTTTCCCTACAACTTCCATCATGTACCCCTTGTTACGTCCTGTGCTTCGCTCTCTATCCTGTGCTTTGCCCAGTCCTGTGTTCCTTGGTCCATCCTATGCCCCGTGCTCTGTCCTGTGTTCCTTGGTCCGTCCTGTGCCCCGTGCTCCGTCCTGTGTTCCTGGTCCGTCCCGTGCCCCTGGTCCGTCCCGTGCCCCTGGTCCGTCTTGTGCTCTTGCTCCATCCTGTATCTAGTTTCCTGTGTTCTGTGTCCCACGCTCTGATCTGTTTCCATCACCCAGTACCTGTTCCCTGAGCCTCCTACTCCACTGGCTGTCCAATATACAGTACTCTGGGCTTCGTGCTATACTCCTTGTCCCGCCGGTCACTCTCTCCGGTCCCTTGAGCCGCCACTCTTGGTTCCAGCTGTCACGATATCTGTCTTCCGAGGGTCTGCCCCTAACGGTCCCTGTATAGGGGTCGGCTTCACCTGGCGCGCTCACCCTCGGGATCTCCAGTTCCGCGATCTAGAGGGTCCACTCTCGGACGTTGCCTTCCCTGGCCGTCACACCTGCTTTGAACACATCTTACAAAGAGAGCTATCACTGGAGAAGGACATCATGGTTGGAATAATAGAAGAAACAAGGTGAAGAGGAAGACCAGCGACCCGATGACTTGATTCTATTGAGATAACATGGGAGAAGACCCTGGTCTTGCACAAGATCGATCTTCCTACAGAGAGTTCATCCATCAAGTCCCCATGGCTTGAAATCGAGTCAAAGGCTGTTAAATAATAATCATAATTCTGAGAGGCTTCCCTTGGATAGAGTAGATCTAGCCATTGTTCAGCTACCAATGATTAACTTTTCATGAAAATATCAATGTGAAACATCATGGATTTCTGTCTGATTAAAGGAGCAGGGAAGTTGGGTAACACTTGCAGCCAGATGTCACTTTGTAAAGTGATGAAGGCAATCAGTAAAACGCCACCGCTCAAAAGGAATCTGACTCCTTCCAAATAAAAGTCCTCCTTCCTCTCTGACAGGTTACATCAGTAGATGAGAAAAACTAACAGCAGATGTTTTCTGAGCTGATACATATAAGGTGAGTAATAATATGGAAGGAGAAATTGATTTGAACTTCACCCATGCTTTAAATACATGAAATCAATGGGGTGAAAAATATCTTTAATAGAGTGATGAGGTCTTGCCCTATACGATCTTCACTGTGTCACGTTGATCTGTTTCCTTGAAGTGGGGTCATAAAAAAGCAGAAATTCTTGAAAGTGAGCATTATACCAGTCGGGTGAATTTAAAGTAAACCCCTCTTGGATGCTTAAGGCATCCTCAGTAAGATTTGTCCTTACAGTGGATGTTCAATGGGACCTGGTTGACCTCATGAATAACTCCAGGACACTTAATCTACAGACTGGCCTACTCCGATGCAGGCTGGTGATGTTTTTGTTTGTTGGTAAATGGCTGTCACTATGGCTATTCATCAAACTTTAAGTGGGAAAAGACTTCTATAATCCTTCTTCAAATGCAAGAGCATCAAATAATCATTAAACGTCAGCTCTTGCCTTCACACTCACGCTACATGATCTCAAAGGCTGCTTTGTCATACCATTCATCACAACAGCATTTGAATGGGATTTTGACCGTTTAAGAAATTGTTTTGTGCCACGGGAAATTGTTTCTGTTTCACAGGCGTTTTCCCACCTCCTTCAAGAGATTTTTCTTTTTTTTTACCCTCAAATGTAAAAAGAAAATAAAGGCAGATGGCCAACTCCTTTTAATATCCATTTGCTTTATTCGAGCAGTTTAATGTTCTGAAACCGAGTTAAATGTTGCTATTTGCTAGATGGTAAACAGCGACATTACCCAGAATCCATCAGCAGATTTGTACAAAAAACTGATTCCTAGTGATTAATTAAACTGTTTTGATAATTGCAACGCAGGATACATAATGGATAGTGGGACTTGGATTGCAAACACTGCAAATTAGCAAATAATAACTTTCTAAGATGAAAAGGTTTAAAGCTTTGCGCATATAGACATATCAAACAGAATTATTAATAACCAAGCTTTGAAAAAAAATAATAAAAAATTATTATTCACTATTATTCAATTAGTGAAAGTTTAAAAATACATATGTAATGGTAAAAATTAATGCCTATGTTATACATGCAAAAAATAATTCTACCCAAGAAAAATAAATGCAAGAAAGACTTTCGGTGGCTTAACCCCTTCCTGACATCCGACGTACTATCCCGTCCATGGGACCCGGGCCCCTATGCCCATGGACGGGATAGTACGTCTACCACGATCAGCGGCGCCCACGTGGTGAGCGCCGCTGATCGCGGCCGGGTGTCAGCTGATTATCACAGCTGACACCCGGCACTATGTGTCAGGGGCGGTCACGGACCGCCCCCGACACGTTAACCCCTTGCACACCGCGATCAAACATGATAGCGGTGTACCGGGAGTTAAAGGGAAGCATCGGCAGGGAGGGGGCTCCCTCCGTGCTTCCCTGAGCCCCCCACGGCAGCGCAATGTGCAGCGCTGCTGCGGGGGGCTCCTTTCCTCCAGGCCCCCGAATACAAGATGGTGACGGGGGCCTTCGGGGGCCTGGAGGAAGCTGGCTTTCTCAGTGCCTGCAAAGCGCAGGCAAGAGGAAGTCTTCTTCAATGCCTGTGACAGATTGCTGATCTGTCACAGTGATCTGTGATGTGACAGATCAGCGATCTGTCACAGGACAGTGATGTCCCACCTGGGACTATGTAATAAAGTAAAAAAAAATAAAAAAAAGGGTAAAAATAATTTTAAAAAAATCGCCAAATAAATTAGTAAAAAAAAAAAAAAATATTCCCCAATAAATTCATTTTTTGAAAATAAAAAAAACCCAAAACAATAAAAGTACACATATTAGGTAACGACCCGCCCTATAAAACTGTCCCATTAGTTAACCCCTTTAGCGAACCCCTTAAAAAATAAAAATAAAAAACCAAGCAAAAAATAATGATTTATTATCATACCGCCAAACAAAAAGTGTAATAATGCGCGATCAAAAAGACGCATATAAATATCCATGGTACCGCTGAAAACGTCATCTTGTCCCGCAAAAAACGAGCTGCCACACAGCATCATCAGCGAAAAAATAAAAAAGTTATAGCTCGCAGAATAAAGCGATGCAAAAATAATTATTTTTTACATAAAATAGTTTTCATTGCATAAAACCGACAAAACATAAAAAACGACCTAAATGAGGTATCGCTGTAACCGTACTGACCCGAAGAATAAAACCGCTTTATCAATTTTACCGCACACGGAACGGTGTAAACGCACTCCCCCAAAAGAAATTCATGAAACGCTGGTTTTTGTTCATTCTGCGTCCCAAAAATCGGAATAAAAAGCGATCAAAAAATGTCACGTGCCCGAAAATGGTACCAATAAAAACATCAACTCGTCCCGCAAAAAATAAGACCTCACATGACTTGGTGGGTCAAAATACGAAAAAATTATAGCTCTCAATATGTGGTGATTAGTGTTGAGCATTCCGATACCGCAAGTATCGGGTATCGGCCGATACTTGCTGTATCGGAATTCCGATACCGACTTCCGATATTTTTTCAATATCGGAAGTCGGCATCGGAATCGGAAGTTCAAAGTTGATTGACAGCCTGACGTCATCATGATGCGCGGTGTGTGCGCATCATGATGCGCCGTCATTTCGGGCCTTCCGGGGGTCTCTGCCGGCCTGCCGGGGGGCTGTGCTGGCCTGCCGGGGGGCTGTGTGGACTGCCCGGGGTCTGTACCGGCCTGCTGGGGGGCTGTGCCGGCCTGCCGGTGGTCTGTGCACCCTGTGGGGGTCTGTACTGGCCTGCCGGGGGGCTGTGCCGGCCTGCCGGTGGTCTGTGCACCCTGTGGGGGTCTGTGCCGGCCTGCCGGGGGGCTGTGCCGGCCTGCCGGGGGGCTGTGCTGATGTCCGGGGGTCTGTGCAAGCATCGTCCGATGGGACTACAAGTCCCATCTGGCGATGCCTGCTACCATGACAGTGATTGACACATTAGCCAATGATGGGACAGTAGTAGTCCCATCATCAAGCTAATGTGTTAAATGTTAAAAAAAAAAAAAAAAAAAAAAAATACTACATACATACTACATGCATGCTACATACATACTACATGCTACATACATACTACATACATACTACATACATACCACATATATACTACATACATACTACATACATACTACATACATAACACATATATACTACATACATACTACATACATACTACATATATACTACATGCATGCTACATACATACTACATACATACTACATGCTACATATATACTACATACATACTACATACATACTACATACATACTACATGCATGCTACATACATACTACATGCTACATACATACTACATATATACTACATGCATGCTACATACATACTGCATGCTACATACATACTACATACATACTACATGCATGATACATACATACTACATGCTACATACATGCTACATACATACTACATACATACTACATACATACCACATATATACTACATACATACTACATACATACTACATACATAACACATATATACTACATACATACTACATACATACTACATATATACTACATATATACTACATGCATGCTACATACATACTACATACATACTACATGCTACATATATACTACATACATACTACATACATACTACATGCTACATACATACTACATATATACTACATGCATGCTACATACATACTGCATGCTACATGCATGCTACATACATACTACATACATACTACATGCTACATACATACCACATATATACTACATACATACTACATACAATACATTCATACAATACATACATAGACATACAGTACATATAACATAGAGTAACATACTTACCAATACTTGTCACATTGTTCCCCGAAGCCATTGTCTTTTACGGAATAAATATTAACATAACAAACCACAAAAATACTCACCCACGATCCGAAGCAGTCCACGAGTGTGTCCCACGACGATCTTGGGTAGAGAACTGCAGCATCAGCTGTTGCTGCCGTTCTCTATGGGCTGCAGGAATCCAATGACGGAAGGTAGGTATCCTTCCGCACTGTATTCCTCCGCCACTTAAAAAAAAAAAAAGTCCCTAGTCTCACTTTATGCCATTGCTGCGTGGGAATTTCCCACACAGCAATGGCATAAAGTGAGACTAGGGACTTTTTTTTTTTAAGTGGTGGAGGAATAGAGTGCGGAAGGATACCTACCTTCCGTCATTGGATTCCTGCAGCCCGTAGAGAACGGCAGCAACAGCTGATGCTGCAGTTCTCTACCCAAGATCGTCGTGGGACACACTCGTGGACTGTTTCGGATCGTGGGTGAGTATTTTTGTGGTTTGTTATGTTAATATTTATTCCGTAAAAGACAATGGCTTCGGGGAACAATGTGACAAGTATTGGTAAGTATGTTACTCTATGTTATATGTACTGTATGTCTATGTATGTATTGTATGAATGTATTGTATGTAGTATGTATGTAGTATATATGTGGTATGTATGTAGCATGTAGTATGTATGTAGTATGTATGTAGCATGCATGTAGCATGCAGTATGTATGTAGCATGCATGTAGTATATATGTAGTATGTATGTAGCATGTAGTATGTATGTAGTATGTATGTGGTATGTATGTAGCATGTAGCATGCATGTAGTATGTATGTAGTATATATGTGGTATGTATGTAGCATGTAGTATGTATGTAGCATGCATGTAGTATATATGTAGTATGTATGTAGCATATATGTAGTATGTATGTAGCATGTAGTATGTATGTAGTATGTATGTAGTATGTATGTAGCATGTAGTATGTATGTAGCATGCATGCAGTATATATGTAGTATGTATGTAGCATGCAGTATGTATGTAGCATGCATGTAGTATATATGTAGTATGTATGTAGCATATATGTAGTATGTATGTAGTATGTATGTAGCATGCATGTAGTATATATGTAGTATGTATGTAGCATATATGTAGTATGTATGTAGCATGTAGTATATATGTAGTATGCATGTTGCATGCATGTAGTATATATGTAGTATGCATGTTGCATGCATGTAGTATATATGTATTATGTATGTTGCATGTAGTATATATGTAGTATGTATGTTGCATGTAGTATATATGTAGTATGAATGTAGCATGTATGTAGTATGTAGTATGAATGTAGCATGTATGTAGTATGCATGTTGTATGTATGTAGCATGTAATTTTTTTTTTTTTTTGTACATTCAACACATTAGCCGGATGATGGGACTACTACTGTCCCATCATTGGCTAATGTGTCAATCACTGTCATGGTAGCAGGCATCGCCCGATGGGACTTGTAGTCCCATCGGACGATGCCTGCACAGACCCCCGAAGCCTGCACAGCCCCCCGGCAGGCCGGCACAGCCCCCCGGCAGGCCGGCACAGCCCCCCGGCAGGCCGGCACAGCCCCCCTGGCAGGCCGGCACAGCCCCCCGGCAGGCCGGCACAGCCCACCGGAGCCTGCACAGCCCCCCTGGCAGGCCGGCACAGCCCCCCGGCAGGCCGGCACAGACCACCGGAGCCTGCACAGACCCCCTGGCAGGCCGGCACAGCCCCCCGAAAGGCCCGTACAGACCCCAGAGAGGCTGTACAAGGGAAAAACAGGATTTTTCTTATTCCGATACCGGAAGTCCCATAGACTTGAATGGGACTTCCGGTATCGGAATCGGCGATACCGATACTTTTTTTTAATATCGGCCGATCCATTCCGATCCGATACTTTGAAGTATCGGACGGTATCGCTCAACTCTAGTGGTGATGCAAAAACTATTTTTACGATAAAAAGCGTCTTTTAGCGTGCGACAGCTGCCAAAAATAAAAACCGCCATAAATAATAAATCAAACCCCCCCTTATCACCCCCTTAGTTAGGGAAAAATAATAAAATTTAAAAAATGTATTTATTTCCATTAGGGCTAGGGTTAGGGTTAGGGCTAGGGTTAGGGTTAGGGCTAGGGATAGGGCTTGGGTTAGGGCTAGGGTTAGGGCTGAGATTAGGGGTGTGTTGGGGTTCGGGTTGGAGTTAGAATTGGGGGTTTCCACTGTTTGGGCACATCAGGGGCTCTCCAAATGCAACATTGCGTCTAATCTCAATTCCAGCCAATTCTGAGTTGAAAAAGTCATATGGTGCTCCTTCCCTTCCAAGCTCTGCCATGCGCCCAAACAGTGTATTACCCCCACACGTAGGGTATCAGCCTACTCAGGACAAATTGCAAAACAATTTTTGGGGTCCAATTTCTCCTGTTACCCTTAGGAAAATAAAAAATTGGGGGCAAAAATATCATTTTTGTGGAAAAAAAATGATTTTTTTATTTTCACGTCCAAGCGTTATAAACTTCTGTGAAGCACTTGGGGGTTCAAAGTGCTCACCACACATCTAGATAAGTTCCGTGGGGGGGTCTAGTGTCCAAAATGGGGTCACTTGTTGGGAGTTTCAATAGTTTAGGTACATCAGGGGCTCTCCAAACGCACATGACACCCGCAGACCATTCCATCAAAGTCTGCATTCCAAAATGGCACTGCTTCCCTTCCGAGCCCCGACGTGTGTCCATACAGTAGTTTTCTCCCACATATGGGGTGTCAGCGTACTCAGGACAAATTGGACAACAACTTTTGGGGTTCAATTTCTCCTGTTACCCTTGGGAAAATGAAAAAATTGGGGACTAATTGATCATGTTTGTGGAAAAAATACGAATTTTTTATTTTCACGCCCGGGCGTTATAAACTTCTGTGAAGCCCTTGGGGGTTCAAAGTGCTCACCTCACATCTAGATAAGTTCCTTAGGGGGTCTAGTTTTCAAAATGGGGTCATTTGTGGGGGGTTTCCACTGTTTAGGTACATTAGGGGCTCTCCAAAGGCAACATGACACCCGCAGACCATTCCATCAATGTCTGCATTCCAAAACGTCACTACTTCCCTTCCGATCCCCGACGTGTGCCCATACAGTAGTTTTCTCCCACATATGAGGTATCACCATACTCAGGACAAATTGGACAACAACTTTTGGGGTCCAATTTCTCCTGTTACCCTTGGGAAAATAAAAAAAATGGTGACTAAAAGATCATGTT
Organism: Dendrobates tinctorius; assembly: GCF_039654945.1. Taxonomy (NCBI): domain Eukaryota; kingdom Metazoa; phylum Chordata; class Amphibia; order Anura; family Dendrobatidae; genus Dendrobates; species Dendrobates tinctorius. The sequence goes on from NW_027361832.1 coordinate 11,111,226, forward strand.
TGTGGAAAAAATACGAATTTTTTATTTTCACGCCCGGGCGTTATAAACTTCTGTGAAGCACTGGGGGTTCAAAGTGCTCACCACACATCTAGATAAGTTCCTTGTGGGGTCTAGTTTACAAAATGGTGTCATTTGTGGGGGGTTTCCACTGTTTAGGTACATCAGGGGTTTTCCAATCGCGACATGGTGTCCGATCTCAATTCCAGCCAAAAACGTCAAATGGCGCTGCTTCCCTTCCGAGCTCTGCCATGCGCCCAAATAGTGGTTTACCCCCATATGTGGGGTATCAGCGTACTCAGGACAAATTGCACAATAACTTTTAGGGTGCTGTTACCCTTGGAAAAATAAGAATTGAGGGTGAAAAGATCATTTTTGTGGAAAAAATATGATTTTTTAATTGTACGGCTTTATGTTATAAACTTCTGTGAAGCCCTTGGGGGTTCAAAGTTCTCACCACACATCTAGATAAGTTCCTTAGGGGGTCTAGTTTCCAAAATGGTGTCATTTGTAGGGGGTTTCCACTGTTTTGGTACATCAGGGGTTTTCCAATCGCGACATGATGTCCGATCTCAATTCCAGCCAAAAACGTCAAATGGCGCTGCTTCCCTTCCGAGCTCTGCCATGCGCCCAAATAGTGGTTTACCCCCACATGTGGGGTATCAGCATACTCAGGACAAATTGCACAATAACTTTTAGGGTCCTGATACCCTTGGGAAAATAAAAAATTGGGGTGAAAAGATCATTTTTGTGGAAAAAATATGATTTTTTAATTGTACCGCTGTACGTTATAAACTTCTGTAAAGCCCTTGTGGGTTCAAAGTTCTCACCACATATCTAGATAAGTTCCTTGGGGGGTCTATTTTCCAAAATGGGGTCACCTGTAGGGGGTTTCCACTGTTTAGGTACATCAGGGACTCTCCAAACGTGACATGGCGTCCAATCTGAATTCCAGCCAATTTTGCATTGAAAAAGTCAAACGGCGCTCCTTCCATTCTGAGCTCTGCCATGCGCCGAAACAGTCGTTCCCCCCCACAAATCAGGTATCAACGTACTCAGGACAAATTTCACAATAACTTTTACAGTCCAATTTCTCCTGTTACCCTTGGTAAAATAAAAAAAATTGAACCTGAAGTATTTTTTTTGTGAAAAAAAGTTAGATGTTCATTTTTTTTTAAATATTCAAAAAAATTCCTGTGACACACCTAAAGGGTTAATAAACTTCTTGAATGTGGTTTTGAGCACCTTAAGGGGTGCAGTTTTTAGAATGGTGTAACTTTTGGGTATTTTCTATCATATAGACCCCTCAAAGTGGCTTCAAATGTGATGTGGTCCTAAAAATAAAATGGTGTTGTAAAAATGAGAAATCGCTGGTCAACTTTTAACCCTTATAACTTCCTAACAAAAAAAAATTTTGGTTCCAAAATTGTGCTGATGTAAAGTAAACATGTGGGAAATGTTAGTTATCAAGTTTTTTGTGTGCCATATCTCTGTGATTTAAGGGCATAAAAATTCAAAGTTGGAAAATTGCGAAATTTTCAAAATTTTTGCCAAATTTCCATTTTTTTCACAAATAAACGCAAGTTATTTGAATGAAATTTTACCACTATCATGAAGTACAATATGTCACGAGAAAACAATGTCAGAATCACCAGGATACATAGAAGCGTTCCAGAGTTATGACCTCATAAAGGTACAGTGGTCAGAATTGTAAAAATTGGCCCGGTCATGAACGTGCAAACCACCCTTGGGGGGGGGTCTTGGGCATGTGATAATTAGGACTAATATAAGATAAAACTCTAATAAACTTAGGCCTCTTTCACATTTCAGTCTTTTGACGTCAGTTGAAATGTGCCGTGTTTAGAAAAAAAAAACAGATCCATTTTTTTGCGGAATCCGTTTTTTTTTCCCATAGACTTACATTAGTGATGGATTGCGACGGATGGTTGTCTGTTGCATCCGCTTTTTTGACGGATCCGCTGTCTGGAGTGGACGGACATTGAAACTTTTTTTGCCTGCGTTGAAATGGCGGATCACGATGGATCTGTCGCTGTCCGCCATGTGCTATAATGGATGCCTATGGGCGACGGATCCATTGCAAACCGTCAATTGACGGAGTCCACCAATCGATTCCACTTTTTTATACCGAGCATGCCTGGAAAAGCTTCCATTCATGTCATTTAACCCCGAAAGCCATTCTGGCACCGAAAAAAAAATCTCTCCCTCTCCTTTTCCAGAGTTCTGTCCCTTTAAATTTCATACACTGGCGCCTGTGGCAGATTCATCCAAAAAACGGATCCGGTGCAAATCTGCAACTGATCCATTATTTCTCACTTTGACGGTTTGGGACTGACGTCAAAAGACTGAAGTGTGAAAGAGGCCTGAAAGGGAATCTCTCAGTAGGATCAACCCTCCTAAGTCATCTATATGCGCCTGTAGGTTATAGGAAGCTGAATAACATTATACCTTGATATCTATGATCCGATGTCTTGCTACAGAGAAACCAATATTTTTCTTATCTGAATTTATTTATCTGAATTTTGTGAAATATTCTTATCTGAAACATTTTTCTTATCTGAATCTGTCCACATAAAAGCATATTTAGAATTAAGAGTCCTCAGTGGTTGACAGCTTTTAATGGCTAACTGAAAAGATGGTAACAAATTGCAAGCTTTTGAGACTACGCAGGTCTCTTCATCAGGCTAGACTAATACAAAATCTGAAGAATCACATATTTATACACAAGACAGCACAGAAATAATGCAATAGCTAAGACAAGTGATGTGAAGCGGAATAGTATTATGGGAGAGGGATAAGCATAAATATTGGAGCAGTTAATAGATAAGCAGTGTGAAGGTTTTATTGCTCTCTGATTGCGGTCTGGTTCTGTGTTGTGATGACCCCAGAAGGTCTGAGGAGCAAATTCCTTAATTGATGTAAAAAGACATAAATCCATGCGACACATTCATACCTGCACTGAATGTGTCAAAAGTTTTCATAAATTTGTACTCAGAGATTCTTCTCTCTCTCTGAGACTTGAAGTTACTGTCATGATACCAGTGCTGGGTTGACAGGCACTTCTGGGGTTAATGTTTTGATCTCAGTGCAGACTCTTACCTGCACACCTGGGACCTATTATGGTGGCCTCTCATTGGTTCTGGGAAAGCTTCTTATAGCCTCAGGAAGCTCCCATCCCCCGTCAGTTATACTTTCGCCCTTGGCATTGTGTGGTGACCCCTGAGTGTGTTTGTGCTGTGTTCTGGTTGCTTGATTCTCTGTGTACGACTCGGCCTGTTCTCTGGATATTGCTTTGGATTCTGCTTGGTACCTTCTATGTCTGTTTGGTTTTGACTTCTGCTTGGCCCTGACTATCCGCTCTGTCTCATCCCTGGTACTTTATTGATATCTCTGTGTATGACCTCCATTTTGCCTGACTCTGAGTATTTCTGTATAGTGCCCTGCCATCTCTGAAAGCAGGACGCTAAGCCCTGCCCCCTTGCAGTCACATGACCGTAGGTCCTGTGACTGCTTGCTAAACTTCAGCATCCACAGGTCCTGTGTATCTGTACTTTCCGGCTGTACCTGACCCCGGGCCCCCCTACAGTGCGGGTGAGTCCCTGCTCAGCGGAGGCTGCACGCTGGCGCTGACAGGATCCTGACAGTTACCTTTTAGTACAAGCAATTTAATGTCCATCATGCTATGACCAGGGATACAAAAATGTTTTGCCACAGGTACATCCATTCTTTTATCTCTTATTGTGTGACGATGAGAATTCATCCTTGTTCTCAGTTTTTGCCCTGTTTCCCCCACATACAGACCCCCAGTTGGACATTTAGTACAAATAATTGAGTACACCACATTAGATGTGATGCAGCTGAACGTACCTGGGATCTTGTAGTCCTGATGTGAGTTGGGGATCTTTATCTTGTCCGTGGTCATTATAAATGGACAAGTTTTACATTTTTTCTGGTTGCAAGGAAACGTTCCTGCAGCTGTTGGAGAGGACAGGGAGCTTCTGACAAAGATTATACTTCAGGAAGTTTTCAAAAGATTATAAGCCATCCCTATCTACCATGTATTCCCCCCAAAAAGACCTCTCTAAAATAAGTCCTAGCATAATTTTACAGGATTTTTGGAGTATGCTTGAAATAAAATTCCTACTCCAAAAATAAGGCGTAGTTATAGTCAAGGCTGATGTTGGGTTTTGGGGGAAGCAAAACTGGGCAATTGCCCACGGTCTTCCCTCTTTTATGGAACCACATTGTTTCTTTCCTTGAGTTAATACTGCTTAAGGACCTTTAGTGACCTTATGGTCATGTGACTATATGTAACCAAAGGTCCTTTATCTGCAGTAGAGGAACTGAAGAGGATACAAGCTAATATGTACTGTATATGCAGTGTGTATTTACATGTGTGTGCATGTGCTATGTGTGTATATACATGTGTATGTATGTACAATGTGTGTGTATACATGTGCAATGTGTATATACAGCTCTGGCAAGAATTAAGAGACCACTTTAAAATGTTCAGTTTGTCGGAATTTTCTTTTTATAGGTATATTTTTGAGTAAAATGTAAATTGGTCTTTTAGTCTATCAACTTCTGACAACATGTCTCCAAATTTCCAAGCAATAATTTTTTTATTTTTTTTCTGACAAAGAAAAATAGTCAAAATTAAAAAAACAAACCCAGTTCTTTCAGCCCTCAAATAATGTAAAGAAAACAAGTTCATAACCATTTAGAAACAAGAATATTAATGTTTTAACTTAGCAAGAGTTCAGAAATCAATATTTTGTGGAATAACCATGACTTTAAAAAACAGCTTTCATGCGTCTTGGCATGCTTTCCACCTGTCTTTCACCCTGCCTCGGGCACAAAAATGTAAGCAGTTGTTCTTTGTTAGATGACTTCTGACTATCCATAATCCTCTTGATTACATTCCAGAGGTTTTCAATGGGGTTCAGGTCTGGAGAATGGGCTGCCCATGATAGGGTTTTGATGTGGTGGTCTCTTAATTTTTTCCATCTCTATGATCGGCATAGTAAGTCTTTTGTTAAGCCCTTTTATTTTCTGTAATTGTATATGATGTATTGTTATGTTCCCTTTGTAAAATCTTTTGAACATATTTTATAAACACTGCCTATCATTCTGGATTAAATGTAAAATTTAATAGTTCTGTCCCTTATGTTCTGTAACCCGCACCACTAAGCAATTTCCTACCAGAATCAGGCCTCCAGCCAGCCTGTTTAAATGACTGGTAATGACAGTGAGTAGTCTGGAGTTATTATGGCATTCGCAGTGACTGTATCGGGGGTATATACAGGGTGAGCCATCTATATGGATACACCTAGATAAAATGTGAATGGTTAGTGATATCAACTTCCCTGTTTGTGGCACATTAGTATATGGGAGGGGGAAAACTTTTCAAGATGGGTGGTGACCATGGCGGCCATTTTGAAGTCTGCCATTTTGGATCCAACTTTATTTTTTCCAATGGGAAGAGTGTCATGTGACACATCAAACTTATTGAGAATTTCGCAAGAAAAACAATGGCGTGCTTGGTTTTAACGTAACTTTATAATTTCATGAGTTATTTACAAGTTTCTCTTTGCTTACAGCCACTGACGTTACCGAGGTTAACACGTGAGGATAGAAATTGTGTTGATATCTGGTGAACGCAGTACCCGGGTCATTGCAGCAGACATCAATGCAAGAAACCCTATGCAAGAAAAGTATCACTGTGGCACCACAGAGTTACTGCACCTCCTTCTGAGGTGTGGTATCCCACCATCCAGGTAAGGTGGAGACTCTTGACCACGCTCCAACACCTGATCCCACACCACAAAGTAGTGTAGCAAAGCACCTTCGGCGGCTCCCTGCTTAGAGTATAGCAAAGCACCCATTGGTGGCTCCCTGCTTGGAACACGAAATGTGCTGGGAGGTGGGTGGAGTTAGTTTACATTACAAAGAGCGGGAAGATTTTAGGACAACAGGTCAGTTGATTAGAGAGCTGGAGAGAAGAAGATCCCTGGAGAGAGGGATAGATGGATGGAAGTGCTGCAGCAGATCCAAGTGACCTGGGTCTGCTGGCACGGGAAAGGAAGAGAGAGAACAACATAAACTGAAAGCCTGATTCTCCATAGAAAGAAAGACTAGTATGGAACGTGAGGAGTAAAAAGGGAACAGAGGACGTGGGTTAGAAGAGAACCCTTCCTAGAAGTTCCCAGTGCAAGGCCGGGGCCCAGTCTCCGAGGTTGTATGGATACTAATGGTCCTGCAGTAGACACCGGAGGAATAGAAGTAGTGACCACTTTATTCCCACACAAGACTTGGGGCACAACAGCAACTGGATAGTGAGCCGGGACTTAGTTGCAAGAAGTCCCCGAAGCAGGCTACAGCTGTCTGCCGTACAAGTAGAGTTCATAGGAACATCGGACAGGATGAACTCCAGTGTAAATCAGTACTAGGAGTACTTCACTCAAAGGCGCTATAAGGGGAGACGTTCAGAAAAGGCACATATGTTGGCAGAGTGTTGGAAAGCAGTATTCCATCTTGCCTGGAGGTTGACTGAGTCCCTGACCCGGAGGACACGGCACGGAGGCAGGTACCTGTTTGTACAACAGACTGTAAAGCTTTGGAACTACATGCCCTGGTGTCCTCCACTTATTCCTGCGCCAACCTGCCCAGCACCGCTACATCCCTTGCGCCTGACACTACACCATCTACGTGTAACTTCACCTACTCTGCCCTGGGACTACAGCCCTGCCTGTGGAGGGCTATAACATCACTGCTGCACCACACCATCTGTCCCAGAGGATCTGTCTGCAGTGTCGGCTTACATCTTCATTGCCGAATACCACAGGTGGCGTCACGACTTACACATTGACACTGAACATTTACAATGGGCACCCAGGGCCACGGGCCAGGTTCCAGCTACTGTGACATCTCCCATTGAGGACCATCGGGCCCGGTACCGAGTACCCCACTGCCCTGGGTGTGAGGGCGACCCATCACCATTCTCATTTCATTTAGGTGCATCCATATACATGACCCACCCTGTACATATATCCTATCCATGTGTTGGAATTAGAGGTGTATATACCATACTCTTACTGTTTCTTGGTAACCGACCTATTAATGGAAGCAGCCTGCAGCCTCCTCCATTGATCGCCGGTCAATCGCGTAATTGTCTGGACGATAGGGGCACCAGAGAGCTTTCACTCCAAAGATAACATTGGATGGATTTTTCTTACATACAGTTAGGTCCATATATATTTGGACAGAGACAACATTTTTCTAATTTTGGTTCTAGACATTACCACAATGAATTTTAAACGAAACAATTCAGATGCAGTTGAAGTTCAGACTTTCAGCTTTCATTTGAGGGTATCCACATTTAAAATTGGATGAAGGGTTTAGGAGTTTCAGCTCCTTAACATGTGCCACCCTGTTATTAAAGGGACCAAAAGTAAATGGACAATTCACTCCAAGGCTATTTCATGGACAGGTGTGGGCAATTCCTTTGTTATGTCATTCTCAATTAAGCAGATAAAAGGCCTGGAGTTGATTTGAGGTGTTGTGCTTGCATTTGGAAGGTTTTGCTGTGAAGGAAACATGCGGTCAAAGGAGCTCTCCATGCAGGTGAAATATATATGGACCTAACTGTGCAACCCCCTGACTACGATCTATGACACACAACAGCATAAATCAGGACAACAATGCTATTGACTGGCAGTGGGAGTAAGGGTACCGTTACACCTAGCGATGCACCAGCGATCCCGACTAGCGATAAGACGCGGTCAGGATCGCTGGTGCATCGCTAGGTGGTCGCTAGTGAGCTGCCACACAGGCAGATCTCACCAGCGACATCGCTGGGGACGGGGATCGCTACTTACCTGTCAGACGCGGCGATCCTGCGTCCTCCGGCCCGGCTCCACGCGTTGCTCGTCGTCACAGCAGGAAGCGCCGCAGGAAGTGACCAACGAGGAATGGTCCAGGAGCTTCTCGTGCGATCAGCGATAACCAGCGGGGGAGCCGGTCGGAGGTAAGTATCACTTGCAGCGATATCGCTAGCAATATCGCTGCAACGTCACAAAATCGGTGACTTTACAGTGATATTGCTAGCGATATCGCAGTCTGTAACGGGGGCTTAAGAGCTTCAGGGGTTTAAATAGCTGGCTGTCCATCCCAGGACTCCCAGGAAGGAGTGATAAAACCTAGATTAAAATTAACCCCATAGCTTACCTAAAAAGCAGTATAAAAAGCCCCATGGTAAAATAAGACTGGTGCTGTTGTGAGCAGGTTGCAGCGAGGCAGCAGAGGCAGAGCAAGGGTTAAAAGGACTTGATTAACAGGGGAATACTCCATGCAGGGAGATAAAGCAATTTAAATGAGGGAACAGGTGATTAAACGCAGAGTATATGATGGGGGAAAATAGCAGTTACTATAACAACAGAAGCTCTTTTTTTTTACTTATCGTGAAGGTCAGTTCTTGGGTCGTGGATGTTCCTGAACTGCAGATGGCCCCTACAATGGTGGGCACAATACTGATCCGATGTATGGATAACGGGGATCCATCTTCTGGCGGCAGCCGTTGGCTTTTGGTACCTTCCGCTGAGCCTTTAGTCCAGTTACTGATGCAGCCAAGAGGGTATAGGTCAAGACACTCTCTGGGTTTAACATAGACCGGTGGACATATACGGGGGAATAATGGCACAGATTAAGGTCCCACACTGAGCCTCTCTGAGGTGATGCGTACGCGGTGCTCACGAGCCCGGAGCGTTTGGCACCTTGCTTCATGGTGACTAACGGGCATCCTGCATGTCTCTCCTGGTGGACTCTGCTAGTCGCCATGGAGATTTGCAGGTGCGGGTCTGCTCTGTGACCAGGCTCGAGGGCCTAAGCACTCACTTCTCCTTGCCGTGTGTTGTCTTTTCCCGCCAAAACTAAGTACTTCTGCGTGTGCTGTGGCTGCAGCCGCTTAGCCACACCCCCTACTCCCGGATCTGTCAGTTTTGTCCGGTATCATTAGCTTTCCCCCGGACAACAGAGGAGACAGCCCCGACAGTTCCAGACCCGGCATGGAACAGGTACCCGTGGCACAGTCTTTCTTCTTACACTCCTCCTCTCCTTTTGCTCACAAGAGTTCCTATAGGAAATGTTGACACTCCTCTATCTTTTGGATGATTCACTGCCAAATAAACTGGTCTTGTTCGTATCGGTTGGGTGGTATTCCAGATGTTGTCTGTTCAGTGCGCCGTAAGCCAGGTTGAGTAGTGGAGTCAGGCTGAGTGGGTGAGTCAGGTTGAGTAGTGGAGTCAGGTTGAGTGGACGAGGACGAGGATGCACCCAAGTTCAATGGAGCAGCCATTTCGGGAGCTTCAGGCCCCTGTTCCTCTCCTGGGTCAAAGGATAGTGGATTGAAGAATTTGTCCTCGTCACAGTCGAGAGCTTCAAAAGGGAGTCTTTCAGGAACAACTTGCGTTCTTTCTGGTTGGTTGGGGTCTCGTAACAAGCAATAACGTAGCATTTTCTGATGGACTACTCGAGTGGGAGTGACTTCTTCTCCTTCAGGTTGTATCTCATAAACTGAACCTTTGGTTCCAATCCGGCATTTCACCTGGCACGCGGTCTTCTCCCACCGTTACTCCAACTTGCCTCGAGGATGTATGTCTCTGACCAACACACGGTCCTCAGCTTTAAGAGCTCTCTCTTGCAGAGGAGTCATCTCATGGTGTTCCAGCTCCCAAAACTTGGTCTGCACAAGGCGATGCAGAGTCTGCAAATGGTGCCGATGTTCATGTCTGTGGGTAGCCCTGCTCTAGATCCAACTCCAGCTCGGTGATGTCTCGCCCTTTTCAGCCAAACACCAGGGTGTATGGTGTATATCCAGTTGTGCTGTGCACTCGGTTGTTGTACACCCATACTAATTCAGCCACAAATTCAGGCCAGCACACTTTTCTGTCTTCCTCGAGCATCTGCAGCATTTGAATCCGTGTCCGATTGAAAGCCCCATTTCCTTGTGGATGGTAGGGCATCGTCCGGGATTTCTCAATCTGATACAGGTGATTCAGTTCTTCCATCACTCACCCTTTGCAAAGGAATACATGGATTTCGTCCGCGCTGCCCAAATGATGAAATTCCAGAAGGTTAATAAAGTTTGACAGTGGTTTATTCTACGCGTTTCAAGGTTTTTTGCAACAGGTTCCTGCAAGTGTATCCAATGTGGAAGAGACATATGTGGAAATAAACCATTAGTTAAAAATTAAATTGCAAGGATCTAAATTTTAATCAATTAAGAATAAATGTTTTATTAATAAAAAATAAAAAATATGGAATATATATATATTTTTTTAAAACTTTAGTTCGGCTTATTATTCCAATTTAATGATGAAGTAGAATAAAGGGAAAAGGAGAGAAAAAAAAAAAAGGGGGAATCAGTCATTTGCCAAAGCTCAGTGGCAGAGTTGGAAGGACGATGTGCTCCACACCTGCAATATTGCATACACCTTCAGGATCATACCACAGGAGGAGCACACAGCGCATCTCCAAATACCACATGGCTGTTAAAAACTCCAGCAGAGTCAAATTATACAGTGACCAGTGCTAGTATAGGTCACATACCAAAAAAAAAATCACTCCTTCAGCAACGTTATTAACACCACCTGAGGATAGCAAATCATGTCAGAGGATGATTTCTTTAGGACAACGGAATGATTGGTTATATACAATTATTTATGAGAGGAATATTATTAACAAACTTAAAAAAAAACATAAATAAATATACCAGTATTTATTTTACTGGGGCCAAAGACAAGTCCAGAAAGAGGAAAGGAATTAATGCTCTGTAGAACTGCTATTTCTCTGAGTGGAGATAGAATAGAAAAAATTGGAAGAGAAAACAAAAAAACAAAAAAAACAAAACAAAAAAAAAACAAACAAACAAAAAAACAAAAAAAAACAACAAAAAAAATCTAGAAATTAAGAAGCCTCAAACCACAGGGCCTTAATGAGATCACAGAGGTTTTTATTTAATTTATTAATAGAGTTCGTTATATATATTTATATTTTTTTAATACTTAGGCTGTGTGCACACGTTGCGGATTCTGCTGCGTTTCCGCAGCGGTTTTGGCCCTGCGGAAACGCAGCAGTTCCGCTGACCATGTACAGTACAATGAAACCCTTTGGGGTTTCAAAAACGCTGTGCTGACTGTGCGGATTTTTCTGCGCGGTTTTGCTGCGGTTTACAAACCGCAGCATGTCATTTGTTTGTGCGGTTTCCGCAGCGGTTTCATACCTTTACCATAGTAGAGGTGTGAAACCACAGGGCAAATCCGCAGACCAAACCAAAGGAAAACCGCAGGTCACTTTACCTGCGTTTCCGCGCGGAAAAATCCGCAGCGGAATCCGCAACGTGTGCACATAGCTTTATGGATGTCTTTTAATATTTATTTTTCTGTGGGAGTTTTTAAAGAATTTCACCATAAAATACCTGATGGGTTGATTATTTAATTGGTACAAAAGATCTTATTCATGTTTTATAAGGGAAGTATTTTTAATGTGCTTTTATTATATTTATTTCCATCATACTCCTTTATGTCTAGTAAGCCCTTTAAATTTAGAGACTTATTAACTATTAGTGCTCCACAGTAATTGGAATAAACCAGTGGTGCTGCGGTTAGATAATTAGGTGAGTAACCTAGACCCTGTTTTTTTTTTTTAGTTGTTTTTTTTTTTTTTTTTTTTTGTTTTGTTTTTTTGTTTTCTCTTCCAATTTTTTCTATTCTATCTCCACTCAGAGAAATAGCAGTTCTACAGAGCATTAATTCCTTTCCTCTTTCTGGACTTGTCTTTGGCCCCAGTAAAATAAATACTGGTATATTTATTTATGTTTTTTTTTTTTTAAGTTTGTTAATAATATTCCTCTCATAAATAATTGTATATAACCAATCATTCCGTTGTCCTAAAGAAATCATCCTCTGACATGATTTGCTATCCTCAGGTGGTGTTAATAACACTGCTGAAGGAGTGATTTTTTTTTTTTTTTGGTACGTGACCTATACTAGCACTGGTCACTGTATAATTTGACTCTGCTGGAGTTTTTAACAGCCATGTGGTATTTGGAGATGCGCTGTGTGCTCCTCCTGTGGTATGATCCTGAAGGTGTATGCAATATTGCAGGTGTGGAGCACATTGTCCTTCCAACTCTGCCACTGAGCTTTGGCGGATGACTGATTCCCCCTTTTTTTTTCTCTCTCTCCTTTTCCCTTTATTCTAATTCATCATTAAATTGGAATAATAAGCCGAACCAAAGTTTTTTTAAAAAATATATATATTCCATATTTTTTATTTTTTGTTAATAAAACATTTATTCTTAATTGATTAAAATTTAGATCCTTGCAATTTAATTTTTAACTAATGGTTTATTTCCACATATGTCTCTTCCACATTGGATACACTTGCAGGAACCTGTTAGCATAGCCGAGTGGTCTAATTGTCAGGCAGCAGATCTGGAGGAAGCTGAGGCATATCTCTAGGAGTTTGTGTCCAAGATTCACTTTTCTTGCTCAGTATATATGTGTTTTTTAATTTTCCTTATATATATATTTTTTTTTCCTTTTGTTCAACAACCTGTGAAATTAAAATAGACATGTCAATATAAGAACAGCTTCTAACTATTACTATGAATTTTTATACTGTCTGCTAACTATGAACTTTGACATGTGTCATCTGACTGTTTGGAGCTCATTTTTTTTTAAATCTGTGTGTACTTAATGCACCACCGATGTATGCTTCATGTGGTATTTCCTGAAGAAGAGGTTGCAAAAAACCTTGAAACGCGTAGAATAAAGCACTGGCAAACTTTATTAACCTTCTGGAATTTCATCATTTGGGCAGCGCGAACGAAATCCATGTATTCCTTTGCAGAGCTGTGTTTCAGATAGTCGGTGACCGACTTGTGGATCTGCAGCAGCCCTTATCTATACATGCTTTGAATACCTACTACCAGGTGAGCAGTTTTTTGTCAAACCGCTTACTTTATTTGTGGGATAAGACCCTATATTGCGCTTGTGTCTCCCTCTTTCCTCACAATACTAATCACTCACCCTTTAAAACAGGCACCGTGGTCAGAGTGAATTTTCTTCGGACACCCATATACTCAAATGAAGTCTCTGCAAATGGCCTGTTCCTCTGATTCAGCAGTCTGGTCCTGGGTTGAAGTAACTACAGCAAATTTGGTGAAGTGATCAGTCACCACCAGGCAGTGTTCATATCCAAGGTGAGCCGGGCCTATAGTCAAGTATTCAATCATTAACACTTCTAGGGGAACAGAAGTCACAATGGTCTGTATAGGAGCCCTCTGTTCTGGAGGCTAAGCCAACTCACAGCTTCTGCACTGTTGACAGGCTTCATCCACTGCAGCTTTCAACCGAGGATGGTAGACCAACTTCTTCCGGTTCGGACGACACCGTTATGGGCACTGTCCAGGGATCTCCCTGTTTCACTGCTAACTGAACGGCCTCTGGTGGTATCAGCTCTTCCGGCATGCCCATGATCTGTGCAACTTACCTCTTGGGCGAAAGCCTGAAGTCACCTTCTCCGATGTTGACACATCGTACTGGTACATTGCTGTCGTGAAGAATGGTCAACGTCCGTGCAACATGGAGCCCTGGAGGCAATTGATCCATACAAGCTGGCTCTATCTGGACTTCGACTCCTTCCAGAGGAGTACAGGCTCAGATAGGTAGAGTGATCACAGTCTGACCTGGTGGTAGGACAAGGTTGGTGGCTGCCGGAAGTATCACCTTGTCTAATGTTTTTCCCTCATTCGTTGTTTCTTGGGCCTGGACTACCCCTATCAACTGTCAAAATACTTTTCTCTGGAGGGGTTTGAGGGCTCCATCGATTTAGAAATGCATCTGCCAACTCAATGACCTTCTGTGCGAGGCAGTCTCATTTCCTGGTGGGACTCGGGTCCAGTTCTGCCTCTGGGAGGTTTCAGGGAAGGTCTCTTCTTTAAGTCAGCCCATTCCTCTTGCTTGTCCTGTATTTCCTTCTGAAGCTCTCTCACCCAACTCGGTTTATTTGCCAACAAAATGAATACCTCCCCGCTCCGGACCTTCCCTGCCGGGTCAGTCACCCTCTGTTCTTGTTCCCGTGCACGCGTTTCGGCCCCCACTTCTAAAAAGGTCATATGTGGATTAACCTGCATGTGCTCTATCAAAGCCTGTTTAAGCAACGCATCGCTAAATCCTGCCACTAGCTGATCTCTCAGAACTACTGTATATTGGGGGTCCTACACCTATGCCATCTCGCTTAGTGATTCCAACGTGAATCTCCAGCAGTGCATTCATGTATTGGGTCATGGACTCCCCTTCCCTTTGGACATGGCTAAGCAAGCACATGCGCAATTCTCCAACGTCCGTGAGGTCCCCATGCATCCCCTCTAGGATTTGTAACACCTTGGTTGAATGTATCTTGCTAATGCGTGGCTGGAACATGGTGGAGCTCCTTGTCTCTCTGTCTAGGACCATCATAGCAATCTCTGCCTTCATAGTGGGGGTAAGGGGTGCATCCTCAACATACCCCTGACCTGCTCAGTCCAGATGCTGCTAGTTGCCAAGGGGATCTGCGGGCGCGGATCTGCTCTGACTGACTGGACTCGAGGGCCAGAGCACTCACTTATCCCTTCCATGCGCTGTCTGTCCCCACCGAAACTAAGTACTAAGCCGCTTAGCCACACCCTCTTCTCCCGTATGTGTCAGTTTGTCCGGATTCAATAGCTTTCCCCTGGACAACAGAGGAGACAGCCCCGACAGTTCCGGACCCTGCACAGAACAGGTCCCCGTTGTCCGGTCTTTCTTCTTACACTGTCACGAGTCCCAAGCAATAAAGGCAACCACCCAGCAGTCAAAGCAGAGACAGAGGAGGTACAAATTGTCACAGATGTTGCACTGTTACAAGGGAAGTTATACCCATCCATTGAACGTCTATGATAGCTACCTCTGTGAGAGCTATCAAAGAATGGGTTTTGGAGGTGATACATCTGATGCTGATGGAAGAGATGATTGCAGAAGATGTTGAGCTATATGAAAACACTAGCTGAAGAGCCTGGCGTTGCCTGGGCATAGTAACCAACTGTGGTTAGTTATAACAAATAATAATAATTATATTGCACATAAAAACATTTCACATCATATATTCAACACTACAGATTTGCAACACAAATTATCTAAACGATTACCCAAGTATTGATAGTATTTTATTTTCAACTCATTCAAGATTTTTGTTTTTTCCTTTCGGTGCAAAGATGAACAGATTTTTGGCAGTTCCAACTCTTGATCAGATCACGTAAAGTTGACCATGAGAAAAGCATGGAGATATCCCCGTGTGTGGTGAGTATCCCATGTCAGGGCCTCACATTAGCAACTGTACAGTATATACTGTTTGGCGCCATCGGTCTCATTCTTTAAGTCCCCCTTGTTCACATCTGGCAGCTGTCAATTTGCCTCCAACACTTTTCCTTTCACTTTTTCCCCATTATGTAGATAGGGGCAAAATTGTTTGGTGAATTGGAACGTGCGGGGTTAAAATTTCACCTCACAGCATAGCTAATGATGCTATCGAGGTCCAGACGTGTGACTGTGCAAAATTTTGTGACTGTAGCTGCAACGGTGCAGATGCCAATCCCGGACATACACACATACATACAAACAGACACACACACATTGAGCTTTATATATTAGATTTATGGCACTAGAACAGCCTAGAGTTGTGGTGTTGTCCTGGCCTGGAGAGATGGCTTGGCTGAATTACAAACTGTGAAACTTTTATATATGTTGTTCACTAATGTCTGTCTCCCATATTGTTCCTTCCCTGGCATTCCTTTAATTTCAGGTAGGTGTTTCTCGAAGTGTCAGCGTGACCGTCTCTAGAATTACTATGCTAAACATTTCTATCCTCCTTTGACAGTGTTGTTATGATTGTGATGTAGACCACTTTGATACTCTGTTCACAATTTTGCACACTGCTCTTTTTTCTCCTTTCTACTTATTGCAAAATTTTTCTTGTTAGTCAATAAAAATAAATTCTGCAAAAAAAATGCTGAGAAATAGTAGTAATGAGTAAATAAAGAGCTAAACTGCCTTTTTTTCTCACTTGACTAACATTCCACAACTGCAAAAAGATGCAAAATTGGCCCAAAAACTCTGTTGTGTGAATCCAGCCTGTTGATTACACTTTCTATCACAACAAAATATAATAATTACATTGGACCATTCAATACAATTTCAGTCACTTGGGTGTACAATTCTCAAATCATTTTAAAATAATATGGTTACAAAATATACATCTCTGTTGCAAAATTGTTCAACGCGCTTAGTGAACTGCTCTAAAATTGCAGCAGGACGATAGAAGCAATAAATAACCAGCAAGGAGACGGGTCCATGGATCTAGCTCTAGCACGAATTCTGACAGATTCCATCATGTAGCGATTTCAAAGCTTTTAGTAGATGGGAAGATGAATACGGGGTTGTTAAGTGATATGTGTTTTCTACATCTGATTTTTTTTGTGACTTTTGTAAAATGGAAATGTAAAATTTTATGTCAGGCCGAAAAAAAAAAATAGCAAGCCATAAATCTACTGCAAACACATTATGTGAAGCTGAAAACTAGCTAATGTCAAGATTATTATTTTACAGCTTTAGGAGCTGAATCTCGATTTCAGTCAAAGTAAATCAAAATAACATACAGCAACAGTCATATATTGCTAACAACTAATGGGATGTTTTTAGGGGCATTGCTGAGGCATCACCCACCCATGACACGTCTGGGCTTTCCATTCATATATATTCCGAGTAGAGTTGAGCGAAACGGTTCGGTCAAATTCAAAAGTCGCCGACTTTAGCTAAAGTCTGGTTTCACCGATCGAAACCCGATCATAGCGTGAGGTCGGCCATGAGGTTGCCGACCTGAGCGCCAAAGTCGCGTTTCAAATAATGCTTCCAGAGCCTTTTCTCAGCCAATGATGAAGGACTGTGGGCAACGCGATGATATGGGCAGCGGCCACCATCATCTTAGAGAAGGGCATTGAAGTGATTGGCTGGCTTTGTGTGGTGTCACAGTGGCTATAAAAGGCCGTGACTGCCGACCGCCATCTTACTTCTGCCGATCTTAGAATAGGGAGAGGTGCTGCTGCTGATTGTGAATAGGGAGAGCGTTAGGCATGGAAGAAAAAAAAATAGCTTCTGCTGATAGCGCTTTTCACTGTACAGTTAGTGTGCAGTGAAAGGGGAGGATTTTTGCTGTGTGCAGCAGCGCTGGTGGTTATTAGGCTGCCTTTTAAGGCTACCTGATAGCTGCATTGCTGTGTGCACACTGCTATTCAAACTGCTTTTTTCAAAGCACTCCAACTTTTATTATTTTGTTCTGCTCAGTTACCGAGCGTTCATTTTTTCACACACCGTATAGCGGTGTACGCTCCTCACACACTACCGTGTACCGGCTGGTGTCACGGACAAATACAAGCTATCTGTGTGTGACTCTGGAAAAAAAAAAGAGATTTTCCATTTTTCCAGACCTACACCGTATAGAACTGTCTGCTTTTCAAACAGTATTGTATATTTGCTGTTTGATTATGGTCAAATCTATACAGAGACAGCGTGTATGTGACTCTGGAAAAAAAAAAGAGGAGATTTTCCATTTTTCCAGACCTACACCGTATAGAGCTGTCCGCTTTTCAAACAGTATCGTATATTTGCTGTTTGATTACAGTCAAATCTATACAGAGACAGCGTGTGTGTGACTCTGGAAAAAAAAAAAGAGATTTTCCATTTTTTCAGACCGACACGTATTGAGCTGTCCGCCTTTCAAACAGTATCGTATATCTGCTGTTTGATTACGGTCAAATTTATACAGAGACAGCGTGTGTGTGACTCTGGAAAAAAAAGAGGAGATTTTCCATTTTTCCAGACCTACACCGTATAGAGCTGTCCGCTTTTCAAACAGTATCGTATATTTGCTGTTTGATTATGGTCAAATCTATACAGAGACAGCGTGTATGTGACTCTGGAAAAAAAAGAGAGGAAATCTTCCATTTTTCCAGACCTACACCGTATAGAGCTGTCCACTTTTCAAACAGTATCATATATCTGCTGTTTGATAACGGTCAAATCTATACAGAGACAGCGTGTATGTGACTCTGGAAAAAAAAGAGGAGATTTTCCATTGTTCCAGACCTACACCATATAGAGCTGTCCGCTTTTCAAACAGTATCGTATATCTAAAGAGATCTACAGTGGCGCTCAGAGTATATAGTGCTGCAAAATTGAACAAAAACCACTATTTTGTCAGTATAATCATTAAGAAATATATATAAAATAATTTTGCGCACAAAAAACCTCACAATAATAAGGAATTTGTTAAGATAAAAAACTTTTAGAGAACAATACACACAATTCACCAAAGAAGTAGTGAGTTGATTAGTTCCATAGAAAAAGCTCAAAATGCTTAAATTAAAAATTATCTCCAAACATACTGTTGGAGGCTCAATTAGTAAAATTCCAATCAAAAAACAAATAATCACTTCGATACTTATGAAAAGTCAGAAATGTATTCAGAGGCTATAGCAATTTATTTGACATACATATAAAGCTAAGATACTTATTGGAAGACAAAACCCCAGTAATAGACATATAAGATAGCAGCAATATCCATTTCACATTTATTGCTGCGGAAGGATCTTTAGCCGAGGTAAACAACTCAGAAATTTGAATACCAGTTGCATGCTTAGACATTTAACCAACATGCACTTGCAAGCGTGCACGGACTACAAAACCTCAGGTAGCACATGTGCACCTGCTCCGACTGAACGTAGCCAGCAATGCTCCATTGCTTCCACCACTGTAAGACCACCGTCAACGTTAAGCACACCACCAGCACTAAATGTTGAGGTGTCGTCGCAAGGCCAAAGCACTCAGGGAATCACAATGGTTTTGCAACAAAACACAGAATCTAGGCCATCACCACCAATACCATCACCAATCCCCTCTCACTCCGTCCGGTTCACCGATAGTTCCCCCATATGCAGCTCTCCAGTCCAGCTCACCCTACCAGACACTCTGAGTAGGACAAGAAAGTACTCATCCTCTCATCCCCGTACACTGTGTTTGAACGCCTACATTGCCAAACTGATCTCATTAGAGATGATGCCCTACCGTTTGATTGAAAGCGAAGCTTTCCGCGAGCTCCTGGCCTACGCTGTCCCACACTATGACCTACTCAGTCAGTACTTCTTTTCTCGAACAGCCATCCCAGCCCTCCACATGCATGTGAAAGATCGCATTGTCCATGCACTCAAGCAATCATTGAGTGGAAAGGTGCACCTCACAACAGATGCATGGTCCAGTAGGCATGGCCAGGGCCGTTACAAGTCCATCACTGCGCACTGGGTTAATGTGGTGGATGCAGGCTCCACAGGGGACAGCGGCGGTGGAACAGTGCTGCCTAGCCCACGGTATAGGAAACAGTTGGCTGAAGGCGTTCGCCCCTCCTCCTCCTCCATAAGCGAAAGCTCATCCACAGAGCGCAGTCGCACGAGCACTCCATCCGCAGCTGCCAGTGTTGCACACGAGGTGTCCCACTATCGAACAGCTAGTGGTAAGCGTCAGCAGGCTAAGTTAAAGATGATGTCTTTGGGCGACAACAGACACACCGCGGAGGTACTGGCAGACTACTTGCAGCGACAAACTGAGTCATGGCTGGGCAGTCTACATCTTGAGGCAGGCAAGGTAGTCAGTGATAACGGCCGTAATTTTGTGGCAGCCATAGGCCTTGCAAAACTCACACACATACCTTGCCTGGCTCACACTTTGAACCTGGTGGTGCAGTGCTTCCTAAATAACTATCTTGAGTTAACAGCCCTGCTCCATAAGGTGCGAAGACTGTGCTCGCACATCTGTCGCTCACCCGTACACTCCAGTCGTATGCAGAAGCTGCAGCGATTCTCCACCTCCCCAAGCACCGCCTAATCATAGACGTTGCAACAAGGTTGAACTCGACCCTGCACATGGTTGAGAGGCTGTGCAAACAGAGGCAGGCTGCAATGCATTTGTGGGAGGATACACGGGCAGGCAGTTTGAGGGAAGACATGGAATTGTTGGGTGTGCAGTGGTCAAAGCTGAAAGACCTCTGTAAAGTCCTTCAGTGTTTTGAGGAATGCACACGGCTGGTAAGCGCAGACGATGCAATCATAAGCATGAGCATCCCACTTATGCGTCTGCTCATGCAAAGTTTAGCGCACATTAAGGATCAGGCATCTGCAGCGGAGGAGGAACAGGAGGAGGAGGAGGAAGGAAGCATTGATGACAGTCAGCCATTGTCTGGTCAGGGAACTGTCCTGGACGAGGTGGAGGAAGAAGAAGAAGAGGAGGAGGATGAGGGGGATGATTATTTTGGGCAGGAGGATGCTTCTCAGGGGCCAAGAGAAAATGTTGGCGTTCCAAGGTCAGGTACAGGGTTTGTGTGTGACTGTAGGGATGTGGATTTGCCAGAAAGTGCTCCTCCACCCAGCAGTGGCAGTGCATTATTGACACCTGGAACATTGGCCCACATGTGTGATTATGCCTTGCAGTTCCTAAAAAGGGACCCCCGCATTGCCAAAATGATGAAGGATGACGACTACTGGTTGGCCAGCATCTTCAATTCATGCTACAAAGGCAAATTACACAACATCATGCCACAGGAGAACCTAGGGATAATATTGGCTAACAAACAAGCAACTCTGGTAAACCGTTTGTGTCACGCGGCGGCTGCCGCGCGCTTCTCTCTCTGCCTCCTCCCGGCCGCAGCTTACCCTTCCTCCGGCATCCTGCTTCCCTCTGCGCCGGCGTCCGCGGTCTTCTCCACGGTCCTCCCCGGCTCCTCTTCTCCGTCCGGCGGTCCCCTTCGTCCGGTCTTCCGGACCGCGCCGGGTGCACGCCCCCGCCCCTCCTGCTCGGCG
This sequence comes from Dendrobates tinctorius, assembly GCF_039654945.1. Classification (NCBI taxonomy): domain Eukaryota; kingdom Metazoa; phylum Chordata; class Amphibia; order Anura; family Dendrobatidae; genus Dendrobates; species Dendrobates tinctorius. The sequence goes on from NW_027361832.1 coordinate 11,132,221, forward strand.
GGCGCGCGCACATACTGTGCCTGGGCACGCGCGCGCCTCCCCCTCCTCCTCCTACTGAGGACGCGCGCCTGCTCTCCCTCCTTTAGGTCACGACCCGGAAGTCCTCCTACCAGTCCTTATATCTGGCCGCCTCTTCCTGCCAGCGGTGCCTGAGTATCACTGTTCTTTCCTAGTGATTCTGGCCGTCCTCTTTGCACGCCTTCTCGCCCTGTCCATCCGTTGCTCGTTCACCTCTCCATTTTCCTCTCTCCTAGGTCCTGTGTCTTCCAGCCGTGCCCGCCTATCCTGTGTCTTCCAGCCGTGCCCGCCTATCCTGTGTCTCCCAGCCGTGCCCGTCTATCCTGTGTCTCCCAGCCGTGCCCGCCTATCCTGTGTCTCCTAGCCGTGCCGCCAGTTCTGTGTCTCCCAGGCCGTATCCACCTGTCTCGTGTCTCTAAGCCGTGGCTGTCTGTCCTGTGGTTCCCAGCCGGTACCGTCAGTCCTGTATCCCCAACGCGGCTCTAGCAGTCTGTCTGTCGTTACCTCCCAGGGTACCAGCTGCCGTGGTAATAGTTACCCGCGGGCTTGCCCCAAATGCTCCCTGTATAGGGGGTGGTCCACCTGGTCAGCTCGCCCCCGGGAGGTTCGTTGCCACGGTCTAGCGGGTCCACCCCAGGTGTACCTTACAGAATACTCAGGCCATGGATTCCGCTGGTACCCCGACCCCGACCCAAAAGGAACTTTTGTTCCTTCGTGAGAATCAGGCGAGGATCATGTCGTTCCTCAAGTCAATGGAGTCCAGACTTTCATCTCTACAAACCTCCGATCCGGGGATTGCCTCCCAAATCTCCGGCTTACAGCAGGAGCTTGCTCAGCAGCGCGACACCCAGGCCCATATTTTAAACTACATAGCCTCTGTAGATAACCGCCTTCTAGCTCTACAGATGGCGGCCGCTGTCCCTGCGCCTGCGGCAGCTTCCCAGTCCTCGCCCCGCTTGGCTAAACCCCCACGCTATAGTGGGGATCCCAAGCTCTGTCGGGGGTTCATTAACCAGTGTCAGTTGCACTTCGAGCTGGCATCCCTGCAGTATCCCTCCGACTGGGCCAAGGTGGCCTTTATGATTTCCCACTTAGAGGGTGAGGCATTGGCTTGGGTGAATCCTTTGTGGGAGCGAGATGACCCGATAGTCTCCCAGCTCGCAACCTTCTTGGAAACATTCCGCAAGGTCTTTGATGAGCCCGGGCGTCTGGTCTCCGCTACCGAGTCCTTATTTTGCCTTCGCCAGGGTGCTCTCTCTGTGGGACAGTACGCCATCCAGTTCCGTACGTTGTCTTCTGAACTAGGATGGAACAATGAGGCTTTAGTAGGGGCTTTTTGGCGTGGCTTGTCGCCCCGAATCAAAGATGAGTTGGCAGGCAGGGATACACCTACGTCTTTGGAAGATCTCATCTCGCTGGCAACGCGAATTGACCTGCGTTTCCGGGAGCGTTCCCGCGAGGCCGTCAGGGAGGGAAGACCCACTCGGTTCTCTCCTCCGATGCGCAGTCCTCCCCGCGCTCGGCCTTCCACCTCGGCGTCAGCCCCTGAACCCATGCAGGTTGACCGACTCAGGCCCGCAGAGCTACGCCGCCAGGAGAGACTCACTCATGGTCTCTGTCTCTATTGTGGCAGTGCCTCCCACCTTCTACGTTCCTGCCCTGTGAGGCCGGGAAACTCCTCCGCCTAGGACAGGTAAGAGAGGCCTCCCTAGGTGCCTTCGACACCTCTCTACCTTTGACCCTTCCTGTTTTGTTTATCCAGGGATCCAAACGTTTCTCGGAGCTAGCCTATATTGACTCAGGGGCTGCTGGTAATTTCATCCAACTCGAGGCGGTGAAGAGATTGGGGATACCTGTTAGGTCCTTGGAGGTTCCCCGGCAGTTAGCCTCAGTTGACGGGATTCCCTTGCGCGAGACCGTAACGTTGGTCACTGAAGAGCTGGAATTACAGATCGGGGTCCTGCACCGTGAGAGAATAACCTTCTTCGTGCTGCCGTCTCTATCCCACACCTTGCTCCTGGGCCTTCCGTGGTTGAGGATGCATGAACCTGTCCTGGATTGGCGGACCGGAGACATCCTTCGCTGGGGCTGCGTTTGCCAGACTAGATGTCTTCGTCCAGTACAACCCCTCAAATGCTCGTCTCCTGTCTCGGGTCCTGCGGATTTGCCCTCGGCCTATTGGGCTTTTTCAGATGTCTTTGATAAGAAAGAGGCAGAGGCTCTTCCACCGCACCGGCAATATGATTGCCCCATCGAGCTTGTACCCGGCTCGACTCCGCCCCGGGGGCGAATCTATCCGTTGAGTCCACTCGAGTCCCAGGCCATGTCTGAATATGTACAAGAGAATTTGGCCAAAGGCTTCATCCGAAAGTCTTCTTCTCCCGCTGGGGCTGGCTTCTTTTTTGTTAAGAAAAAGGACGGGTCTCTCCGCCCCTGTATTGACTATCGAGGTCTTAGGCTAGTTTCACACTTGCTTTTTTTTGCAGCGCGTTTTTCCCGCAAAAAAACGCATTGAAAAAACGCATACATAAGCATACAACTGCTGCGTTTTTTTCAAGCATTTTTATGAGCATGCATGAAAAAAACGCAGCGTTTTTATGCGTTTGTATGCGTTTTTAGCGCGTTTTTACCGCGTTTGCGTTTTTTTCCAACATTTTTAGGTGGCCCCTCACACTACCCAAACCATGACTTTACTAACCCTAACCCTGACCCTAACCCTAACCCTAACCCTGACCCTAACCCTAACCCTAACCCTGACCCTA